>NC_092346.1:61607371-62212265 GCF_963676685.1 Mytilus edulis | reverse complement strand
TTTTCATCATCCAACTTGAAAGACTGTCGTCAAGTACTTTCAGTAAAAAAAATAGCTATTCGAACACACCTACTCTGTTTTAATATGATTCATTAGATAGGTATTTCACTTGACGCATATATTTCATTTTTAGTACCGTGATTTTTTAGGTTATAAAGTCAACCTGTAGCTTTGCTATATAAAAATGATAGAATCTGAAGCGAGATGATGTATCAAATATTCTTGCTTTGTACATTTTCAAGACAAAATATTCAACTCAAACACGCCCTAACATAAAGGTGCACTCGATTTTCTCTTTTCGATACAATTGTTACCCATTTTTAGAATTTTTTCTTGAGTCACATAATAGAAGGGCAGACACGAAAATTACTGAACTTAAAGATTGATATGTTCTCCGTCCGTGGTATTTTTTTTCAAAAAAAAATCGGAGGTTATGCATTTTCTACATCCAACTTTTTAGATACCCATGTCGTCGACTTGATATCTAATTGTTCTGCTTAACTATGAAATAGATAAATTGAAACCTTATGCAAATGGCGTTTTTAAAATAGAACACTTCGTAATTGAGAAGAAAATTGTCATTTTATTTGTTTCTGTTAACTTTTTTTTTTTTTTTTGTTACTATATAAACATTACATTAAGCATTTATCGCCTTCTCTGACAAAGAGTTTCGATTCTTTTGTTCTATTTCAACCGGGGTCCGCCTGAATTTGAGCTTGTTTCAATCCAGAATCATGTGTGTTATTTTTTTATGCCCCACCTACGATAGTAGAGGGGCATTATGTTTTCTGGTCTGTGCCTCCGTTCGTCCGTCCGGTTAAAGTTTTTGGTCGAGGTAGTTTTTGATGAAGCTGAAGTCCAATCAACTTGAAACTTAATACACATGTTCCCCATGATATGATCTTTCTAATTTTAATGCCAAATTATAGTTTTGACCCAAATTTCATGGTCCACTGAACATAGAAAATGATAGTGCAAAGTTCAGGTTAAAGTTTTTGGTCAAGGTAGTTTTTGATGAAGTTAAAGTTACATCAACTTGAAACTTAGTACACATGTTCCCTATGATATGATCTTTCTAATTTTAATTCCAAATTAAAGTTTTGACCCCAATTTCACAGTCTACTGAACATAGAAAATGATATTGGGAGTGGGGCATCCGTGTACTATGGACACATTCTTGTTTATTTTTTGTCTATGAAGCAACATTCTAACAGCAACTGCATATGGAGTATAATATGTTTTCCTACATATACATGTACGATATCATAGAGCTGAGCTCGTGTTTTCTACAATTATTTACTTGATAGAGAGTTGTTGCTCACATGAAAGCTATTGAATAATTATATTTATCAAAGTTGTACATATATCAATGCTAGTTTGTTATGTTTGGTAAGGAACATGTGTTTATACTTCAAACATATATATAAAGTATACGGGAAGAATTTCATGCACGGGTGGTTTGATAGCAGTTAAAGTCATTCGAGTCATTGCAGTCAAGTGCTCTGGATGCTTTTTTCCAAATAAATGATTATAAAAATTATTTATTTACAGGTTGATAGTCCAAGAGGAGTCGCAAATATTGATGTTGCAGTGCTAGTTAGAGACAGACAATTTTCATAATTCTCATTGATATAAAATGAATTACGTGTACTTATTTACCTGAATAAAAATGCACTTGACTTTTTCAAGTGGCTACTCCCATGTGAGAGTTTTGTATTAAATTGATAAATGTTTTATGTTCGGTTGAGGTTACGAATTAGAACATAATAAAAAGGTTCCAAATCGTCAAGTTCAAAGATTTACGTAGATCATCATGAGTATGTTAACCGTTATATAATAACTTTGTCACAAATAACAACGGGTATATTTAAATTGTTTTAAAGCTATTCCATGTTCATTTCCATGTTCATTTCCAATTTAGTGACATGTCCGCCATTTTATCACGAGCAACCTGATGGGTGCCACTGGTGGATCAGGATCTGCTTACCTTTATGGAGCACCGGATATCACTCCAAGTTTTAAGTGGGGTTCGTGTTGCACAATCTTTAGCTTGCTACATATTGCTTTGTGATCTTTTTAGTCTTTTTGTTGTTTTTCTTGTTTGTCATGGCTTGAGGCTTGTATAGGGTATATTGGGATACGGGATATTTGCCATTTAAATTTTAGGGATATGGGATATTTGTCCTAATAGTAAATGGGATATGGGATATTGATGCATTTATAAGGATATTGAATTTTTAACATGAAAAAAAATAAGTGGAATTTAAAAGTTAAGTACAGAAATATTTACATCTCACTTGATAAAATTGCTCAAAAAAGTTTAATATTAAAGGTCATTTTAGTGCTTTGTTGATTTTAATTGAGTTTATGGTCGTTTTATTTAAAAGTCATCCAAACCCAAGCGAAAAGTATTGATCTATTTTCGATATTTATATGCTCATATGTACTGATAATTTGAAAAGTATTTGTTTTGCTTTCCATACTTCGTTCCTTATTGTTAATTTTCCTTTTTTGGATGGTGATGTTCCTTTGGCACTATCTTACGGTGTTTGTATATCACAACTCCTCCGCTATGCCCGTGTCTGTTGTAACGTTTTGGATTTTAATGAACGAAATCTATGTATTACTGGTAAATTATTAAGTCAGGGATTTCGTTACCATAAATCACTTAAAATCTTTACTAAATTCTAGATTTGGTTTTGAAGTTTGGTTCTACCTGTAGAACACTTATTTCAAACGGGATAGCACATCCTCATTTTTACGGAGATGTTGTTTACCGTGCCATTGGATGCTGGATGTGTAATGATTGATAATTTAGCCTCAGATGCATTACTTTTTATTAGTTGTAATTGGCTTTGAACTAGCTGTCAGTAACTGCGAGTACTCTCAGATCTGTACTTAGTGTCTTTTTGTTGATGGGATGTACAAGTACTCGGTCACGTCAACTCTCTGTTTTTGTTAGATGTATTTCTATTTGTATCCATCTGATGAGTTAAGCCTTTTTCAACTGATTTATATAGTTTATTCTTATGTTGTACTGTTGCACCACTGTCCCAGGTTAAGGGGAGGGTTGGGATCCCGCTAAGATGTTTAATCTCGCCACATTCTGTATGTATGTGTCTGTCCAAAGTCAGAAGCCTTTTATTCAGTGGTTGTCGTTTGTTGCTGTGTTACATATTTGTTTTTTGTTCATTTTTTTATACATAAATTAGGCTGTTAGTTTTCTTGTTTGAATTGTTCTACATTTGTCATTTCAGGACCTTTTATAGCTAACTATGCGGTATGAGCTTTACTCATTGTTGACGGTCGTACGGTGACCTATAGTTGTTAATTTCTGTGTCACATGGTCTCTTGTGAAGAGTTGTTTCATTGGCAATCATACCATATCTTTTTTTATATTATATGCTCATATGCATTGATAATTTTCTTGAAATAATCATAGATTTTTGTTAGATGTATCCATCTGATGAGTTACTTTTATACCACTGTCCCAGGTTATGGGGAGGGTTGGGATCCCGCTAACATGTTTAACCCCGCCACATTATATATGTAGGTGCCTGTCCCAAGTCAGGAGCATGTAATTCAGTGGTTGTCGTTTGTTTATGTGTTACATATTTGTTTTTCGTTCATTTTTTTTTACATAAATAAGGCCGTTAGTTTTCTTGTTTGAATTGTTTTACATTGTCTTATCAGGGCCTATTGTAGCTGACTTTGCGGTATGGGCTTTGCTCATTGTTAAAGGCCGTACGGTGACCTACAGTTGTTAATGTCTGTGTCATTTTGGTCTTTTGTGGATAGTTGTCTCATTGGCAATCATACCACTTCTTCTTTTTTATAAGCCTTATTGTTGTCATTGTTTTTATTTGTTTTGATGCTTTATATGATTACATGATATTTTCTAGTGTTTTACCTCTTATTTTTTACGTGGCGAGGATCTTCAGAGGTCTCCACGTTTCACAGATTGCTCTGATGTGCAACGGCTGTTTTGCCAGACAAGTTAGGGCCGAGGGACGTCAGAGCACGTCCCATATCAAAAAGTAGATATTTCGCCGTATAAACTATGTTAATAACGAATAATTACTAAATAATCAATGTAAATTAATATATGTTCTTCTATTACTGGTGTTGTAAGGAAGGAAATTAAAAAAAAGTAACAAAAATATTGGGATCTATGTAATTCATAAAGTTCAAGATCACAGAGTCAAATGTTGTGTTATTTCTTTGCAAAACAAGGGCTGTGCAAATTTTGCCTGCTGTAAAAATATTACAACAGTTAAGTGTAATGTAGGTACATTAGCAGAAAGCTTTCTTGTGTTAAATTTTAAGTTATTGAACTTGCATGCTAAATATCCACTTTTTGATATGGACGTGCTGTGACGTCCCACAGTCTCAGCTTGTCTGGCAAAACAGCCGTTGGATGTCAGAGCAATCTCGGACAAGAGACAAGGTTGAGTCCTTCTGTTCTTTCCTACATAGGTTAACGTGTAGGATGAAGTTTCTTATCAATAAAAGAAGAATGCTATCAAAATGAAATTTTACAGTCATATGCATCACGGTTTGAACAATTAAAAAAAAAGTCTGAAATTAGACCCCTTACACTAAATTTATCGTTTAAGATCATATAAAAAGAGATTGTTATACAAGGCTCTAAGATGGAACACTTCATCTTTTAGACACATATATTCTTATTTAACACTGGAAGTATGCACTGTAAATTTCCTTTAACACAGTTTGTTTTACCAGTCAAAATTGTTGACTCTGTGATGAGGAAAAAATTAATGGGCTTGGGAATGAATTTATAATGATTTTTTGGGATATTTCAAAATAGTTTTAGGGATATGGGATATTTGTAAAAAATATTTATTGGGATATTAGGGGTAAACATTACAGGGATACGGGATATTGGGATAAAAACTTAATGGGATATGGGATATTGATACCCCCCTAAACAAGCCTCTGGCTTTGACAGTTTCCTTCGATTTTGTTTACGATTGTATGTTAAGTAGTGTTAACATCTTCTTTTTGTTGAAATTAATTAAACAAACAACAGGTCTTAAAATAAATGTATAAGTAACGATTATTTAGATTGTACAGACTGAGTGTTCATGTAATGAAATGATATATAGATTTATAACGAAATATTTTCATGGTTGACACGTGTTAATGTCTGCATCTGCGCATGCATTCACGTTTACTGTGAAAGTTGTTCTTGTTGCCTCCACATCCGGTGTAATGGAACTTTCGGCACATCTTGCTTGCTTTTTCATAGTAATATCTCACAGTATGGGCCGTACAGTCTGTATTTCCGTAAGCAATTGGCTGGTCACATTCTAAAATAAAAAATATTTATAACTAATTAGTGAGAATATGATTAATAAGTACATGATGATGGTTCATCTGATAACACTTTATTAGTCTTGTCTTTTAATATGGTATGACGTAACAAAGTCAACTGACCTCAAGATATTAAAACGAATAGTCACGAGCAATGTACTAAATGTAGTTAGCATCTTTTAAATATTATTTACCAAAATGTCTACTTCAAAGTGTAAACTATAGAGATTCAATAACAGGTTAGCGATCGTTAAACAGAGGATATTCTATAATATAAAAGATAAACAAAAAAAGCACATAAGTTAAAAATAGAAGGTCTAAAATAAGTAACTTTCAATAAAATAAAAAGGCAAAGTATGGGCCTACACGATCAACGAAAATATTTTAGAATGAATATTTTAATATGCTTTGATTCTGCCTGCGGGAGCATGACACCTTAGTTGTCCTCCAACTACGATTACCATGTCTCGCATTGCACAGTCGCCTTAACAGCCTTAAGTCTTCTTCTAGCATATTTCATAACACCGTTCATTAAAGATAGTGTTACTTTCTCGTAGGTATAAATGAATGGTCATCCCCTTATTCCCTCTTATATGTAGTTTTGGGATACACAATTTTACGGTTTCCTGTTAATGGACAGAAATCAGGTGATTGTTTAACCTTGAACATCAAGGAAATCATCAGCGAAATATGCACTTTTGGTACAGGTGTTCATTTACCCCCTAACTTCACAAACATCATCATCTAAATGTGCCAACTTTGCCTTTGTATTCATTTATACAATACAGGTGTGAAGTTGTTAACTAAAATATGTGGTAAAATCAATTGATACATTGAATCTTAACTTACGAAGTATAACATATATACGGGGATTCCCCTTTTAACTTACTATAAGATAATGATGATGATGCCCATGAACCTGAAGAACTCCCGGCCTTTTTGCCATGCGTGCTATCCCACCAGGACATGCCTGCTCGCCATGTCGGATCGTCTCTCCCGGATCTCTTACCTCCTTTCTTTGAGTGTCTGTCTCTCCTTCTTGATTTGCTTCCATGTGATTTGCCTCCATTTAACCTTTGCTTCAGTTCTTGTAGTTCTTGTAAGTAATACTGTACTTCATTTTGCGATAATGGATTATATTTTCTCACCGAAAAAATAGATCTTTTTTGTCTGTGAGCACTCGTGAGCAGTAGAATGCTACACATACACAGGCCCAGTGAAATAATGTTTTTGTTCATTTTTATTGTCTGAAACATAGATAAAAATATAAAAGCAGTAGATAAAATTTCATACACTTTCATAGCTGACTATGCGGTACGGATTTGTTCATTGATGAGCGAAGGCCTCTCAGTGACCTATACTTATAAACTTCTAATCCGTACTATATTTATATATAGGACGAGAACAAATTAACAAATACATTGTGGATCAACATGGGTATAGGGCAGAAAATGAAACTTAAACTGCACAAAGAACGTATGTTGTTG
The DNA here is from genome assembly GCF_963676685.1 of Mytilus edulis. Taxonomy (NCBI): domain Eukaryota; kingdom Metazoa; phylum Mollusca; class Bivalvia; order Mytilida; family Mytilidae; genus Mytilus; species Mytilus edulis. Next base: position 62,205,444 of record NC_092346.1, on the reverse strand, counting down.
GTAAATAGGTCACTACGGATTCACCTCTCCGTTCATGGAGTTCGAATATAGCGTTCTCGTTGATTTCGACAATATGGGTTGGGCTTTTAAATGCCCGCACAACTAAACAAACATTTTTCGTGTTGGCCCTTCCGATCGGACTGGCGAAGTCCAAGTGACCATATTTCTTTGACTCATTCAAACTTATGGGCAAATTTTAGTATGTGAATAATTAACATTATTAATAAGTTCTTGTACTTTTATGTGATAAATATCATGTACATGTTGGTAAAAACTTGTTGTTAATGAGAATAAATGGGAGAGGCTTGACACGCAGGTGTTTACTTTTTTCAAACCTCTTCTGGTTTTGCAATAAGTCTTACTTGTCTGAGAGAATCAAAGAAAAACAATTTGAAAAATGTATACGAGTAAAACACTTGTAGATACCATTGTTTGAATATTTGATTTGAAGTATAATCCCCCCCCCCCCGCCCCGATGCATTGATGAGAAACATACAGTGATATGGCCTACGGAATTTGTGTATTTATGTTGATACAAAAGGCCTGAGCGCATTCCTGTTGGACGATTTTACACACCGTTGTATATTTTCCATTCAGGTATAATTATCAAGCACAATTCTTGGGAAATATAACTTGAGACTGAAACCATAACCACACATCAAACATAGGCTCAAATAAATTGGTTGATCTTAACAGTATTTCGGTTTTTACTTCAAGAAATTTTAAGTCTGTCATTAGCTTAATAACACGTGCCCCCTTTCATCCATCTGACATTTCGACTAGTTGTTGTCGTTTCCTGATTTTACAATTGTTTTTTGGTATGTTTTTTGCTTCAAACCGTTTGAACCAAAAAGTCGATTATGATATAGATATATGGGTACCTCGGTAATAAAACTTTACTCAGTACTCGGGATACACAATTTGTGCTCGAACACCAAATTCAGCATTTTAATTGGTTAAATTCTGAGTGAGTACGATAGACGTACTCCGAATTGTTAAGACTGTCTTGTTGAAGTCATAAAACTTTCAATTGTTATGTGCTCGGAGCACAAAAATCATGCTCAAAACATGAAATCCAGCATTTTCACTGGTTGATTTTGGAGTATGAGTACAAAAAAAATGACTTGAAAGTTCTATTCAACAGTAAAATCTATGCGAAAGAGAGGTGTCCATTTGGCTGTTAAATCCAACGATGATTTTATATTATTTATACTATGATTATGATCTCGGATATTTATAGTCATGCCCAAACCTAAAGAACATGTCCGTTATCTAAGAACTGATTGAATGAAGTAACCACTTAATGTAGAATAGGCCAGACAATCCTGTCTGTTGTTTTTCAAATAATACAATTGGACCACATGAATACAACCAGTAACATATACCATTTAAAACTTTTAAAAAAAAATGCATATCGCAGCTTAAAACCTGATTATCAGTATCTCCGGTATTTCGAAAAATCTGCCTTTTTTTCAATCCATCACCAAGCGGATAGCATGATATTAAAACAGAATATTAGCTTAAGGTGGTATGGGTGTCTTCCTCCATCTTGGATTGTAAAAAACAGAGAATCAAAGGTCCAGATTTTCCATCAAGTTAGCAGGAATACAGATGTTTCATGTACATTTTCATTTAAAAGTACCAATTTATAAGAATATAACTTCTAAATATTGATATTTTTGCAAATGTTAATTATTTTTGGTTGTTTTTTTTTTTTTTTTTTTTAAATTAGCATTTTAAGGGGAGGTAACTCTAAAAAGTGCATTTTCTGAAGGATTCTGTATGGAATTTTCCTATTTTGTATTTTAGCCGGAAAAAACGTACGGTGACCCTATCTTTTCTTTTGATATTCTCAAAGCAGTGTCTGAAAGCTATCTTTTCCTGAAGTATTTAACAATTCTATCATTTTGTTTAGTTTCTAATCACAAAATGGTGTTTTTTCCTGTATAATCCATACAAAATGTGTCATTTTGTCCCGTCCTGTAGCTTGAGAAAATGCGCGGTGACCTATCATTTTTATTATATTTTTCAACATGTATCAATAGATACAACGTTTTGGCAAAGTATGAACAAATTCTATCATTTTTAATTTAGACTCCCATACCACCTTAAAGAGTGTTAATCACACAGTTCCTTATGGAAACTATTTTATCACGCCTTCATTTAACCTTTTGAAACGTGAAATAATCCATTATGGTATATTTAGAGTTCTGAACTGTTTTAGACTACATGTATAATATAAGAGAGAAATATGGCGTAGTCTATTTGATATCATCCTTTATCATATACTTAGACTAAATAACATATGAATTTTACTGTATGATAAAAGCATTAAAATTTACGTAAACTTCGTATTTTTAAAAATAATATCAGATCATTACATGGCATTTTTCATATCGCATGTATTATTAGCCCTAGGTTCAGTATCAGCCCAAGTGACCGAGTGCTGATAATACATGCGATATGAAAAATGCCATGTTATGATCTTTTTGTCGTATGCTTCAACAATGGAGAAAATAACAGATTCATTAATTGATCCTTTTACGTGTTTCCCAAATAGAAGTTTAAAGAGTGAAAAGTTCACGGACGTCAGACCCCAAATTTAGAACATTCGGTATGAAATTTTTCTATTATAAGCCAACAGGGAAGAAACATATTTCAATATGGACGAATCGACAAAAATATAAATTTAATGAACACTGTTTGGAAAAGTCAACTTTTTAAAGTAACTTTCTAAATTATGTTTGAAACTTTTAAAAATGCATTTATTCAATAATTTTGTGTGTTATTTTTTATGTGTTATATTACACAATATACTTTCCAGTATCCAAATAATTGTTTTGTACACTACTTTGTAATGTTTTTCATAGAAAACGTAGCATTGAGGTGCATTTTCCGGAATTTGCCGAGTATCACCGGAATGCCATGCGATAACGTTACGGAAAGGCATGTGATAACAATCGAAGCATGTGATAAACTTTTCATATCAGCCCGCTAATCACCATATCGGAAAAATATGGAATTTACGTTGATTTAATGCTATTATCATACAGTAAAAATCATGTGTTATTTAGTCTAAGTATATGATAAGAAAAGTTTATCACATGCTTCGATTGTTATCACATGCCTTTCCGTAACGTTATCGCACATGGCTTTCCGGTGATACTCGGCAAATTCCGGAAAATACACTTCAATGCTACGTTTTCAGTGAAAAAAACTTTACAAAGTATTATTGTATACAAACCAATTATTTGGATACAAGGATACTGGAAAGTATATTGTGTAAAATAATAAAAACAAAAAACCATAAAAAAACAACAAAACAAATTATTAAATAAATGCCTTTTTTAAAAGTTTCAAACATAATTTAGAAAGTTACTTTAAAAAAAAGTTGATTTTTCTAAACAGTGTTCATTATATATATTGTTGGATTGTTTTTTTTTTATTGTCGATTTGTCTAATTAAAATTTTTGTTTTCTCTATATGCCAGGGGGCATATGCTAAAAGATTTCATATCGAATGTACTAAATTTGGGGTCCGACGTCCGTGAACTTTTCACTTTTAGAACTTCTATTTGGGAACAACGTAAAAGGATCAATATATGAATCTGTTATTTTTCTCCATTGTTGAAGCATATGATAAAAAGATCATAACATGTAATTTTTCATATCGCATGTATTATCAGCACTCGGTCACTTGGGCTGATACTGAACCTAGGGCTAATAATACATGCGATATGAAAAATGCCATGTAATGATCTGATATTATTTTTAGCTCACCTGGCCTAAAAGGCCATGTGAGCTTTTCTCATCACTTGGCGTCCGTCGTCGTCGTCGTCGACGTCGTCGTCGTCGTCGTCGTCTGTCGTCGTTAACAATTTTTCAAACATCTTCTCCTCTGAAACTACTGAATGGATTTGAATGAAACTTAACATGATTGTTCCTTAGTATATCTTGCACAAAATGTGCGCTTCGATTTTTGATCCGTCAAAAAACATGGCCGCCGTTACTTAAAATAGAACATAGGGGTCAAATGCAGTTTTTGGCTTATATCTCAAAAACGAAAGCATTTAGAGCAAATCTGACATGGGGTAAAAATGTTCATTAGGTCAAGATCTATCAGCCCTGAAATTTTCAGATGAATCAAACAAACCATTGTTGGGTTGCTGCCACTTAATTGGTAATTTTAAGGAAATTTTGCAGTTTTTGGTCATTATCTTGAATATTATTATAGATAAAGATAAACTGTAAACAGCAAAAAAGATCAGCAAAGTAAGATCTACAAATAAGTTAATATGACCAAAATTGTCAATTGACCCCTTAAGGGGTTATTGTCCTTTAATGACAATTTTTCACAATTTGTTCATCATATTTGCTAACTTTAAAAAATCTTCTCCTCTGAAACTACTGAATGGATTTGGTTAAAACTTAGCATGATTGTTCCTTAGATTATCCTGCACAAAGTGTGTGCTTTGATTTTTGATCCGTCAAAAAACATGGCCGCCGTTACTTAAAATAGAACATAGGGGTCAAATGCAGTTTTTGGCTTATATCTCAAAAACGAAAGCATTTAGAGCAAATCTGACATGGAGTAAAAATGTTCATTAGGTCAATATCTATCAGCCCTGAAATTTTCAGATGAATCAAACATCCAATTGTTGGGTTGCTGCCACTTAATTGGTAATTTTAAGGAAATTTTGCAGTTTTTGGTCATTATCTTGAATATTATTATAGATAAAGATAAACTGTAAACAGCAAATATGATCAGCAAAGTAAGATCTACAAATAAGTCAATTTGACCAAAATTGTCAATTGACCTCTTTAGGAGTTATTGCCCTTTAAAGACTTTTTTCACAATTTGTTCATCATGTTGACTTACTTTAAAAAATCTTCTCTTATGAAACTGCTGTATCAATTTCAGCCAAACTTAGGCTAAATGAGTTTCAGAGTTTCAGAGTATCTAGTATAAATTTTATATTTCATTTCCTTGTATGTCAAGAAACATAGCTCCTATGGCTAAAATAGAACATAGGAGAAAATGATTTTTTTTTGCTTTTGAAGAAAATAGGACGATTCAAAGAACATTTAAATAAATTGGAAAGCCAAAATAATCATTGATGAGAGATTAAACCAAAAAAATTCAGGTGAGCGATTCAGGCTCTTGAGAGCCTCTTGTTTCTTGAAAATATCTATAAAAAGTAAGGAATACTTTGTAGGCTTTCGCATGGTTATATATTTCAATTTGGTGTCTTTTTTCCTCCAGTAATGGAATAAATGTGTGTTATGGAATATCTGTCACAGATCACCGAGTAAACTGATCATTGAATCTGTATCACGTGCAACACAACGGATGCAATCGGGGGGACAGTGCAATATTCTGTATTGTAGGTTTTTGTTTTTCTTTATCCTCCAGAAACGATCTTGTCTATCCAAACAATTGGGGTTTTCTATTTAAACTTTTGATATTCGGTCATGTATTAGAATTACAGAAATCGCATGTAACGATGTTTTATATGTTTGTGTACGACAAGAGATCTTTACGGATCCCCTTTTACGATTTACGACAAGAGGTATCAACGCATTTTTCTTTATCATGTCTTGTTGGCGCACATGTTTCATCAAGTGAAACAACTGTTTTCACCAGATTAAAAAAGAATATCCCTGAATTTCTGAGTTCAACCAGATTTTGGTGGGGTATAGTTGCCCAATTTATGTTTTTCTTTATAGTGTGTGATTAAGATGTTAAAATATACTAGTTTTAAAAAAATGAAACGATAAACAAGTTTGAACTCTTTTTTTCCCTAAAAGATACTAAATAGAAAACCCTTTTAAATCAACCAATAAAAACCAATCATTTCAAAGAAGATGCATATAATATTTATTAAAAAAATAAATCCAAGCATGATAGTAAGAAAAATGTTATGTCAAATTTATTGTGTGGAAAGTCACGGATGACAAAAATCGGCACACTATTTCGAAGATGACGGAATTTTAGATTTTAAAAATACCTAAAAAGACATTCTAAAGACATTCAAAATTTAATCAGACCGTGTAACCGCTGCAAATACTATGTTGAAATATATATATATAATTTTTTTTTTTTATTTTTGGTAAAAAAATACATTTCAAAGTTAACCAAGTTGATTAAAGTCAGTGTAGCAAATGTATACAAAGCTAAACTTACTTTTCCAATTCACAATAAGAGCTACTTACAAGTTATATCCGATGGCTTTTATCAAGTATATATAAAATATATTTTGATATAGATATTCTTCAGTATTTAAAAAGATGGAAATAAGAGGTCACTTACTCTAGTGTAGTTGCAGAACAGTCCTGTAGTAATTTCGCCAATAAAATAGAAATCACGAAAGTGTCATTAAATTTAAATATTCAAATCACGTATTTATAAATGTAATTATACAAAAATAATTTGGCCTGACATGTGAAATGTCATACGGGTGACATGTAATTAATTTCGTGTGGTTAAATTTTGTTTTGAATTATCCGGAAAGTTCTATCACTAGGGGCATTGCATACGTTTCTACATTTATATCTTTTTTCAAAATTCGACTAAAACAGCACTTCCTTGTCATCAGCTCTTGCTCATTTTTATACAATATACTTCGATTTCAATCATCTGGATGGTTCTAGCTACACGGACAGTTTCTACTTTTCTTTATTTCTATATTTTTTTCTAACTTTTGAATATTGCAGCACATGCTTGTCTTCAGTCTTAGTTCATTTTTTTTATACAATTCATTTTGAAGTACAGTTATCCTAAATTATGTAATTAAGCCAGTATATCCCTACTTTCAAGTCTTTATCATTGTATGAAATCTCTCACAAAACTCGCAAATAGAATCATTTTCATAACAGCGTGAACAAGACCATTTCTTGGTGCGCTCAGGTTGACTGGGTCAGATTAGGGGAATGCTCGTCTGTAATGCCCACTTGTCATATCGTACGTGCTATAGACATTTAAACTGTGCGATCTCCAAAAGTTCTAAACTCCAAAACCAATAATACGAATAATTAGCAGAGGACTAAACCTTGTGTTTTGATTAAAATGGTGAATACTTAAGAGAGGGGTGAAAGATACCATGGACAGTCAAACTCATAGATCGAAAATAAACTGACAATACCATGACTAAAAAGAAAAAAGACAAACAGACAAATAATAGTACACAAGACACAACATAGAAAACTAAAGACTAAGCAACACGAATCCCACAAAAGACTGGGGGTGATATCGGGTGCTCCGGTTTCTTCTCGTGCACCTGCATGTACTGTGCTCTTTTAGAATGAAATTCAAAACAGTGTGGGTGTGGCCATTGATTGACACATTAAATTCATCCATTGACTGGGACAATTTAGGTGAACGTTTGTATGTAACGTCCACTGCTCACTATGTACTTTTTAAAGACACTTCAAACTATGGGGTCACCAAAGGATCTCAACACCTTAATTAACAAGTAATTCGAAAAATTAATCAGAAATAACACGATGTTTTGATTTATATCAATTATATAAATCAAAACATAAAGGTTATTCCTGATTAATTTTTCGAATTATTTTATAATTAAAGGCGTTAAGAAACCTTTGGTGACCCAACAGTTTAAATGTCTATCGTAGGTACGTCGTGAACAGTGGTCGTTACAGACAAACGTTCACGTAAATTGTCCCAGTCAATGGATGAATTTTATGTGTCAATCAATGGCCACAGCCACACTGTTTTGAATTTCATTCTATTGTATTGAAATCCCCTCTGGAAGTCCATTGACAGACTGAGTGAGCGTAAAATCACTGTTATCAATAGCCGATGACAAACAACTTCAAGATAAATGTTATTATTGCCAACATTCTTATAGCGGTTGTGAAAATGATTCTAAGAAGTAACTAACGTTACAGAAATCTTAACACCATACGTAGGGTAAACAAAACGTAAAATAAAAACGAAATCTGACACTACAATTCTATTTTATTTTGACTTAAAATAAGGAAATCTCTTTGTCGAACACTTTCTTCTAGAATTGGTTTCTCTATTTGATTTAATATCTGAAAGCATAAAAGAAAAGATTATCATTTTTGTTTAAAGTAATTCATTGTTAATATGAAAATTATATGTGCAATAGTTAGCGATTTTTTATGAGATTCGAAATTTGTGTTAATCATGCGTTTTAGATATGAAACCGTTTGTGAATTGTCATATCTATAGCTTTAAATATAAACAAGACAAATTAGTTCTAAGACATCTTAAGGTGGTACCAAGCACCTTCACTAAAATAAATTTGGCTCGTTTTCATTAAATTTTGACAACATGTTTACTTTGACCATATTACAAAAATATGAAAATTTCAAAAAACTTCAACCACACACTTAATCTGAATATTTTCGTTAGACAAATAGCAGTTTGACTAACACTAACATTTGATCTCTGAGAAGCTTTAAATTTCCTGAACAATAGAATGTAATAAAAACGTTTATCTTCCTGTAGTGTTATGAACCACCTTAAAATAAGATGCCAGGTTAATTAAATGTAAATTAAATGCTTTATTAACTTTAATTGTAAACAATGATAGTCACGTGTACAGACTTCAGTTGATTGATTGATTACTGTTTGCTCAACATTCAGCAGTAAATAGCTCATGCATAATTCATGACGACAACAAATAAGCAAGCATTTTAAAAAAGTAGGGCATGTAAAGTGTGTTGACCGGGATAAACGGCGGCAATTTGGAATGCCACTGTAAATAAGGGTACTATGTTAGATAGGGACAAATATTTTAGCTCGCGACAGACCACCTAGTGACCTCTCCAAGAGTTGTTGTAAAGGTGCAGAGACCATGAAACCATCCCTTCACGTGGCAACAGATAAACGTTTCTAAGTTTTGTTAAGGTTCTATTGTCTGATGGGAGAATTCAGTGAGCAGTATATTTCTTAACCCCATTCAACCTTGGGGTCCTTATTAATAACAAAAGTTACGTAAACACGTACAACAAAACAGTTTATGATAAATTTTAGCACAAGTGAAGTAAACAGATGAATAAACAGGAATTTGTCCCAGTACACGGATGCCCCATCCACACTATCATTTTCTATGTTCAGTGGACCGTGAAAATGGGGTAAAATCTCTAATTTGGCATTACAATTAAAAGATTATATCATAGGGAACATGTGTAATAAGTTTCAAGTTGATTGAACTTCAACTTCATCAAAAACTACCTCGACCAAAAACTTTAACCTGAAGCGGGACAGACGGCCGAACGGTACGACGCATAGACCAGAAAACATAATGCAAATAAACGGGGCATAAAAAACAATATCATATAAAAATATGTGCTGTTAGTTAAAAAGTATCTAACCTGTTGATACACATTAATGCTATTCTACATTCTAATATTAGCGGCATGTCAACACATAGGTTGCGAGATCGAATCCCGCACATGGCAGGTTACGCTCGACTCCAATCTTAATTGACTTGGATTGATAGTTTTCTCCGGGCACTCCGGATTCCTCCACCAATAAAAACCTACCGGAAAGAAATAGCACATAAGTGCTGAAAGAGGCGTTAAACACCAATCAATCAATCAATCAATCAATTAAACAATTTTCATTGATCAAGTTATATTTGCAAGGTTTTTTAGAACATTTTTGATGTCGTAAAAACTTACCTGTGTCATTAAAACATCACTTATTCTTTTTTGGAGGATTTTTTACTTTTCCTGTCCTTCTTTGATTTTTTTGAGGATTTTTTAGGCGCTTTCTTGGACTTTTTAGAAGATTTTTTTGACGATTTTTTAGATTTCTTTGACTTCTTTGACGACTTCTTCGTGTCTTTTGAACTAGAACTTGGCTTCTTGTCTAAGCTTTCTTGTAAGGTTTGAACTTGAGTCATCAATGACATGATTTCCATAGGTCCCATCTTTGCTCCTACTTTATTTGGGCCATCCAGCATCGACATTATTCCACTGAGGTCGAACGGATCCTCCTTGGGTTTTTTGGCCGCATACGTCACGACTACAAGTAACGTCCATACAGACACAACCAAAAGTAGGCTGTTCATTGTAGGTCAGCACGTATGCTTACTGAAAAATGGACGTATGAATTATATAAGTTTTTGTTTTGTTTTATTATATTATAATATATAATATTATTAGATACAAGATAAGGCTATTATGACTACGCAATTTGTTTTGATAAACGATTTATGTGTACTTGCTTATGCGCATGCCCTTAAAATAATGTTTTTAAAAAGTGAGGAGTTTATTCTAGTCTTTAAGAATCTCATTAAAAGAATGGGCGAGTTTTCCATGGTTTGGAAGAATAATTGTTGACTTTTGTTACGATTATAAATATATTTTGCATCCTATTAAGTTATAATATACTATGAACTAGTACTGTTTTCATCGTTTCGATACGTTTCTTCAGTAAAAAAAAAAAGAAGAACTTGAAATTATAATTTAAAACTATTGCAATAAAATCCGTATGAATACAATCTCTACCAAATAGGAATTTATTTTTGGATGATTTATGAGTTATTGAAAATGATAGAATTTTTAACCTTGCAGACATTATCATTTGAAACAATTGATACAAGAAAATGGTATAGACATTTTACCAGCTATAAAATGCTCTATTAATTATTCGTTCACATGAATCAAAACGGTTACTGCATTTTGTGAACAAATGTCAAACAAAATGTAGATTTAATTGAACATGTATAGGTACAGAAAATTTATTGAAAAAATACTTTAAATTAGTCAATAACGAAATCAGTATACTCACATTTAATCGGAACTTTGTCTTTGAACTAAAAGTCTTTTTAGTGAACCTCGGCGTATTAAGCTAAAAGCTTTCGTAATTTATTCATTGCACGTGAATTTTCATATTAATGATGTTCAATGGCGGTACATGTCAAATGTGGTAGCATGCTTGCAATAAATAATTTTGATTGTATACCTTCGCATGCAATTACTACAATAACAATAAAAAATAGTGATTTATGTTTGAACTGTTCCAAAATTTTCCTGCTCATACTAGTTCTAATTACAATTTAATTAAAAATACCTTCGTCAGAACTGGTTAGTGCACTGTCAAAACAGTTAAAGGCGATATGATATATAGCTTAAAGTTCATACGGCTACGATAGAAGTGATGGTAGGTCTGAAACTCGTGAATAAACAGACGGATACAACTTGCATGCAATTCTAAGTTGAAAATTACTTCTAAATACAAAATATCTTTCAAAAAATTAGGAAACAGTATCAGAAATCTCAATAAGACTACTAGCATCATTTGTGTCACATAAACTGTTTGTATAAATAATGCATATCATTAATATATTTAAAGCGTTTTCACATATAGCATGATATATGGTATTGTGTGACTTTAGGCTAGACGCCAGCAACAACTCAAACGACCTTGTATTTCAACATTTCAATCAATGCAATCTTTCAACATTTTAATCCTATATAACTATAACACAGAACTAGCAAATGGATCATTAAATCGAAACACATTTCAGTAGACAACAAGTTCTACTCGATTATAGAACTGCGAGACACTCTGTGTATGCATTTGCAAAACTGATCGTATATGTATATAATCAAGTCCTTCCTATAGCTTGGTGAATGTGATGAATATCTTCAACTCTGCTCCTTGGTGTATATATATATACAACTTGGTTACCATCAGAATACATCCTACCTTTCGTGATTTACAGACACTGTTAAATATTAAAATCAACTTTATTACCACTTTCTAAAGCTTTGTATAGAAATTGTTTGGAAATCCTAAGACTTGTTTCAAACCCCCTTTCAACAAACACAAACTTAAATCTATCGTCTCAGATACTGCAAATTATTGAATGCAATTTAAAAAGATGACACGAAGAATGGAACCTTTAATGTAATCTCATCGAAAGTTTAACGGGTGTCATCTCGTCATCTCGAAATATCTGTATGAAAATTGTTGAAGTCACAAACTCCGTCCTCTTTTCTGCGTTAATGACATTATCGATCTTCATGTGGAACAGGATTTGCTTATCTTTCCGGAGCACGTGAATTCACCCCTTTTTGTGGGTTGGTTTTGTTTGTTGAGTTTTTATTGCTTCGTATCTAGATTTTTGTTTAACATTTTGTGAACTGTTTTTGGTCTGGTCGTCTTTTTTCGTTTTGCCATTTAGTTGTCTGTCCTTCTTATAGTTTTTGCATTGAACCCTTGGTATGTACATCTTTTTCAGGATTAAATCAATATCTAAACGAAGAACCAATAAAAAAAATTCATAAGGAGCCATCATACCGCTTAAAGATTAAAACACACTTTATGCATTTGAAGAGCATTTCACTCCTGAGTGGATGAACAGATTTCAGCTATAAAATAAGACAAATACACTTTTACAAGAAAATGTGTGTAACCAAAATATATTTGATTATTTCCAATAAGATTTAACTAATACAAGTAGTACTTTTTCTTGCTAAATATTTTACTTTCATCATTAGTTATTTGCTTTAATATATTGGGCTATGTTTTGGTTTCCTTCAGAGACAATAACTTTTGCTGAATTCAAATTGAAATTTGAAAAAAATTAACTAGATTGCTAAATTGAAAGTTATTTTAATCGTAATATGTTTTCTATGTTGGGAACAGAAAAAAAAATAGTTATTGTCATCAGCAACGGGACGGTTGCCGCAAGTGAAAAATACACTACTTCTCTTTCCGGAGCACCGGATTTCATTTCATTTCATTTGTTGTGGTGTTTGTATTGCTCAATCTCTAGATTTTGGTGTTATGTTTTGATAAATGGTGTGTGTCTTCATTTCAAGTTTGAATACGACGTACCTGATATGAAATTAAATAAGTTACAAGACGGGTTCCATAATAGGAGAACTATCTGCTTACCCTTGTGGGACACATGAGATCGTCTCAAGTGTTTGTCTTTTAGTCGGGTTTAAATTTTGGCATGACATTGTCAATTTTTCTCGACTTATGAGTTTGAATGCCACCTTGTTACTACTGCCTGCTTTTCACTTTAATACTATTGATATTGCTGGTATCTTCTTATACAGACAATAGCTTGGAGTTTATTGGATAATATCATGTTAGAAACAAAACATAACGCAATTTGTAGTTTAATAATTATCACAAGATTCTATTTATTTTTCTTTTAGACGAAGCTTATTTTGTTATAAAAGGAAAAAATATATTTACAATGTATTTTTTTTATATTTCATGGATATGAAAACATTACTGCTTTGTCCTCTTTTTCATACTTTTAAATGGTAGTATACTTTTAATTGTCATACATACGGTGACGTTGGCACCTATTGGATTGTAAAGATGTTTTATTTTTGTCAAAGTTCTAATTTACTAATGACTTGATATTAGCTCCCCTAGAGCAGTTAAGTATAAATTCGTGCCAATCTACACCATTTAATGTTCGAATTGCACGTTTATTAGTTGTTCGTTGACTGCAAATATGGAAAGTGAGACACATTGAGACAAAAGATTAATTATCTAGTAAAATCGTACAACAATGTCTTAATTAACTTGCTACAGTACTACAGAACCAAGTCTAATATTAGGATATGTTATTTTTAAAATGTTACCTATCATGTCTGTTCGTTTTGTTGCACATCGTTGTCACTATAATGACATTTTAAAATTTATGCAAGTGTCATACAAGTGAGTGGTTTAGCTATCTATAAAACCATATTTAATCCACCATTTCCTACATCAGAAAATGTTTATACCAAATCAGGAATATGACAGTTGTTAATTATATGGTCATTTTTTTTTAAATTTACTGTTTGCAAAAGTATGAATTATTCGAAATAGTATGGATTTTCTTATCCCAGGCATAGATTACCATAGCCGTATTAGGCACAACTTTTTGGAATTTTGGGTTCTCAATGCTTTTCAACTTTATTCTTGTTTGGCTTGCTAGCAATTTTGATATGAGCGTCACTGATGAGTCTTATGTAGACGAAACACGCGTCTGGTGTATTAAAATATAAGCCTTGTACCTTGTACGTTCGTTTAATGTGTAAGAGCTTTTGATTTTGACGTTTGCTGAGGGAATTTCTGTTTAGAATTTCCCTCGTAGTTCGGTATTTTTGTTATTTTACTTTTTAGAGAGATGATAACTACTTCTCTATCACCAATATTTACTATGCGGTTATGACTGTGTCCCCTCTATAAGACTACTTATCTTACAACGTTCTTGGTATGTAGGGTCTTGTAAAGTACAGCTTGATATGTGATTGTTGTTAGGAATTTTCGATCAATCATTATGGTTTTATTTCAGATCATCAGAATCTGTTTACTACATGTATCAGAATGTGTTATATCGATGGTCACTGCTGCAGTGCTTTAGAGCTTTTTTACACATACGCAAGTTTAAAAGATAGATAGAATAAAACATCAAAGAAAACAGGTTTATAATTTGTAACTTAATAGACTCATCAGTGGGGTTCGAATCAAAATAGTGAGAAAAAAAAATCAATAAGCTAATGAAGAACATCTAAAACCAAAAATTGTACTAAATATGACATCGGTCATCCATGACTTTGTGGTATTTCATTTAATAAAAGGGTGAATCATCATTTATATAGACTGGACTTGGCATGAGTATTGATATTTGCAATGGTTGACTCAAAGAATAGTTCTTAAAGGAGAATGTGTAAATCATTTAATGTTCCTTCTTAAATTGATAACTTAGTAAATAAAATACTCATATAATAAAATAACATGTAAAATTAATAATACTTTTTTTTTCATTTGATTAGTCACATACTCGTTTACATTGTCGTATTGTCCTGTACCGGTTCTCGTTTCCTTTACAGCCACTAAACCAGAATTCTCGACACATTTTACTCGAGGTTTCCCAGTAGTAACGTAGAACATACTTCTCTGAACAATATATACCCTGATTTATTTCAGCATGACATGAACATTTTCTTCGACATTCAGAATAAGAATCGAAGCGGTTTTGATTTCCTCCACACCCATTGTATTTAAACTTGGCACACTGTCCCTGTTTAACATTGAAATACCATCTCGTCCGACTATGTCGACAACGGTGACCACTGTCACTTGGTAAAATACATTCTAGGAAATAAATAAAGAGACTATTTCATTTTGTGTTATTCCTGTTAGTTGAGAGTCTTATAATTTTTTTCTTACATTAACATTTTGTAACGTGTACACAATAATGAGAAATAAAGGCAACAGTAGTATACCGCTGTTCAAAAGTCATAAATCGATTGAGAGAAAACAAATCCCGGTTACAAACTAAAACCGAGGAAAACACATCAACTATAAGAGAAAATGCAACAAAAAACAAACGACAATGCAACATACATAAAAACAATATACTAGATAACAACTTCCATTTTCCTGACTTGGTACAGGACATTTTTAGAAAAAAAGGTAGGTTTTACCTGGGTTTGTGTCTTGCCAAGCCTAGCGCTTTTAATGATAACATCAAATTTAAATGCATAAAATAATTTGAGAATCAGAATAAATAACTTTACATAAGTATATTAGCTCAGGATAAATAACTTACCATATGGAAGGACATTAGCACCAGATTCGGAATTACAGGACACAACACACATCAGTAAAAAAGTAATTTGAATGAACAATATCATGTTGCATCTAAAATAAGAAAGTAAAAAAAATGAAAATTAAGCTAAGGTTTTGTTTACTGCTCACAAAGTTGTTGAATGAAATCTGTTTAGAAGTAAAGCAGTCGGTAATAGTGTGTTAGGAGGCAGGATTACTGTATCAGCAAATTTAACAGTTTTGATATGATTGTGTACAGTAAATTTAATCATTATTCCTCATTATTCTTTATAAATCTATAGGGGAATAACATTATCATTTGGCGTTGTAAGTTCATTATCGACTTGTGAGTTTGAATGTTCCTTAGGTATCTGTTGCCTCTCTTTTAAGAAATTGTCTGAAAAAGATTATTTACCGATAATAGTTTCAAAAAACTATTTACTGGGTATGAGCTATGAACTGGAAGCAAAAACAATTCTCGTACTTTCAGTGTTACAAAACTCTTATTTATTTGCTGCCTATTTCGACAATAGAAATTTCATTCACCCCCTCGACACACAGCTACTTGGTGTCTCAGAAACAACAATTTTACTATTGTCCTCATAGCCAATAAATACGCGTATTCTACCAGTATTTGATTATGGAATTACTGGTATTTCAGATTGTTTTATTTTGTACCTTTGGCTCTGTTGTCTATAATATAGATACTTTGGATTTAAGTGCCCTTTCTGAGGTAATATTCATTTTACATCTTTCTATCGAACTCCAATTATCAAGTTGAAAATTAGGAACTTGAATACTTAATAAGCACCACCGCCTATAAAAAGTCAAAACGGAGAGTCCGCAATCAAATGGCAAAATAAAAAGCTCTAACACATCAAACGAATGGATAATAACTGTCATATTTCTGATTTGGTACAGATATTTTCTTATGTACAAAATGATGAATTATGCCTGGATTTATAGCTGGACCTCTCAATTGTATGACAAATGCATAAAATCTCATTCTACTGACACCGATGTGTGAACAAAACAAACAGACATAATAGGTTAAAATGATGATATCCAACATCTTCTCCATGTTGTACTCTGTGGTAAAGCATTTGTCAAGGTTTCT
Source organism: Mytilus edulis (assembly GCF_963676685.1). Taxonomy (NCBI): domain Eukaryota; kingdom Metazoa; phylum Mollusca; class Bivalvia; order Mytilida; family Mytilidae; genus Mytilus; species Mytilus edulis. Next base: position 62,188,763 of record NC_092346.1, on the reverse strand, counting down.
TTATCTGAGGGTACAGTACTACCCTCTTGGGGTGTCTGTTTAGTTGTGCGGATTGCATAATTATGCAGTATGTTCGGTCGAATTTGGGACGTTGAATTCGACGGCTCTTGTAGAGAAATTTCTCTACTATCTGCAGTTTGAAAAATCATACCAATAAATCTTACCAGGGTTCGTTGTTGGTCTGTTGCAAGTTAAACTTTAGGACTATCCGTGGGATATTTACCACCGGTATTTAGCAGCAAAAAACAATAAATCATTACTTTTTGTGCATGCATAAGGAACAACTCGAATGAAGTCAATCAAGAGACAAAGCAATGAACCAGACAAAACGTCGTAAAAGAATAGCACACCCTTTTCTGGCTATCGGTACTTCAGATTCAAGAGTAATAAGTATTAACAAAAATACCGATTTTCTAGGTAATCTTAATAAGGAGAAGTTCATTAAAACGGACAAAATCATATGTTAGATTTTATCAACTAGCATCCTACAAATGGAAAACAACTATCATAATCACATATCATAATTTGGAGTACAACATTGCATAAACAAATGTTTTAGAATGGTAGCTGAGAACACAGATCCTTTGTATATGTACCTTAATTACATCAGGTAAGAAGGTGTGTTAGAGATCATTTCAAAGGTAAATGCAATGCTTACTAAAGAAATTGGAATATCAAATGCGGTTAAAAGTTTGTAGTAGAATCATATTTAGTATGCAATTGAAGTAGTTTTGTTAAAACCTATTGTCATTTAGATTTGAGCAAGATCAAACCAATTTCAAATGTTAAATAGGGAAAGGTTTTTCAAAATTGTGACAGACTGCTAATTTAATATACAAATTACTTGTTTGTTAAATTGATTTATGTTCAAACTTGTTTCGATGATATATGGCTGCAATCTAAGAACCAATTTAGAAACAATAAATTAAATCAGTCGAATTTGCAGCCCTAAATAGATAAGAATATTGAGATGACACGAGCGACAACAGTTTGGAGTCTTTAAAAGTTTATAAAAACTCACCTATCGTCCTTTTTCTTGTAGATATTTGAGGTAAATTATGATAATTGGCGACATAATCTCGCACGAAATATATGTCTTTAAAATGTGAATAAAACGTGTTATTGTTTATACTTCCATAATAACTTAATTTACATATTAAACTTTAATTAAATTCACTTATATTAATTTTAATTACATATATAAACAAGATGGCAAAATCGGTATTGTTTCATGTTCTCTTTATTTATACATCTCGTTATTTTTCACTTTTTGTTAACATCTGCATATAAGGTCGGTCATGTAACCTTTTTTTTTTTAATATGTTTAAATTAGCTCGTTAGCAATTAATTATATTAATGTGTAAGGAAACAAAACTCAGTAGTATGATCCTTGTAATAGTCTTAAGGCTAAACTTATTTGGCTTTTAGTAGTCAGACACTTTTCACATCAATTAAAAAGTAAATGCTTTATAAAAAAAAAGTAGCCGGAAGAGGTGCAGATGCTGTTGAGATTATTCCCCTTGAAAAGAATTAAATGTTGTGCAACAGCTAATTTATACATAATACGTTGTATAAGATTAGATTCAATATCGAACTTTAAATCATTATTTATGTTTTGTATATGTTTTGAATTTGTTTGTTTTTTTTTTTGTTTTTTTTTTGTTTGTTTGTTTGTTTGTTTGTTTGTTTGTTTGTTTGTTTGTTTGTATCTATACTATTAAAGGAGAAGACCTCATTTTGTGTGTCGCTTCTCATCCTTCTACAATAAATTGATCATCATGCCTCTGTGTTCTATAGGTACCATGCATAGTCGCATTTGTCATCAATTCTTATAATTATTCAGTTTTGGTTATTTTGGGAGAAAAAGGAAAATAAAGGCATCCGGATGTTGTTTCTTTTATCAGACCAAGACTTATGATTTTAAACTTGCACATAATTTTCACAAGACTACTCGGGGATAGGACAATGATTTTCGCGTTGATGGAGACTATCTACTAGTATATAATATAGCAGTGATCGCCGTGGAGAAGAAACTTTGAATTGATAGTTAATAGCAAATACACTTTATTTATAATAAACGTATGTTCATAGTATACAGAAACGCGAAAATAATGGAAGTACCTATGAATTTTGATACCTTTTCTGAAATTTTCCAGACATAAAATCTTTTACAAACATTCTTCTTACACCAGTTTACATATATACTTTACATATAGACTTTCATCCAAGCTCTAAATGCCCGCGATTTCGCGGGTGTGTTCTATTCTTATTTCAAATTATGACAGTAGTTAACCGATGTTAAAATCGTACCATTCGCTTAAGACGATAAATCAAGGCAACACACAAAAACTTAAAGAATCGCATGAACTCCAAAAGATCGAGACCGGGTGCGTCGATACGACAAGAGTCTCGAACTAAGAATACACCACCATCAGCTGTGTTCTGAACTTATTTTAAATGTCATAGTTGGGAATAGGACATTCTCGGTAGAATTACAGATTAGACAACTATTGCGGAATCTAAAGATCTACGGTTGCGAAAACATGGCGCTAGAGAATTGAAACATATACATCCTATCGGTCAACCAATTTATGATTGTAACCGTAAAACTTGTGAAGTGTCGATTTCAATCTCTCTTCCTTGCATTACTTTCAGATCAGTGTAATATTTGGGTAAGAAGCACACCCTGCTAATTTAGTTCGTTTATTGTGAACGATCACAGGAGTAACGCATCAATGGAGATGAAACAGAGGGTATGTTACTGCAGAGAAATTGAAAGCTATGCAAGCTATATATTTGAAGCCGACCTGTCGGTTTGGGTATTATCATTAATATGAACTTCAACAGGGTATATTATATAATCAGATACAATCACTCGCTGAACTGTAAGTTATTGACAGAACATCATCATTATATAAGAAAGAATAAACAATTATGCGAGAAGTTTTCTTTTTGTCTATGAGAAGGTTTTGTGTAAATTCTGCTTCATATGAGTCCAAAAAACAAATCGGACATCATTCATGAATAGGCTCTGAATGAAAAAAAAGTCATTAAGATATTACTGAAATCTGAGCCTATCCACGACATTCCCAGGCTTATGAGAATAGCTCGTCTACAATAAATTTACTGCATATTTATCAATGTGTATCAATAATAAAACGCCATGTCAAATCATTGTGACAGATATCAGTAAAATGAAGTTTTTTGTATATCGGTGAAAAGAGTATTTCTATGACAACGTTTTGATTAACGGTTAAATGTATTTCATCATTACTAAATGATCGCCAACATTCTATTTGAACACTAAATTTCTACTTCAATAAAACTTCCTTCTTGTTTGTTTCTTTTTTTTTTAGAAAATGTTATTATAAAGAGGTATAACGTCTCAATGAAAGCTTCTAGTATTATTTTCGAAAATGTTTAAACTATTGTTTCAAGTCTTTCATAAGGCACCGTCCCCCAACCAGAAGGGAGACATATAAGCTACAAAATATGTACCCAATGAAATATAGTTATCTTGTTTTGTACATATGCACAAATGAACGAGTTATTATATCGGTAGAGTAGTTCATTCAAGTATGCATGTCATTAGTTTTGTCAATTTGAGTTTGCTTTCTTTATATATACAAGTACAGTTACACCTCATGAATAATTGATAACTGTCAAGATGCACAAGCAATTGGTGATAAGGTGGACCTGAAATCATATTCCCTTCATGTCAATCAAATCTAAAACAAAATAATAACACCTAACACGTGTCTTGTATGATAAATCAGGTACTTTGTAAGACAATCCAATACACAACTATTGACGCCAATATAATTCTAGAAGCTGATATACAGAAATGACAGATATTACTATATGACTTACTAGCCTTATCACCAAATAATAAAAAGTTTGGTACTATGTTGAAAACGTTTATCTTAAAGAACTTGAAATAAAAAAATAAAACATATAGTCTGTCTCATATATTGACTATCGTCTGGAAATTGATAATTAGAGTCGGTCGAGAACAAAACAAAACGAAAACAAAGTAGATTTCAGATTCCTAATTGTGAAATTTCCATTTGTATGTAGCGACATTCCAACAGCGAGTGTATTAAAGTATATATCTTCGAGTAAATACGTATTCCATAGTTTACAGTTCTTATCATATAATTTCCTTACGATGACGCTTTGGAAATAAAAGTTTAAATTGGCGAAGTTGAAGGAATTCCTTTTAAGGACACCATGATGAGTATATTTACTTTTATTGATATATATGAAAATTGACTCAGAATTGTAATTTTAAATTACAAAAGTAGAAACATCTGTATTTTTATGAATAACTACATTATTTTATGAATTCAAATTAAAACAAAAAATGGGTATACGAATAAATGGTTACCTGAAAATGATAAAACAATTAAATCTATTATCATTTATTTAATACATTGGAGAAATAATAATTGATAATCTATACCTTTCTATAAAAAGGGGGGTTATTTTGCAATAACATTGACTGTCCGTACATCTGTTCGTTTCAATTTTCGTCTGCCTGTCTGTCTGTCAATCCATTCATCCATTTTTACGTCCATTCGTATGTCAATTCTAAATGAAATTTTAACTAAACAATTATGATTATAGAAAACTCCCTACCGTTTGATACGAGTACAAATTTTAAAGACTTTATGCAATGCAAATTGTACCATAAATCATCTTTTTTTTTGTAGTTCTTTTGCCTGAAATTTTATCACAGGGTTATATTTGATCAAAGCAATCTCTTTTTGAATTTTCATGACTTTACTTTTTATTATTCGATATTTATGTGACTTTTCTCATGAAAATTTAACATTGTTTGCGATTGATTTCCTCGAAACTTTGCAATGAAGTTGAAATTGATCAATGGAAGCTGCCTTTTGATTTTAAAGATTATCTAGAATGTCGTTCCAGAGTGGCCACACTTTAACTGTAGGATAGATATATATTATTCTCATGTGTTCAATAATTTCACTATGCTTGCTTCTGTTTACGGAAAACTTAACACAACTGAAGTTATAGGTTAAAGTGACATACCAGAACATTTGTTTTTGTCATCCCAGAGTTATAGGACTTTCACCGTCAGGTGCATGCAGAGCACTATGTTCTAGTTAGTCGATCCACAATATGATACTTATAAGTCATACAAAAGACGATAGTCTTCAGTCAGTACTTAATCTCATATATCCATATGAACTTGAAATTAAGGTTGCTACTTATACAAGGAGGACTGCTTCATACCTTTATCTTTTTCTCAATATTGACACAGATGGACAACTTTATTCTCTTCAACTTCGTAATTTATTTGGCCTTTTAACTTTTTCGAGAGTCACTGATGAGTCTTTTGTAGACGAAACGCACGTCTGGCGTATATACTAAATTGTGTCCTGGTATCTATGATGAGTTTATTTACAACCACTGGGTCGATGCCACTGCTGGTGGAGATTTATTTCCCCGAGGGTATCACAAGCCTAGTAGTCAGCACTTTTTGTGCTGACATGAATTGTCATTGATATGGTTATATTTATAAAGGAGAAGGTCCGGTTAGGACCGATTTTGGCCTCAATTTTCAGGTTTATCTTAAATAAGATTTTGACCACTTTTTAAACACTTAAGTGTCGATTTCATTTGAATCAATTAGTTTATGTGAAAGATTGTAACTGATTTATTCATTAAAAACAACCGGATTCAAGCTCAAATATGAAAAAGCTACCAAATATGCCGAAAAATGTCACTTTTCAGATGGTTTTTGTCAAAAATGAAAGTGGCCGCATCCGTGTTCATCATCAACCTTATTCTTTAGTTTTCTATGTTGTGTGTGTGTGTTGTGTCATGTGTACTATTGTTTTTCTGTTTTTCTTTTTCATTTTTAGCCATGGCGTTGTCAGTTTATTTTAGATTTGAGTTTGACTGTCCCTTTGGTATCTTTCGTCCCTCTTTTGTATATATTATGTATTATTATAAAATACAACTTATATTTTAATATTAAGGATGAACACGAATGCGCCCATTTTCGTTTCACACTAAAGCCGTCTAAAATTTAACTAAGATGCTAGAATTTTGAAGATTTCAGTAATTTAACATGACTTAATGGTGCTAGTACCCGATATATGTGCATTGTATTGTCAAAAACAGCCCATATTTTTGTAGCAGCAGCATTCTACTGTCCAATGAATAACTAAAAGTTTACATTTTAACAATTTTGTAAAACTGCTATATTTTGGGGCCAAAAAGGGGTCTTACTGGACCTACTCCTTCACTGTTTACAAATTTTTGATTTTTTTGAAATACGAAGGCTTTATTACCTCAGGCATAGATTACCTTAGCTGTGTTTGGCAAAACTTTTAGGAATTTTGGTCCTCAATGCTCTTCAACTTCGTACTTTATTTGGTCTTTTAACTTTTTCGAGAGTCACTGATGAGTCTTTTGTAGAGGAAACGCGCGTCTGGCATATATACTAAATTTAGTCCTGGTATCTATGATAAGTTTATTTACACTAAAATCTATGACAAACGGGACGATTTCGAATAAAACTCATTCCGTACCATAACCATTTCGTACCATAGCAAAAACCATTTAGTTCCATGAACATTTCGTACCTTATCGAATACTATTATGCATACCATTTCGTACCTTGTTGAAGATTATAGTGTATACCATTTCGTATCATATGAAAGATTATAATGTGGATCATTTCATATCATATGCAGATTATTGTTCTTTCGTTGTCTAATAAACCTAGCTCTTTTTTGTGGAATCAAGGAATTAATGAACTACAAACACTGTTCAAACACAAAATTATCCATCTAATTCTTAATTATACCAATCTTAATTCATTATAATATGAACACTTATGAGACAGTATAAGGAAAATTATCACCAAATAAATTCCATTCTTATATTCTCATTTAGACCTGAATATTTTTTATGTACCAAGTATGATATGGTTAATCTGGGGTTTTTTTCATATGGTACAAAATGGTTTATGTTCATTGTAAGAAATGGCTAATTTCTGGTACAAAATAGTAATTTAGTGTAATAATGGAACGAAATAGTAACAGTACAAATTGACTAGAAACCACGATTTTAACTTTCCAAATACCTTTGCCCCATCGTATAGTGTTTACATATCTCAGTTAAAATACTATGCACGTGTAAGTTAAAATTATACTGTCTCCTTACACAGTAACTGTTCCTAAAGAGTTAGGAGTAGGAACGATTAAAAATGACACTCCGAAAATTTTATGCACACCATCATTTTATTCGAATTACAAATTTTGAAGAAAAAAAAAGTGTACCGTCATACTATTTATGTGATATTGCTCAGTCCTGAGTGTTCTTTCGCTCATTCATGTCACGTAAAGATGTCATTCTAGCGGTATTATTTACATTGCAATATAAGCGGGAGGTTTTGCTAGCCATAACACCTGGTTCAACCCAACATTTTGTTCTTAATAGATCCTGTACCATGTCAGGAATATGGCAGTTATTAAAAAAAAATAAGGTTAACCACTATGATATATCTGTGTTTCAATTCACTAGCGACATGTTTCCTTAGAATTTTAGATTCCGCAAAAGTCGTCTATTCTGTAATTTTATGTTGACATATTCCCGGTTTTGACATTCTGACTGAGTGAATTTGCATGGGCTGATGCATGCATAGAAGGAGATCCTTATCGTGTTGACGTACCCGTTTTCGATCCTTTTGGAGTAACTTCGACTTCCTTAGATCTTTTTTTATTACCTTTGATTTATTATCATAATCAATTTTTTATATTTGAACATCGGTATACTTGTGTCGCCTATATTGATTTAATTGCTTTTTATCTGGTCAACCCGAGGCCCGATAAGTATGACTTACTACTGTACGGTATTAGATCTGATCTATTGTTCAGAACCTTCAGTTGACCTGTAATTATTAATATCATTGTCCTTATATCTTTTTTTAATTTGTTTTATAAGTATTTATACCGCATCTCCTTATTTTAAATAGGTATCTGAGAAATGTTAACAAACAACCATTCTCATGTTCTATCATGACCGAACAGTTTAAATGCACAGTATTACGAAAATTAGAGATAAAAGATAAAAGTTCATGAGAAAATAATCCGTTTGATCACTAAGAAATAGCCCATTTATTAATAAAATAGAGCTTTATTTTCGATCATTATCTTGACAGTTGATAGAAGATCTACAATGACTAGGTTAAGAGGGCACACCTTTTAGCAAAAAACTAGATAGCTCATATTGTGGACTTAAGTATGCTCTCATACTCCTCGATAATCGCTACATATCTTAAAGAGAACTTATGAAATATGAATACGAACTTAAGTGCAGTAAAGGTGTTCGTCAAATAATAATTTTCTGTTTATTATAAACAATTGATTTAATTCTATTGATTGAACTGTCTCATTTAACTCCCATGTACATCCATGTTGCCATGTTTGTAGAACCTGGCATTATTGTTGTAGTTGGATTCATTGCATTGTTATTTCCAAATGAACTTTGTGAATTAGTTCTTTGTGACCCAAAAAAGGAATTTCCTTGGCCAAAATTATGATTTTGAGGTGGGGGCATGTTTTGGGCCATATTCATTCCTCTTCCACCTGTTCCCATGCTTCCTGAAGGGTTATTATTCATTCCAGTATTTCCCATTCCAGGATTGTTTGTGTTTTGCATATTCCCCATTCCTGTGTTAGGCCATCCAGTGCCAGGATTAGTCAGACCCGGCATTTGCCCGTTTCCTTGGTTTGACATTACACTTTTATCAAGAATGTGATTTCTGACATTTTTCGAGCCACCAGTGCCAGGATTAGCTGACGCTATTCCCGTACTAGCCTTAGTTTCTGTAGCACCTGCCGATGTAGAACCAGTTACAAGACTTGCAGGTTGATTGGGTTGTGTGATACTCGTTCCAGATTTTTGGCTTCCCATGCCAGGATTTCCGCTTCCCATTCCAGAATTTGTATTTGCCATGCCTACGTTTTGATTATTCATACTACTCACTGTAGTACCCATGTTTCGCATTCCATTTCCTCCATTATTACCCATTCCCATTTGTCCATTATTACCACCCATTCCATTTCCCCCGTTATTACCCATTCCCATTTGTCCATTCCCCCATCCCGACATTCCCGTATTTGGATTTCCCATACCCATATTAGGATTTCCTATACCCATATTAGGATTTCCCATACCCATATTAGAATTTCCCATACCCATATTAGAATTTCCCATACCATTACTAGGATTTCCCATACGCATATTAGAATTTCCCATACCCATATTAGAATTTCCCATACCATTACTTGGATTTCGCATACCCATATTAGAATTTCCCATACCATTACTAGGATTTCCCATACCCATACCATTATTTCCCATACCCATACCACTACTTCCCATACCCCTACCAATATTTCCCATACCACGAGAGTTCATATTATTTCGATTCATTCCGTTTCTAAATCCGCCGCCATTGTTTCCCATATTCCCCCCATTCCAGCCCATTTGGTTAAATCCTTGTCCCATCATTCCAAACTCTCCCATCATTTCCATGTGTTCAAACTCTCTTACTTTGCACGTGTTCATGCACTGTGTTATAGAATTAAATCTGTTTCCATTCCCGCCGCAACCAGTATACATAAATGGAGTACATGCTTCTCCAGCAAATGCATACTTTTGTACTTCCAATTCACAGTTGAAACCTCCACTTCCAGCTCCCTCGTTCATAGGTTGTTTGCATCTGCATTCCTTATTACATTCACGTATGGTTGCAAATCCCTGATAAAAGCAACCTCGATTCATAAAACATCTACCGGAAGTCTCACTGAAAAACCATCTTTGTACAAACATACCCATACACATACCAGTTTGAGGCATGTCAAAGCAATCTATTAATATAAAAAAAATATTTTTAAGAAATAAAACAGGTTGTATTATTTATTATATAACATGTTTAAAGCACATCCAATACAATTTATTTTGTTTCCGTACAAGCATACCACGGACAGACTGTTTATTGTTATGGTCAAACACACCAACATCGTTGTCCTTAAGTTTGGTTTCTGGTGTATTAATGTCTCAATGCTAGCAATCATACCACGTCTCTTTTTTTTATATATATATAAGTTAAATATTGATTCATGTTTTGGTTATGAAATAAGGAGATATTGTTTGATTGCCGATGAGACCAAAAGGACAAAGGTGTCAACAATTACAGGTCTTCATACAGCTTTCAACTCGAGTGCCACGTCTATTAAGGACGAGAAAAAATCAATAATACAGAAGTAGTATCTTCAAAGAGTAACGATCTGGTAACTTACAACTACCACATTAAAAAAATATGGTTTGTTGGACAGATGCAGAAATGCACAAGGGACCACAAGGAATTGCATATAACGTCTTCACTCCGACCGGATGTGAATGCGTATTTAAACATCCCACACAGTCAAACAAACGCCTCGTAAGCACCAAAAATAATATAAAAGGAATAGCCAAGTTCGTACATTATTCACTTCTTTTACGGGAGTTGAAAACTTTATTTCTAAATAATTTGCCAGTAGCTTCCGAGATGATTGTAGACTGAGAAACCTAACTAATGAACTATACACAAACTGAAAGGTAATAGTGTGATTACTTTGTAGACTCAGAAGCCTCACTAATGAACTATACATAAACTGAAAGGTAATATGTAGACTGAGAAACCTCACTAATGAACTATACACAAATTGAAAGGTAATATGTAGACTGAGAAACCTCACTAATGAACTATACACAAACTGAAAGGTAATATTGTGATTACTTTGTAGACTCAGAAACCTCACTAATGAACTATACATAAACTGAAAGGTAATATGTAGACTGAGAAACCTCACTAATGAACTATACACAAACTGAAAGGTAATATGTAGACTCAGAAACCTCACTAATGAACTATACACAAACTGAAAGGTAATATGTAGACTGAGAAACCTCACTAATGAACTATACACAAACTGAAAGGTAATATTGTGATTACTTTGTAGACTCAGAAACCTCACTAATGAACTATACATAAACTGAAAGGTAATATGTAGACTGAGAAACCTCACTAATGAACTATACACAAACTGAAAGGTAATATTGTGATTACTTTGTAGACTCAGAAACCTCACTAATGAACTATACACAAACTGAAAGGTAATATGTAGACTGAGAAACCTCACTAATGAACTATACACAAACTGAAAGGTAATATGTAGACTGAGAAACCTCACTAATGAACTATACACAAACTGAAAGGTAATATTGTGATTACTTGGTAGTTACTTTAAACAACTTTGGTAAACTAGTGATAAATTTTCGTTTATATTCATTAATGAAATTTACCCACTTTTTTTAAGGTTTCACAAGGTTTCTGGCGCTCATAAGCTTATCCTATGAAGATATTTATTACTTATGGTCTTGAAACATTTGCCGCTCCATTTATAATAAACATTTTTGCTCTTTTAATAATAAAACTAGTCTGTGGACTCAACATTGACCGCTCAATCACTAATAATTTTAAGTAGTCAGTTGAACTTTTGGAGTGTCAAAAACTCGTTGGAAGTACTTGATAAATTGCATGCTTATATTGGTGATTTTGAATCTGTTCAAAGTTTTGATTTTTCTACCCTGTATACCACATTGCCTCACATTCTCATTAAGAAAAAATTCACACACCTAATTAAATGGGCATTCAAAAAATCAGAATGTGAAAATATATGTTCAAACTCTTTTAGGTCATTTTTTAGTAGCAATAAACAAAAAAACTATATTAATTGGACATGCTTTGATACTATATATGCCCTTGAATTTTACTAGATAACATTTTTGTTCGCTTTGGGGATTCCGTATATCGTCAGATTATCGGAATTCCAATGGGGACTAACTGTGCACCACTTATTGCGGACCTGTTTTTGTATTGTTATGAGTTACAATTTATGACAAAAATAAGCAAAGTAAGCAAAGACCCATCGAAACAACATCTGATAAACAAATTTAATAATACTTTTAGATATTTGGATGATATTTTGGCTCTCAATAATGACGACTTCAGTATGTATATTAATGAAATTTATCCTGTTGAACTTACTTTAAATAAAGCTAATACTAACAATGACCACTGCCATTTTCTCGATCTTGATATCTATATCACTAATGGAAAGCTGAATACTAAAATTTATGATAAAAGGGATAATTTTTCATTTCCTATCGTTAATTATCCGTTTTTAGATGGTGACGTTCCCTTGTCACCATCTTACGGTGTTTATGTATCTCAACTTGTACGATTCGCTCGTGTATGTAACAATGTTTTAGATTTTAACGAGAGAAATTTGTGTATTACTGAAAAATTATTACACCAGGGTTTTCGATATCACAAACTAGTCAAAACATTTACTAAATTTTATCATCGGTATAAAGACATCATTCGTAAATATAGCTCAACATGCAGACTTCTAATACGTTTAGGTATTTCACATCCAATTTGTTATGGAAATATTCTTTATAAAGCACAAAGGTGTCAGTATTCACCTCAGAAACTTACAAAACCTTTGAATAGACTTATTAAGAAGGGATATAATTACGATACTATTGTCAAGTCATTAAAGATTGCATATTTTGGCGTTAATATTGAGTCACTGATAAGGTCTTTGCATCGGAACTAAACACATTTATTCTAAAAAAAAAACAGTTGTTGGCATGACACGGGTTATGTTCTTCTCATATATGTTATGATGGTATGATACTAAACCCCTAACGGGAAATATTGTGCCTGATGTTCATATGATGAAATCATAATCTTTCAGTCAGTTTAATTGAAATCTGGTACTGGCATGTCAGTTAACTGCTAGTAGTCTGTTGTTATTTATGTATTATTGTCATTTTGTTTATTTTCTTTGGTTACATCTTCTGACATCAGACTCGGACTTCTCTTGAACTGAATTTTAATGTGTGTATTGTTATGCGTTTACTTTTCTACATTGGTTAGAGGTATAGGGGGAGGGTTGAGATCTCACAAACATGTTTAACTCCGCCGCATTTTTGCGCCTGTCCCAATTCAGGAGCCTCTGGCCTTTGTTAGTCTTGTGTTATTTTAATTTTAGTTTCTTGTGTACAATTTGGAAATTAGTATGGCGTTCATTATCACTGGACTAGTATATATTTGTTTAGGGGCCAGCTGAAGGACGCCTCCGGGTGCGGGAATTTCTCGCTACATTGAAGACCTGTTGGTGACCCTCTGCTGTTGTTTTTTATTTGGTCGGGTTGTTGTCTCTTTGACACATTCCCCATTTCCATTCTCAATTTTAGTTGAATAAACACATAATGCTCAAACTAATATAACTAGTATATGGACTAAACACCGATCGCTCAATGAATAATGTTATTATTATATACTTTAAAAAACCATCACAGAATCAGAAATATAACTAGTCAATAAAAATACTAAATGCTTACTTCTATCCATTTTGCCAACAGCTCCAACAGCAACAGGTTTTGGTGTTGCTTTTTTAGCTTGAGCATCACCACTTCTTGCATACAAAAGAACACATACTAACAGAGCTAACTGCTTCATCTAATATTTGAGTACAATAATCGTTCTGGATAGTTTCAGCAGAAAATAGTTGGCTACAAATAAAATCAGATTCGGATTTTTCAACAAAAAAAATCAAAAAAAATCAGATGTATGTCATTCGTTTAAAAAAGTTAAAAATGTTCAACAATTTTCCAAAATGTAAATAAGGTTTATCAAGTTACAAATTGAATACCTAATTGAAGTTCCTTCCTTCCTTTCTTTCTGTCTTTTTTTTATTAGTACAATATTATCATGTGGTTACTATTTCATTTATTTGCAGTGTAAATTCTTTTTAGGTATTGTAGTTTTTGGTCATTAATTTACCGTCCTTTGGCTATTTGTAACTTCTGATTGTTTTCTTGACACCTCTCACTATTATATATAAACATTTGCATAAATATAAACGATTGTTTTACTTCTCGACCAAATATATCATTTTACCCCAACAAATTTCTCTTCAAGAATATTCAGTATAGCGATTATATTTGAAAAACATCATTATTGCCTTTTTCAAACGATTTTTAAGAATAAGAAGGCAAGACTTAAATTATAAAATAAAAATTCGTTTAGAATGTTACCAATGAGATCATTTAGATGAATTATTGAAATATGCATGTGATGCACCTAATTATCTTTGGTTTGTATAAATTTGTTTATCCAATTTCCCCCAAAACATCTCTATAAACTTCATAAAATAAAAACGTAGCAGGATAAAATGTAGAAATAATAAGCCCTTATCTGTCCTCTAAAATTATATAAAAAATATCTTGAGTCCTTTCAGTGTTGGCTAGTTATATCGATTATGCATATAGAAAAAAATTAATGAAATACAGAATCTGCATAATTATAATCCGAACACTTTAGTTCAAACATGTTTGTTGTGATGTCATTACTACATTAGTATATTAATATATTTGACCTTAATTATCATTTGACACGAAGTTTATGGCTAAGTTAAGTATGACCTCTAATAACCTTAACCAATGTTTGTTGAACATTTGAAAGATGTCATTTTAAAGAAGATTTATAGTACTTTTTGATTTTCGAATTCATAAGGCCAAAAAAGGTAACATTATCATACCTGAATTAAATATCTAAATAAGTAATCAAACTTACTCTAGCTTCCTGTGTGCCTCGTTCTACATTTCCATATATATCACGTCTACTTCATGACTGGCTGAATTAGTCTGATGTCAGTTATGATCACAAGTTTGCATACTAATGTACATTTGCAATGTAACTGTTTTTTAAATACCCATATACGTTGGTTTTGTAGCATTTTAATATATTTCTAAGTGAGAAAAGGGAAATTATAAGTTTATCTTTAGTCTTACAAGATATATTTTCCTTTCGTTTGTCTAATCGATGTGTTTCAGCTTTTAATTTTGACATTTCATACGGGACTTTCGGATTTGAATTTTCCTCGGAGTTCGGTATTTTTTCATTCGTTTTAGCTTTTGATTTTGACATTTTATAAGGGACTTTTGGATTTGAATTTTCCTTGCGCTAAGTTCACACGTAATTCGAATTAGTTTAATTCGCATTCGAAACGTTTTACGTCCAAACGTCAATCGTAATTCGAATTGCAATTCGCGTCATATTTGCTTTACTGTTCAAACGACGTTAACATTTAATTAGTATGTAGTGTGAACGCGATTAGCGAATTCAATTCGCATTCGATTCGAATTAAATGTACGTGTGAACAAGGCATTGGAGTTCGGTATTTTTTTCCATTCGTATGTCAAATTGATGTGTTTGAGCTTTTGATCTTGATAGTTTATAAGGATTTTCGGATTTGAATTTTTCTTGGAACTAGATATTTTTGCTATTCAAATTTTTACAGAATTCCACTATCGAAAGGAAATTTATTATAATTTTGATAATCATCGTTCACTTACTATCAATTCTTACATATCCATATTGAAAATATGAGAAATCTGAATTCAGTGTTCCTTTTCACAGGGTCATTTGAATATCTACTGATCTGAGTTATATATTATATTGTGGTTCATTTATAAAAATGTGTATGAGTGATACTCTATCATTTCTTCAGCAACTACCCGATACTTGTTACAATGGAATAATCTTATGATTTTACACAGCAATCCAGGTTATTGATCTAGATTAACGCTCTCAGTTATTAAGAAAAGGTGGCTTAAACTCAAATGCCACTGCTAGTGGAGATTTTATTCTCCAAGGTTATCACCAGCCCAGTAGTCAGCACTTCTGTGTTGTGATGAATTATCATCGATATTGTCATAATTATAAATTATCTGTTTACAAAACTTGTAATATTTAGGCTTTTCTACTTCAGGAATAGATTACCTTAGCTGTATTTGGCAAAACTTTTATGAATGTTTGGTCCTCAATGCCATTCAACTTCGTTCTTTATTTGGCCTTTTAAACTTTTTGTTTATTCGAACGTCAATGATGAGTCTTTTGTAGACGAAACGCGCGTCTGGCGCAAATACAAAATGTCAATCCAGTTATCTATGATGAGTTTATTCTCATTATTATCGGGAATAAAATACAGCATGGATTTTTGCACCCTTTTTAGAAGTAAAATATTAAAACAGATTCTTCCTTATATATAAAAAAAAAAAACAAAAAAAAAACACCTACACGTCTTTTGTGTGTGGATGTGTGGGTGTTATTTTTGTTTCTTCTTTTTTTGTCAAAAGCACACATTAGGGCAATATTCATACCAGTCTGAAATATCGTCTTGTCTTGAGATCGACTTCTGAAGTATGAGCAAATATTTTCTTTTAAGGAAGATGGGGTCTCTAAATTAAAATTAATGGAATTTTTTATTCATTTGAGAACATGTAGTTTATGTCCTGCTTTTATGAAAAATATTATAAAACGTATGGGTCTCCGGGCTTTATATAACTTTTTTGACGTAGATGGACGTAGATGGACGACTTCACACGAAAATCTATGATAAACGGGACGATTTCAACTTCCCAATTATCAATTTCCCATTTCTCAGCAGTAACATACCCTCTGCCCCTTCGTATGGTGTTTACATATCACAATATATACGTTATTCTCGTGCTTGTTCACACTATACGGACTTCATATACAGGAGTGTGCTCCTTACGCAGAAACTGCTCCAACAAAGTTATGAGGTGGACAGATTA
Source organism: Mytilus edulis (assembly GCF_963676685.1). Taxonomy (NCBI): domain Eukaryota; kingdom Metazoa; phylum Mollusca; class Bivalvia; order Mytilida; family Mytilidae; genus Mytilus; species Mytilus edulis. The sequence continues at coordinate 62,172,008 of NC_092346.1, read as the reverse complement.
AAATTGACACTCCGTACATTTTATGGACACCATCACGATTTAGTGGATCCATACGATGTGTCGTTGACCAAACTGGCTAAGGACATTTTTACCAAATGGTAGATTGTGTTTTGTCATAATGTCGTCTAATCTTTTAATTACCAAACGTGACTTATTCCCGATTGTGACTGTTTTGCCGAGTGTGAACTTGCATTACTATAAGACGTGGTACGGTACTTGTCTATCCCAAATTCATGTATTTAGTTTAAATGTTTAATGTTATATTTGTAATTCTCATCGGATTTTGTCAAATGTGTTGACGTCTTTTCTATTATATTTATGTGTTATGGTAAAGAAAATTAATCACCGCCTTCATTTATCAGATTTGATTTCGTTCAACGTAATCAGTACGATATTTTACGTTTGAAGTTAGATTCAAAACAAACCGGACACATAGTTTTATAATATAGTTAATTGCTACCTTAGTTTGATATTAATAAGTATTAAAATGTGCTTTGTTATTAAATGCAATATCAGTATTTAGTTCAAATATATAATCTTAAATCAATCCTAATTCTATCTTATTCATTCTTATGTGACGTCATTTTTCATTTTTTGATGATCTGTTTTACAAATTCAAATGACGTCATTTTTTCGTCATTTTTCAGTTTCAAATAGGACGTCACTTGGCGTAGAGGTTTAAACTTATTCGGATGTGTCTACTTTTGTGTTTCAAACGTCTGGTTATGTAAATCTATTTCAGTTGTTTCCTGTAATTAGTTAATACTTCAGTTTTATCATGTACATCTTTTGAATATTCATTTTATAAAATTTACTGTTTGCAAAAGTATAATAAAATTAACGGTACCAATTTTCTTGCACCAGATGCGCATTTCGACAATACATGTCTCTTCAGTGATGCTCGTGGCCAAAATATTTGAAATCCAAAGCTTATATAAAAGATGAAGAGCTATAATCCATAAGGTTCAAAAAGTATAGCCAAATCCGTGAAAGGAATCAGAGCTTTGCATGAGGGAGATACATTCCTTAATTTAAAATAATTTCTATCATTTTGTAACAGTAAATTTTAATAACACAAAAATTCCGTATTTTCATGCCAGTACCGAAGTACTGGCTACTGGGGTGGTGATACCCTCGGGGACTAATAGTCCACCAGCAGAGGCATCGACCCAGTGGTAGTAATAAAATTAACGGTACCAATTTTCTTGCACCAGATGCGCATTTCGACAATACATGTCTCTTCAGTGATGCTCGTGGCCAAAATATTTGAAATCCAAAGCTTATATAAAAGATGAAGAGCTATAATCCATAAGGTTCAAAAAGTATAGCCAAATCCGTGAAAGGAATCAGAGCTTTGCATGAGGGAGATACATTCCTTAATTTAAAATAATTTCTATCATTTTGTAACAGTAAATTTTAATAACACAAAAATTCCGTATTTTCATGCCAGTACCGAAGTACTGGCTACTGGGGTGGTGATACCCTCGGGGACTAATAGTCCACCAGCAGAGGCATCGACCCAGTGGTAGTAATAAAATTAACGGTACCAATTTTCTTGCACCAGATGCGCATTTCGACAATACATGTCTCTTCAGTGATGCTCGTGGCCAAAATATTTGAAATCCAAAGCTTATATAAAAGATGAAGAGCTATAATCCATAAGGTTCAAAAAGTATAGCCAAATCCGTGAAAGGAATCAGAGCTTTGCATGAGGGAGATACATTCCTTAATTTAAAATAATTTCTATCATTTTGTAACAGTAAATTTTAATAACACAAAAATTCCGTATTTTCATGCCAGTACCGAAGTACTGGCTACTGGGGTGGTGATACCCTCGGGGACTAATAGTCCACCAGCAGAGGCATCGACCCAGTGGTAGTAATAAAATTAACGGTACCAATTTTCTTGCACCAGATGCGCATTTCGACAATACATGTCTCTTCAGTGATGCTCGTGGCCAAAATAGTATGAAATTCAAAACAGTGTAGCTGTGGCCATTGATTGACCCATCAAAATCATCCATTGACTGGGACAATTTACGTGAACGTTTGTCTGTAACAACCACTGTTCATGACGTACCTACGATAGACATTTAAACTGTGGGGTCAACAAAGGTTTCTTAACGCCTTTAATTATAAAATAATTCGAAAAATTAATCAGGAATAACCTTTGTGTTTTGATTTATATAATTGATATAAATCAAAATATCGTGTTATTTCTGATTAATTTTTCGAATTACTTTATTTAGGTGTTGAGAACCTTTGGTGACCCCATAGTTTAAGTGTCTTTAAAAAGTACATAGTGAGCATTGGTCGTTACATACAAACGTTCACCTAAATTGTCCCAGTCAATGAATGATTTTAATGTGTCAATCAATGGCCACAGCTACACTGTTTTGAATTTCATACTATTTGAAATCCAAAGCTTATATAAAAGATGAAGAGCTATAATCCATAAGGTTCAAAAAGTATAGCCAAATCCGTGAAAGGAATCAGAGCTTTGCATGAGGGAGATACATTCCTTAATTTAAAATAATTTCTATCATTTTGTAACAGTAAATTTTAATAACACAAAAATTTTGTATTTTCATGCCAGTACCGAAGTACTGGCTACTGGGGTGGTGATACCCTCGGGGACTAATAGTCCACCAGCAGAGGCATCGACCCAGTGGTAGTAATAAAATTAACGGTACCAATTTTCTTGCACCAGATGCGCATTTCGACAATACATGTCTCTTCAGTGATGCTCGTGGCCAAAATATTTGAAATCCAAAGCTTATATAAAAGATGAAGAGCTATAATCCATAAGGTTCAAAAAGTATAGCCAAATCCGTGAAAGGAATCAGAGCTTTGCATGAGGGAGATACATTCCTTAATTTAAAATAATTTCTATCATTTTGTAACAGTAAATTTTAATAACACAAAAATTCCGTATTTTCATGCCAGTACCGAAGTACTGGCTACTGGGGTGGTGATACCCTCGGGGACTAATAGTCCACCAGCAGAGGCATCGACCCAGTGGTAGTAATAAAATTAACGGTACCAATTTTCTTGCACCAGATGCGCATTTCGACAATACATGTCTCTTCAGTGATGCTCGTGGCCAAAATATTTGAAATCCAAAGCTTATATAAAAGATGAAGAGCTATAATCCATAAGGTTCAAAAAGTATAGCCAAATCCGTGAAAGGAATCAGAGCTTTGCATGAGGGAGATACATTCCTTAATTTAAAATAATTTCTATCATTTTGTAACAGTAAATTTTAATAACACAAAAATTCCGTATTTTCATGCCAGTACCGAAGTACTGGCTACTGGGGTGGTGATACCCTCGGGGACTAATAGTCCACCAGCAGAGGCATCGACCCAGTGGTAGTAATAAAATTAACGGTACCAATTTTCTTGCACCAGATGCGCATTTCGACAATACATGTCTCTTCAGTGATGCTCGTGGCCAAAATATTTGAAATCCAAAGCTTATATAAAAGATGAAGAGCTATAATCCATAAGGTTCAAAAAGTATAGCCAAATCCGTGAAAGGAATCAGAGCTTTGCATGAGGGAGATACATTCCTTAATTTAAAATAATTTCTATCATTTTGTAACAGTAAATTTTAATAACACAAAAATTCCGTATTTTCATGCCAGTACCGAAGTACTGGCTACTGGGGTGGTGATACCCTCGGGGACTAATAGTCCACCAGCAGAGGCATCGACCCAGTGGTAGTAATAAAATTAACGGTACCAATTTTCTTGCACCAGATGCGCATTTCGACAATACATGTCTCTTCAGTGATGCTCGTGGCCAAAATAGTATGAAATTCAAAACAGTGTAGCTGTGGCCATTGATTGACCCATCAAAATCATCCATTGACTGGGACAATTTACGTGAACGTTTGTCTGTAACAACCACTGTTCATGACGTACCTACGATAGACATTTAAACTGTGGGGTCAACAAAGGTTTCTTAACGCCTTTAATTATAAAATAATTCGAAAAATTAATCAGGAATAACCTTTGTGTTTTGATTTATATAATTGATATAAATCAAAATATCGTGTTATTTCTGATTAATTTTTCGAATTACTTTATTTAGGTGTTGAGAACCTTTGGTGACCCCATAGTTTAAGTGTCTTTAAAAAGTACATAGTGAGCATTGGTCGTTACATACAAACGTTCACCTAAATTGTCCCAGTCAATGAATGATTTTAATGTGTCAATCAATGGCCACAGCTACACTGTTTTGAATTTCATACTATTTGAAATCCAAAGCTTATATAAAAGATGAAGAGCTATAATCCATAAGGTTCAAAAAGTATAGCCAAATCCGTGAAAGGAATCAGAGCTTTGCATGAGGGAGATACATTCCTTAATTTAAAATAATTTCTATCATTTTGTAACAGTAAATTTTAATAACACAAAAATTCCGTATTTTCATGCCAGTACCGAAGTACTGGCTACTGGGGTGGTGATACCCTCGGGGACTAATAGTCCACCAGCAGAGGCATCGACCCAGTGGTAGTAATAAAATTAACGGTACCAATTTTCTTGCACCAGATGCGCATTTCGACAATACATGTCTCTTCAGTGATGCTCGTGGCCAAAATATTTGAAATCCAAAGCTTATATAAAAGATGAAGAGCTATAATCCATAAGGTTCAAAAAGTATAGCCAAATCCGTGAAAGGAATCAGAGCTTTGCATGAGGGAGATACATTCCTTAATTTAAAATAATTTCTATCATTTTGTAACAGTAAATTTTAATAACACAAAAATTTTGTATTTTCATGCCAGTACCGAAGTACTGGCTACTGGGGTGGTGATACCCTCGGGGACTAATAGTCCACCAGCAGAGGCATCGACCCAGTGGTAGTAATAAAATTAACGGTACCAATTTTCTTGCACCAGATGCGCATTTCGACAATACATGTCTCTTCAGTGATGCTCGTGGCCAAAATATTTGAAATCCAAAGCTTATATAAAAGATGAAGAGCTATAATCCATAAGGTTCAAAAAGTATAGCCAAATCCGTGAAAGGAATCAGAGCTTTGCATGAGGGAGATACATTCCTTAATTTAAAATAATTTCTATCATTTTGTAACAGTAAATTTTAATAACACAAAAATTCCGTATTTTTCTAAATTATAGGGATTTTCTGGTAACTAACAGAAAACCCTTTCCGTTTTTGGCACAACCTTTTTGATCTTTTGGTCCTCGATGCTGTTCAACTTTGTACTCGTTTCGGCTTTCAAACTTTTGTATCTGGGCGTCACAAGTAGGTCTTGTGTGGACATAATACACTTCTGGCGTATTAAAATTTTGAACTTGTTGCCTTTTGTTGGTCGTTGTTCGTGTTATTCTTTGTCAATTGTGTTCTCCAATTTATTTATATTGTAGTCCTGTGTTGTCATTTTGATGTTATATTTCACATGGCCATAAAAGTGCGAAGTTTGACATGCCACAAAACCAGGTTCAACCCACCATTTTCCCCTTTAAAAATGCCCTGTACCAAGTCAGGAATATGGCCATTGTTATATTATAGTTCGTTTCTGTGTGTATTACATTATAAAGTTGTGTCGTTTGTTTTCTCTTATTTTTGAGTGTAAATTCACATTGCGATAAGACGTGTCACGGTACTTGTCTATCCCAAATTCATGTATTTGGTTTTGATGTTATATATATATATGTTATGTTTGTTATTCTCGTGGGATTTTGTCTATGTGTGTTACATTTTAGTGTTATGTCGTTGTTCTCCTCTTATATTTAATGCGTTTCCCTCGGTTTTAGTTTGTTACCCCGATTTTGTTTTTTGTCCATGGATTTATGAGTTTTGAACAGCGGTATACTACTGTTGCCTTTATTTACATGTTGTTCAAGATTTTGTATAGATTATGCATAGAAAGCCCAAGTTTGTGGGATGAAAAGAAACCGCACCATAGAATTTTAAGATAATATAGCTCTCTTAATATGTGTTCAGATAAGAAAAAGAAAAAAAATGGGGTCACCGGACTCGTTTTCTTGTTTCATAATAAAGTGGCTAATTTTACGTCACATTCTATAATAAACGTTACTTTATCTGAAATATGTTTCTTCATACTCGAGATATCTACCCTCATAGTTGGAAACAGTGAATCAAACAAAAATATTCTCTTTTTTGCAAGTACAACCGTAAATATAATAAAACACATAATTTCATATATTTTAAACATGACAAGTCACGTGTGACAAGTCTTACACATGAATTACATACTAATCTCGAAATTTGCACACATTTCATTAAAGATCTATACCGATTGTTATCTGCTATTTCAAATTCAAAGATGGAGCTACCTGAACATGCAGATTTTTGTTAGATAGTTGCTGTTTTGACATGCTCTTTGTACGTCTTGTTTGATTTTACACGATTTATTATTAATATGTAGGATTTAGAACTGGTCATTTGTATTTAAAATCAAAAGTCCTCTTTTTTTTTAGGATTTGCAAATGATTTTAGGAATCATGCGTATGCGTCCAAATAAAATTTGTATATATATTTCTTTTAATCTTTTTTAACGTGATTAATATATTTCACAGCACTCTATTGCTGTTAACAATTTACTTAGTGTACAGCATTGCACTAAGTAATTTGTAGATATTTGTACCTTCCAATACGTCTCTAAATATTTGAATGTCAAAACTGAATAGCAAGCACCAGTAAAAATGCTTAAATGCAGTTATAAGAATAGGATTACGACATCGTGGTGATATTTTTTACTTTTAAGAAACATTTGTAACAGGCGTGGTTAAGTTTAGATATTAACATGAAGCTTTCGGCGAGTTACAGACAAGGCTAATTAATTGTTGTCGTGTATGAAACATTTATTTATAGAAGATATTACACAATTAGAAAAAGAACGATGATTTATAATGTAATTTCAAATCTGTATTACGTTCTATATTTTTATATAATTTGTTTAGTTATTTTCAGAAATTTATTACGTATCAAAAAATAGGTAGATAATCATTTTTTATTTTATTTTTTTTTTCATTTCAAAGGAGTCTAGAAATATTTTATCAAATTACATATCCTCAACACTATGTAACATCAACTGCGTATTCCAAATAAAACTTCCGTTATAGTGCTATATAACAGTACTGATTAATTTAGCTTAATATATAGATATACATGTATATAGCTTTCTCGAATTCACGATCTACTAGTATACAAAATACATTTATATGTATTTGAAATATAATAACTGCAAATGTAAATTTCTCTAATAGGTCAATGTAAATACATTTTGTATGCATATGTTTGTTATCGCATGTGAATATGGATTATCTATGTTTTTATCGTATATGAAAAATGGAATTATGAATCGAATGATTAACACCTAAGTCCTAACTAGAAAAACATAGAACCAGAGGCAGATTAAGAGAGGGCAGGGGGGCAAGCCCCCCTCCCTTTTCTGGAAAAAATTTGGTTGATTATATAAGGAATCACTGCAGCTTAACTGGAACGGGCCCCCTTCTAGGCAGTCAGTGTGCCCCTACTTTTTTTCTGGAACCATAATTTTAGAGGCACTTGCACAATAAACTCTGTGCTTTTTCATAACACTTTAATAAATGAAAAAGTATAATTTTGTACATTTGGAATTCGATCCGGAAAATTGTTCTTTGAACAGGGACGACAGTCTTGGTTTACATTTATTTTAATCGATCTCCAATTTCATATTCTTGGACATAACATATACATCATCTTCATCTATATCACGGTTAGTTTTTATGTGTTGGTGACATATTTAAACAGCAATATTATTCATCCAAGACGGTTGAACTGGTGACGATATTTTTCGTGACCCTCCATTCATACTTGTTGCGAATCCTCGACCACCTCCTGCAGGAAGTTCACTCATTACTCCTCCTCCACTATTGACTCTAAAGCCTCCTGGGTTAACTTTTCCTCCTGATTTTCCCGACAAAGAGTTCATACTAAATCCACCTCCACCTCCGCTAGACATTCCTCCACCTCCCATTGACATTCTTCCACCTCCTATTGGCATGCCTCCACCGCCACCTCCCATTGACATGCCTCCACCGCCACCTGACATGCTTCCACCTCCCATTGGCATGCCTCTACCTCCACCTCCCATTGACATGCTTCCACCTGACATGCTTTCACCTCTCATTGGCATGCCTCTACCTCCACTAGTCATTCCTCCACCTCCCATTGGCATGCCTCTACCTCCACTAGTCATTCCTCCTCCTCCCATTGACATGCTTCCACCTCCCATTGACATTCCTCTACCTCCAACCGGCATAGAGCCAGAACTTCCAGAGAAACTAGTCATACCCCCTGACACTGGACCGGATGATTGAATACTTAATGTCCTTTTGCCACCAGTAGCCATTGGTCCTGATGACCAAGATTGCCTCGTTTTTTCTGCCTTTACGAGTCCAGGTCCCGTTAATTCGCGTCCAATAACATTCATACTACCCACTCCTCCAGGTATGTTTGATGACCTTGACATAGCTTGGAAGACACCTTTATTTAAAGCTGGTGCGTTTTCATTATGCAGCCATACGGTTCTACTGCCACCAAAAGTTTTTCCGAAAGTTCCACCCATACTTCGGTCCCCGGAAATAGAAGATATTTTCATACTTCCCCAATTAAGTCCTTTTGGTTCAAGGTTTATTGTGAACGACCCTGAACATACTTTGTTACATTCCTCGTACGATTTAAAATTATTACCATTTCCTTGACAACCACCATACCAAAACTTTTCACAACAGCCTCGTGATGGATTATAATACCATCTTTCCTTGATAGCCTTGCATGGTCCGGCATCGGGACTTACTTGACATGCGCAGCTCCCGATGCAGTCATCCAATGACATAAACCTATTATCATTGCCGCCGCATCCTCCGTACATGAACTTCTCACACTGGCCAGTTTTTGTGTTGTAATAGTAGTTAGGTATGCTGGCTTGGCATGACCCTTTCATCACTGGTAAGGTACATCCTGTTAAAATAAATATAAACACATTGGTTGATAATGGAATCTATACAAAAATGAACCCCTATCTTCCTTATAAATTTGACTGAGAGAGAAAAAAAAAGGATAAACATCAAAAACTTTCTTATAATTATCTATAATGCTATCGAGGAACGTGTCAAATCTTATTAAAATTGAGAATAGAACCGGGGAATGTTTGAAAGAGACAACAACCCGACCAAAGAACAGAAAATAGCATAAATCCATCAATGTGCCTTTAATACAGCGAGAAACTTCCGCACCGGAGGCGGGCTTCTGCTAGACCCTACACAAAAATGAGTATTAGTTCAACATAGTATGTCGAGTATGTAACGTCAGGACGACTGTTTTATTTCAATTTCGATTACGATTGTTATGGGAAAAGGTTTTGCTCTTCTTCAGTTGCAAGCACGATAAGCTTTTGCAATAGTGATGCCATATAACAGACCTTTTTCGTGTTATTCACATTAACAGTTACAGGGAGTTGTCACGATGGGATGAAGAGCTCACTTGTTATAACATTAAACTGGCTTTAGCTAGACAGAAGTTCATTTTATTGAAATACAGTATCTAAATTTACTCAAATTAGAGGTTGCTGAAGAAGTCTTTTCCGTAACTGAAAATATGTGAACTCCAGGGTGAATCCGCGCCTTGGTTGTTTATGGAGGAGAATGCTTATTATCAAATAAGAAAAAAAGGTACACGTTAGTGTTATTAGTTTTATCTTCTGTGTTAACTCTAAAATGATAAATTCTGGAAAAAAGCACAAGCATTCCAACATTAAAGTTTTAAAATCTGGTATATCGAGAACCCTGGCCGTGTTACAAAACTTGGTTTATTGGTTCCATATCTGTGATTATTGTTGGGTTTTTTTTTTAACAAAATGTAAGTTTTGGTGGTTCCTAATGGTAAGGTCGAAGTCATCCTTTTAATAAAAAATTTCATCATAATTTCGTATTGATATCTATTTATCACAGATGACCAATGGCAAGATATTCTCCATATGCATTTATTCCCGCCCTTTTTCCTCGACTGTAGCTGATATCTGATCATGACACCTTACCAATTTGTTACATCTGCCATCTTTCTCCTTTTATCCTTTTTTAAAGAAGCCTTGTTAATGGCCGTCGTTGTTCTTATCGTGTTATAGTGGGGTTTTTTGGTTTTGTTTTTTTGGTTTTTTTTGGTTTTTTTTTTTTTTAACTTTAGGGCATATTGAAAAGTCACTTGTATCAAATCTTAGATTATTTTTTTTTTGTTGCTTTTTTAGTGTTTGCGTGTTGTGTCATTATCGTATACGTATACATAACGTCTAATCTGTTAACACTTCTGGAGCACCCGTGATCACCATGGGTTTTATATCGGGTTTCTTGTTATTCTATGTTACGTTTTGTAGACTGTTGCTTCTATTTTAACGTTTTCCGTTTTTTGCCATGGCGTTGTCTTCGACTTATATGATGCAATACCTCTTTGGTATCTTCTGTGCGATGTATCTCTTTTATATTCATATTAAAGACAAACTTGACTTTAAACGTAACAAAGCAATCAGGACGGCCAATTTGACTTTCCTATACATTTAGAAATATTTTAGATTTGATGATACCGTTAAACATTGCAAGTGCATTTCTAATTATTATATTAAGATTTACCATTTTCATTTCGGAACGTTCGTGGTGAAAATTGTTCGGTGAAGACATTGTCAAACTAATTTTCTTTCCTTGTTTGTGTCTTTTATCATTTTCTGTCTAACATCTTGCATGAACCATAATATACTTTTTAAGCAGTGTGTCATTTATTTGTCTTTTTTATTTATATTCTTCACTCCAACTTTTTTATACGCTTGTATTTTTTAAATAATTATTTCTGAACCTGATGTATCATCAACTTACTTTCAGGATCTGCAACTACGTAATTGTAAGTTAAATCCGAAACAATGAACGAAAGAAGGTACAGCAACTGAAATAAAAGAAGTAAACAGACTATGAGCGAAAGAAGCAAAGTTTGATTATTGATAACAGTCACTGATTCACTACACCGAAAAATAAAGTGTTTATACTTTTTCCCTATCTAAGCATATTGAATATATGTATAAATGTTTAAAATCTTTTGATAAAGTATTCTCTATTGTCTTTACTGTTACCCTACTGTTTTTAAACTTGTACAAAGAACGCTTACTCTAAGCAACTACTGTTTAAAATAGTATGTTTCATTACATGAAAATGTCAAGCAAAATAATTCGATTTGAACCATGATCACTCACATCTCGGGATCAAAATTCAAAAACAAAATTCATCAACTGCTACACTTATCAGATTTTGTTCTTGTCTTACAGAAAAATACTGATGTGTTCATGCTAGTATGTTCTCAATTTTGATAATACTGATTTTAAATCTATTCAGTCTAAATCGTTTACTTATAAAAGTTCAACAATTCTTTTCTTACCTTCATTTTTCCCAGTTATCCAACACGTATTATCTTTTACGTTCTATTTGACAACTAAATCTTATGTCAATATTCTATGAAAATAGAGGGGAAATATTGGGACAATTATCAGCTAATCTGACTATTGCACGAACATACTTACATATTCTCCCTTTATTAGACCTCCGTACAACATTCTTTGATTTGACAGAGGTGTCCTAAAGTGCACCAGTGAAAGATGTTGTATCTGTCGTGAGTCAGGCCAAACTCCCTACAGCCATCACTGGTGATCTGTACCAAATTTGTCATCTCTTTCTTTACCTACACTTATATCATTATCTTTCAATATCTTTAGGCTAAAAGTAGCTGTTGAATACACATTTTATGACGCGGTCATTGTGTTCAGAGGTTTTCGACAAGTATTCAGTGCTAACATCATTTGTCTCTATGTAACTTGCTGATTTACCGTTTATTCAACATGCATGACAGTTATATATACAAAAATTGTATGATAACATATCTTTTATAAGAATTTTGAATGATTTGAAGTGTACATATTGTGTATTGATGTAGAGTTATTTCAAAGAACAGTTATTTTGATTGATTCGTTCATCAAAAAATTGCTTAAAGCATGTCAGAGTCAACATTGGTGAAGACTATATCCGCTTCGAGCAGCTCGAGAGCTCTGTAACATAAAGATGAAATAGTGTTGTTTTAAAACACAGACTCAAGGTTCATTGTCCTATCTTTTAAAACAAAATGACTTTTGTACCAATAAACTTTAGTATTAAAACTGGTGATAAGAATTATAACTATTCATAATTTAAAATATGTTCGTTTCTTTGTTTTTTTTTGTTTTTTTTTTTTAAATTAAACATCTATAAATTCAACGATAGTACATATGTATAAAGCCAAAGGAAACCATTTGCCATATTTTCAGGTAAACGCTTGTTTCAAACTGTGGGAATAAATTTAGGTTGAACGGGTTGCTCTCGGTTTAGTTTATAGAAGCTACAAGAAACATATTGTGTGTGCAAATTAATTGTGTATACACGTTTGAAAATTAAACTGTTATTCACACTGAAAGAACCAATTTGGCGGATTTTCAGGGAATGTAATGCTTAAACAGGAATATGTATAGATTATAACATTCCCTTTTTCATATTGGCCCTGGTATCATCCCGAGACTCCCATATCGGCCTCGAGGCTTTAGCCGAGGGCCGATATGGGTCGAGGGATGATACCCGTGCCAATAGGGAAAAGACATGTTATAATCTTTTTATCACATATTTTAGTTCTGCAGAAAAGAGAAAAAATGTCAATTATAACAACTTAATGAAACATAAAAAGTAAAATCTGTAACATTTTATCACAAACGTGAAGTTAAGGACGCAATGACGTCACGTCATTTGGAATCAGGGCACAATATCAATATACTATGTTTGCCCCGGGCAATTTTGAGGTTATTGCATATGCAAAACCTAAAATATTCATAACAAATATGTGATAAATAAAGATCGAATGAAATTCAAAACAGTGTGGCTGTGGTCATTGATTGACACATTAAATTCATCCATTGACTGGGACAATTTAGGTGAACGTTTGTATGTAACGACCACTGCTCACTATGTACTTTTTAAAGACACTTAAACTATGGGGTCACCAAAGGTTCTCAACACCTTAATAAAGTAATTCGAAAAATTAATCAGAAATAACACGATGTTTTGATTTATATTAAATCAAAACATAAAGGTTATTCCTGATTAATTTTTCGAATTATTTTATATTTAAAGGCGTTAAGAAACCTTTGGTGACCCCACAGTTTAAATGTCTATCGTAGGTACGTCGTGAACAGTGGTCGTTACAGACAAACGTTTACATAAATTGTCCCAGTCAATGGATGAATTTAATGTGTCAATCAATGGCCACAGCCACACTGTTTTGAATTTCATTCTATCTCACACAAGCACACAAACAAGCAGATATATATTCTTATATTAAAGCATGATTTTATGCGTTTAAATACAAAGGCATTGGCATTGTATGCATTTTTGAAAACTAAATTCTCTGAACATAAGAAGAAATAATAAAATTGACGATACGTACTTGTATGCTCTATAACAAATTACATATGACCGTTGTAAATATTCAACCATTCTAACAAATGTAACTAGATTGTCTCGCTTTACACAGTCGTATTTCGTACTGGCAGAGATGTACATGGTATGCCATAATTGCCATAATTGTCATTTTGTTTAGTTTCTATTGTTACCTATTCAATTTCTAACCTCGACTCTGACTTCTTTTAAACGAGTTTTACTGTGCGTATTGCTTTATGTTCGTTTTTTTCTATATTGGCTAGAGGTATAGGGGGACGGATGATAACGCAATAAACATGTTTAACCCTTACGTATTTTAGCGCCTGTCCCAAGTCAGTAGCCTCTGGCCTTTGTTACTCTATTATGATTTTCAATTATTTTTTTTTCATATATATTTCGGAGTTTAGTATGACGTCCATAACCACTGAACTAGTACACCTTTCTGTTTAGGGGCCAGCTGAAGCACGCCTTCAGGTGCGGGATTTTCCTGCAGTATTGAAAACCCACTGGTGGTCTTCAGCTATTTGCCGCTCTCTGGTCGGGTTGTTTTCTCTTTGACACATTCCCCATTTCCATTTCTCATTTTATCAAACCGTATAGTCGGCTTTGAAAGGCCCCGAAATATGAAACATTTCATTTTAGAACGCTAACGGTCTAATTTATATCAAAACAATTTACGAAGGGCAAATATGACAGACATGAACCGACGACAACCACTGAACTACAGGCTCGTGATTTGGAGCAGACACATAAAGAATGTATACCACGTACTTCGGTTAAACATGCGTACAACCCTCCCCTAACCTGGGACAGTGGTGTAACAGTATCAGTTAAAAAAGGCTTACCACATCAGATTGATACAAAGCAGGAAAACATAAAAAAAAAACCACAGACCGGACGTTGAGGGTATTTATCTATCCCTCATCCATAATAACAAATAAGACACTAAGTACAGATCTGGGAGAACTAGAGAGTACTGAAAACTACTTCAAAGCATATAACAACTAATAAAAAATATCATGTATTGAAGACTAAATAATTCAGTTGCTAAATACTTTACTCGTATATATATATATGTAAAATGCAATTTTATTTCCTTTATCTCCAAACGGTATAAAAACATAAAATTAAATATATATCAAAAGGGGTTCATTTTGCACATCAACGATTTTGCATGTTATCCAATTTTATAAGTATTTTATACAAAAAAAATATTAAATATATAAGGAGTAAAGTTGGTCATCATATTTTATATTATTTAAACAATTGAGTGATGTGTACATTTATAAGATAGGGTGCAATTTGATAACTACCACAAGATCAGCTGTACTTTCCTCAGAAAAAAATGTTATAATTCTCTTGCAAATATATAATTAAAAAAAATAAAAAGCCTACTAAAAAAGTTGTTTATGGTTGGAGTTGTTTTTATTGCGTAATACTCATAGCTCTAATGTCTGAATCATTCAATATGTTTTTCTCCGCAAGGGAGCATAAATTATTACCATTGACGATCCTTATTTCCTTCCGTTCGTCCCAATAACGAATTTAGGTAGCGATTCACTGGTCGTTCTAGAGTTATGTCCCTGTTGTGTATCTGGAGTTTTTGTTTTGTTTTATACACTCTCAATTAAGTTTGCCTCACCAACATTTAATGCAACTCTTACACAATGCTAAAAACAACAACAGGTAAACAGAGTTACATTTTGACAGTATTTCACTAACTGTTCTGGAGTTATACCCCCTTTTAACTTGGAACATGGCTTAGCTGAAGCGGTGTGTTCGTATCCTTAGACACGTTCTTCTTTTATTTAAGGTTCATAACAAACGGACAAATATGGCTGTATTTACATGCCAAAAACTACTCTGTGTACAGACTTACCTGTGAAGTTGGAGAAGTTTTAATTCCTGGCATCCACTAGATATATTAAAGTTAAATGCATTTTGTGTTTCAGAAAGACAAAATCTCTTTTTGATTTTGATGGGCCTTTTTTTCCTTCATGCATAAGGTGTGAAAATTAACTAAGTTGTGGTATAACTTTGAGATGCTCCCTCAGGTAAAAAAACTGGTTTGTATTGTTCTGATTGTCCTTAATTGACATGGACACAGCGGTGCATTACATTTGCTCGCATTACCATTACATTTGCGCGCAAAAATCATTACGTTTGCGCGCAGCTTTTGATTACAATTGCGCGCATTTTTTTGACAGGTAAACTCAGGTAAAATAAAGGTAATAATACTTATTTATTTATAATTAGTTCAATTATTTACAAGTATAAGTACTCATTCCGTTAGTCTTGGTCCCCTACTCACCAACGATAAGATGGAAGTGGGATTTCGAGCAAGATAAGTCCGTTTTATTATGCAAAAGCACTAAATCCTAGAAATATGTACAGATAAAAAATTCAAAATGCTAAAAAAATAGCTAATCATAAAGGTAAAAGTATTGATAATTTCATTACCTTACATGTAGGTACGTGTCGAAACTCCATGTTTGTGCCTTGGTGTAACTTTACAAATTAACTTAAATTATTTACTTATTTTAAAAACGATCACTATTCGTTTAAATCCTTTTCACTCTGAAATATTCGCAATGAAGTTACATGTATTAAGCTATAATACGGAGTATATAATGATCACTTTATAATTGGTTTTATAATTCAATATGAACAATATATAGTTTGAATTAAGAAATATTTTCAAAATTAATAATTGATAGTCATATTTGTTTTGAAAATAAAAAAAACATATAGTCAATTATAATTTAATTCAATTTTTATTTATATTTTTACCTGAGTTTACCTGTAAAACGAATGCGCGCAAATGTAATCAAAAGCTGCGCGCAAACGTAAAACAAATATAGGTGAGTTAACGAGTTTGAGTCAGTGAGTGGACAGTATCAAAGTAATTCATGTGTTTGTTTATTTTTACACCTTCTGCAGAAAGGGAAAAAAATGTCCATCAAAAACCAAGAAAGATATTTTCTTTCTTAAACACAAAATGCATTTAACTTTTATATATCTAGTGTATGCTAGGCATTAAAACTTTCCAAACAGCACAGGTAAATCTGTACACAGAGTAGTTTTGAAGTGAAAATACACCCATATTTGTCCATTTGTTATGATGAACCTTAATATTGATTCAAATTTAAATTCACAAAAAAATAAGGTACGAAGTACATTTTTTAAAAACAGAGGTTGAGAATAGCTATTAAAGGTAGATATTGAGAACTGTCGTTCAGTAAGAGGAACATTCAATGGTCATACAATAAATACCTATATAGTCTTATTTATCAAAGAGACATAACAAATAATAACAATACATGTATGTGTGATGTAGGTCATCATATGTCTATGTATACTATTATACGCGTTGGCTAACATCAAACGACGTAAAGTATAAGTGACTGTTTATTGAGCAGCCTTAAACAAAGTCGTATGTTAAAATCTGAAGCTTGTCCCCCAACTTTTATAATATATAGAATGGTACAAACAAAACAGGTCAGCAATGACAAAAACACACAAAGTCACAGTGACAAACTGATTCGGAGGACCAAGTACAAATGCAACATAACAATCCAAACAACGAGATAGTTGTACTAATAAATGTTATAGACGCATACAAAAGGAAAAAGAACTATCAAACTTTTGACAATACAAACTTCCATCAAGTTACTATCAGATGTTCCGGTAAAACAAGAATATATCTTGCGTTATTGCTTTATATTCGAAATTCGTCTAATTACACACTGAGCAAAGGCAGTTGTGAGTAGAGGTAAAAACTCGTAAAGAGAATACAAAGAACTTTGTTGATAGAGGTCTGAGATCAAATATGATATGACACGTTCTTGGGAAGTAGTGAACACATAGTTACATTATCGTATCTGTTTTGCCCTCCTGGTTAAGCTAAAAAAAAAAAAAAAGCGCTTTTGGTGCAACAAATTTTCAATTGTGTAGAAATAATAGCATTAATTGCGCTCGTCCGAAGCGCTTTTCTAGATTTAATTTAATCGGGAACGCTCAAATCCAAAATGTTGAAAGCTAGTGATGTACAAGACTTGCATAAAAGCACACGAAGACTTATAGGAACAAAAGGGACACAAACATAGCCAAATTCATCTAAAGTCAACTTTGCCTGAGGGAGTTGGAATTTAAGTATCTTAAAAATAAAGAAGATGTGGTATGATTGCCAATGAGACAATTCTCCACAAGAGACCAAAATGACACACAAAATTAACAACTATAGGTCACCGTACGGCCTTCAACAAAGAGCAAAGCCCATATCGCATAGTCAGTTATAAAAGGCCCGAAATGACAATGTAAAACAATTCAAACGAGAAAACTAACGGCCTTATTTGGGTCATTATCAAAAAAAGATGCAAAACTATGTTATTGGGTCTTTTTAAGTCACAGACATGAAAATATATCAAAATAACACTTGCATATGCTAGAAATGAATGTTTTGTGATACACAATATACAGTTTACAGTATGAAATGTTATAAAAACATCCTTAATGTTTTCTTAAACCCTTGGAGATAGCCAGAATTAACAGTTATTTTTTTACTAAAAATCCTTTCAGATTTGAAATAGGACTATTATTCATATGATTTGTTTTTTGATTTATCACTTTTTATTGCATTTTGATACATACAAACATTTTTTTTTAATGATTTAGGAGGTGTATATTGGTTTTATAATAAAAAATTTCACCAAAAGGAAATATTACATTTTTTAAGTCAATGGTGTAAGCAAAGGACAAATTAGTAGGATAAGAGTTATCTTTCGCAAGATTTGGGCATTTACAACAGTTTCTCCCTTAGCAATATTACCTGTAAGAATGTTTTGCAAAAAAAACCAAACAATTATGTTGAAAATTTAGGTTAAAAATCTTAAAAGTAAGTAAAAGCTATATCATAATTGAAAATAGTGTCCATGGTGTACCCTTATACAAATCTTTTTTTGAAAACATTTCCTGAACTTTGAATTATGAAATATATTGATTATAGAAACATGCACCAGGAACAACATATAGAAAAGGGGAATGGAGCACTTATTTCGTAACTAAATCTTAAAATACACCTTAAATCATTGGTGTTACTGTCAATGGTGAGACCATTTTGATAAAATAACACCATTGACCAGTTTAGTAACACCACTGAATATATCATGACAATCAGCATTGTTTTGTGTTTCATTCATGCTTAACAAGCGAAACATCATATTATTTACGAAAAACAATACTTATTTAACAATGTTTTAACAACATCATGTATTACATATACAAAGTTTTCACAAACTGATGTATGCTGGTAACACCAATGACACTATTTAGTAACACTATTGACATTTTTAGTTATTGATGTTATGTTATATAATTTGAGATATTTTAGCCTAGAATTATTTTTTTATCTTTTTATTTTGCTCGGTGTTCTTGGCTCTGTGTTCAGAACTTAATAAAGGTTAAATTTGAATGTGATGTCAATGGTGATACTTTTGTGTCATTGGAGTTACTAAAGGGTCAGTGGTGTTACTATATAAAAATGCGACATTTTTTTTATTTTCATTCATAAATATAAGTGTTATTAGGTCGTGTACGAAGGATTAGGTATATTATTATCATTTAATCTTACACAATTCACATATATTCATTTTAAGTGCATATTTTAGTATTTACAACGGCCGTGATTAGGACAGCCAACTTTTTTACGACAATGTATTCTGAAATTATTTTTGAATAGAATACACAGCTATATGAATAATGTCAATAAGTCGTAATTTTAACCTAAACAACAAATTGGAACAGTTGTTTGATGTTAAACAATAATATTTAGTAGCTAAATGTATGCTTTAAATTGGTAACACCATTGACACGATTCTATCAAAGCATGACCTAAAGTTGTTAAAATTGAAGCAACTCTTCATTTTTCCAATTGCATATTTCTGAATATCGTTGCTACCATACTATAGAATAGCGGAACACATTTAAATGTTTTAAACAATGACATCATTTTTCAAAATGTTACCTCGTCGAAATTTGCACTTTTTTTATAATGACCCATTTATGTACAAAAATTGAACGAAAAAGAAATATGTAACGACAGGCTCATACATACAGATGACATAATGACAACGGCGGCAACCCAACAGAAAATATGGATGCGCAAAACTCACAAGGCGGCGCGCACAGATAGGATATAACCCGACGCAATGGTGTTATTAAAGTCGGACATTTCAACGCTTGCGGATAGACACAGAACAACAGTTTATTAAGAAAAAACATTGTTTATAGCATCGATGCTGACATTTTTAGTGTATGCGAAACACACCTTAAATCAACTGACAATTTACAAGTAGACGGGTATACATGGAAAGGATTAAACAGACACTGCATTCATCGAAATGCTCCAAAAGGTTCGGGTGGAGTCGGACTCCTGATTAAACAATGGATACTGAACGAATATAACTGCGAATTGATTGACGGTAGCTTTGAAGGAATATTTTGTGTTTGTTTCACATCAAAATCTACAAATTTCACCTTTATGGTACTTTCATGTTATTTACCGCCTGAAACCTCCATTTGGGGCAGAGATTCACAAGGTTTTTTTGCTCAGGTTCTAACAAATATTTATGACCAATCTGAGAGCGATATGATTATTCTATGCGGTGATTTCAATTCTCGAATAGGAAACCTAAAAGACTACTCTGAATTTGACTGTATTCCTACTAGAAATGTAATAGATAAAACTAAAAATCAACATGGGAAATCCTTCATAGAATTTTTAAATGAGTCGAAAATGTGTGTTTTGAACGGAAGGTATGACCCTGTATATGATGACTTCACTTGTGTTTCCGGTAGAGGGAAATCAGTAGTGGACTATATTTGCGTTCCGCATGACGCTCTAAAACTGATAGAGTCATTTCAAGTTATTACTGCACGATCAATAGTTGAAAATTTCAATCTTTTTGAATTTCTTGGAGAAAGAAGTAAAGTTCCTGATCATTCCGTTATATTAACAGAATTCAAAACCTACGAGGAAGCTAACGAATCCTACCAAGTTACGAGTTCTCTGTCAAAACGATACAAATTAAACTCAATACCAAATGATTTTCTAGCGTCGGACATGCGTAAAACGGCTTTGCAAACTTTGATAATCAGAATAGAAACCACAAGAGAAAATCAGACTAATATGGATAATACATATGCAGATTTGTGTAATATAATCATTGACGAAATGAACGCTAAAATTCCAGTTTTCGACACTAGTAGAAAGACAAGTAAACGTTTTAAAGTGGGAAAACCTTATTGGAATGACCATCTTGGCTCACTGGCATTCAAAGCGTAATAAAGAAAAAGGATTTCTTAAATTCAGAGGTAATTTGTCCGTTAAACGTAAACTCCGTGAAGAATTTCATACTGCCCAAAAAATATTTGACCGCACTTTAAAGCGATGCGAACGACAATTTAGACATTCGTTTTGTGTTGAAGTTGAAAACATGACAACATCGAACCCTAATGAATTTTGGGAAAAAATTAAAAAACTCGGATCTCGTAAAACCCAGAGAATCCCGATGGAGGAATATGGCGAAGATGGAACGATTCTCACGGATGATGAAACTATATTGAATTAATGGAAAACGGAATTTCAGAACATATACAATACGGATAATGCCGCTTCAAATTTCGACGATGAATTTTATAGGCAAGTTTCAACACACCAATCGTCATTAGAGGACAAAATGCTTGACCCGCTTTATAATGAAAATCAAGAAATAAATACGACTATAACCATCGAAGAAGTTAGACGGCTTATGTACAAAACAAAAAACGGCAAAAGTTGTGGTATAGATAGTATTCCATACGAAGTACTGAAGTATGAACCTATAGTGGCCGTAATTCATTCATTGTTCCAACTTATTTTTGAAACCGGTATAATTCCGTCTGTTTGGAGACAGGCTATACTTTGTCCAATTCTAAAAGACAAATCTTCAGATCCACGTGTACCTCTCAATTACCGCGGAATTAGTTTACTTTCTTGTATATCAAAACTGTGCAGTGCATTCATAAACAGTCGATTATCATCATATTTAGAGTCCAACGATATTTTAGCAGACGAACAAAATGGTTTTCGCTCCGATCGATCGTGTGAGGATCATGTATTTACTCTTAATGCTGTATCGAGAAACCTTAAGACTTCATTTGCAACTTTTATTGATCTTAAGAAAGCGTTCGATTTTGTTGACCGAGATTTGCTGCTATATAAGCTTTTGTTAAATAACATTGATGGGAAAATTTACAACTCGATTAAAAACATTTACCTTAGTACGTCTGCTTGTGTTCGTGTGAACAACAGACTTTCACAGTGGTTTGTATGCAGTATCCCCGACGTTATTTTCGATTTTTATCAACGATCTGATAGAGGAAGTAAACAGTCTCGGACTTGGTGTAAATATTGGCGACTCAACGCTTTCATTACTTTTATATGCGGACGACATAGTCTTATTGGCATCATCCGAAACTGACATGCAATGCATGCTTGATAAAGTTCATGAGTGATGCAAGCGATGGCGTGTTTTGATAAATACAGAGAAATCAAAAGTTATGCATTTTCGTCCGTCTCGCTCTAAAAGAAGTGAATTCCAGTTCAAAATCGGTGACAATCTTCTTCAAATAACTGACACATACAAATACCTCGGTGTAACTTTTCACGACCTAAAGGACTTTAGAGATAATGCAAATAGACTATCAGAAGCTGGAGGTAGAGCGTTAGGAGGAGTTATCTCCAAGATTCATCATCTAAATGACTTCGGAATTAAAACTTTTGAGAAACTTTTTACCTCTTGTGTAGTACCAGTGCTTGACTACAGCTCTTCGATCTGGGGATACAAAGACTTTGCTTGCTTGAATCAAATCCAGAACAAGGCAATTCGTTATTTTCTTGGCGTCCATAAATTTGCACCGACATTGGCAATAAACGGTGAAGTTGGTTGGGTGAACTCAAAGGAACGACGATGGTGCAATGTGATAAGGTATTGGAACAAACTTATATCAATGGACGACACTCGTATATGTAAACGCGTCTTCAATTGGGACTAGGAAAAATGCATGAACAATTGGTCATCCGAAGTGAAAAACATTATGTCAGTTATAGGTCTAGAGAGCAATTTTATTACAAAAAACACATGCGACTCACTGATGTGTAAAACATTGCTCAAAGATAAATGCTCCGCAGATTGGCAGAAAGGTTTAACAAACTTTCCGAAACTACGAACATACAGGCTCATAAAATCTGAATACTGCTGTGAACAATACATTGAACTTAATCTTAACCGTACTGAAAGATCCATAATAGCGCAACTCAGGTGTGGCATTCTTCCTCTCAGGTTAGAAACTGGTCGTTTTGTAGGTGAAGACGAACGTGACCCTTTGTGTAAAATGTGTAGCGATAACTGTGTGGAAAACGAATTTCATTTCCTTATAAACTGTAACTTTTATAACAATCTGCGACTGCAACATTTCTCACAAATAGACAATTTATGTATACTACCAAATGAAGAACAGTTTAAATATTTACTATGTCAACATCCGAGAAAAACTGCTAAATATCTATTGCAAGCTTTCAGTAAAAGAAAAAACTTTTTATATGAAAATTTTCGATAACATTTTATTTATTTTTGTTCGTCGTACCATTGCAATTTATGTTTAAAGTGACTTATAGACCCAAAGGGTCGGGTGTTCTAATTATTGTTTTTATATCTCACTGTATTATATAATATTTTGTGAAAAACACATGTCACTATAATAAATAATTTACTTACTTACTTACAGAATGTGGCGGGGTTAAACATGTTAGTGGGATCCCAACCCTCACCCTAAACTGGGACAGTGGTATAACTGTACAACCCAAAAGAATAAAGTAACTCCTATTGATAATACATGTGAATTATTAAATACATTTATAATTTTCTTATCCTTTTCAACAAGAACCAAAAAGGCCCATAAAATCTACATGCATATGTGGCGCCTATGATTTGTTTTTGTTTTTCTAAAGTAAAACCGTATAAATATGTTTATTTTGTGTTAATCAGTTGAAAATCATGGACCGAAAATCAGTCATTTTTAAAGAAACATTTATTCTTATAAAATGGATGGAAGAACAATTTATGAATTTTGGGTTTTATGAATAAACTTAATCAGCAACAACCAAACCAACTTGTGTAACCTGAATCTATGAGAAGCAGTGTGACTGACCAATAATGGTCAACTAATAATCAAATTCAAATCAGGTGAAAAAATCTTAGTTCGTAGTAGCGGAAAAATTAGTTTAATAAAAAACAAATCTATATTGATCAACAAAGATTAAATGAAAAGTCTGCTACTAATGTTGTCAGCCCAAAGAGTTGTCTTCTCAGCTAGTATGAAAATTATATTTCACCAGCAGTGAGAAGTAAAATATCAAAAATACCGAACTCCAAGAAAAATTTGAAAAGGAAGTCCCTTATCAGATTGCAAAATCAAACGCTTAAACACATCAAACGAATGAAAAACAATTGTCATATTTCTGACTTTGTACAAGCGTTTCCTTATTTTGAAAATGATGGGTTAAACCTGATTTTATATCTAGCTTAACCTTTCACTAACAGTCGCATAAAATTCCACTACATTGACAACAATTTGTGGCCAAAACAAACATATCGAAATTTCGAGATATCGAGAAAACTCCAAGCAAACGAAAATATGAAAATAATATTATAATTTTATGTATGTATTGCCCAGGATGCTTAAAGACTATTACCCGAATACACAAGGAACAGTATGGCCATGAATTTGCAAGATCAAATGTATGTTATAAAAAAAAGTGATTTTCATATTTTGCATTTAGTGTTCTTGACAAGTAAAAATTTTCGTGTGCCAATATCTGAGTTTTTATAAAATCTCAGTAGGAACTACTTGAACAACCTTAATTTAATTTGGTACGATTAAAGAATTGAGTACACTTTTTTGTCAGTTTAACTTATATGAAATATTAAGACAAAGTGCTTTGAAATTTAAAAATAAGGAAAGAACGAAATTCGCAAGAAATTTCAAATATGGTGCTTTTCTGCTAATATATTCTAAATGTAGTACAACAAATAAACATGTTTTGACTTGGTACAAGCATTTTATTATGTAGAAAATGGTGGATTGAACCTGGTTTTATAACTAGCTAAACCTATCACTTGTATGACAGTCGCATCAAATTCCGTTATATTAAAAACGATGCGTGAACAAAACAAACAGACGTAATAGGTAAAAATGTCAAAATAGGGGTACAGCAGTCGACATTTGGTTATACTCTTAATCACAAATTTATCATTTAGACGTTAATCAATCAATTAAAACTGCTTACAGAAGACTTCTATTTTTAACCATAGCCGATAGAAAGACAAAATATAGGCGAAAGATACCAAATAGACAAACAATCGTACACAAAACACAACATAGAAAACTAAAACCTGAGCAGCGCAGACCCAACAAAAACTTTTGTTGATCTCAGGTGTTCCGGAAGGGTAAGCAGATAATATTATACATAATGGGAGGGAGAATAAATGTATGACATTAGAGACAGACTTCGTAATATATTTTTTTTTATTTCAAGGTTCAACCGTTTTACTCCTGGTGTTAAAACCTAAAAAAAATCCCACATGAATATCCATTCTTATGAAGCCATTAACACAACAAATTCTGAAAAACAAAACCAAACCAATGATTAATCAATTTTCCAACTTTTAACTTGAAAGGGTTTATGTATCTAAGCAGAACGTAAATAATTACATGTGTGTATTTGATGTTAAAACTTCTGTATTTTTTAAGTTGTTCGACACTTGTGTCCTACTTGTTATTATTTTATTATGCTATAATGTTATCATTCACTTTTTTTTTTATCTTATATGAATCTTGTTTTCCTATAATAATTAAAAAACATTATTGGGAGAAGGGATGGAATTTCAATTTACTATGGGACAAATAAGAAACAAATAGCATTGGCTGTTTCATGTTCAATTATCAAGTCAACTACACTCATCAAAGATACCTGTCATATAAGTGTGTATGCTAGGCGCGCAATTCGTCTTAATTATGTCTGAGGGTAGAAATCCTTGGTAATTCGGATATTTTAAGGTTTTGTGAACAATAAATTTATACCAATGACCGTATTAATGATATGTCAAACCAACACAGTAGTGCTGACTACAAGGCTGATCAAAAGGGGGAATTCACTTTCCCTGGTTAGAAGAGGGTGTTTTGCTGACAAACATATTTCACCCCGGCACCTTCTCCATGTATCTATCCCAAGTCAGGAGACTGTAGTTCAGTGGTTTTCGTTGGTTCATGTCTTTCATATTTGTTTTCGTTAATTGTTTTGTTATAGACTAGGCCGTTAGTTTTCTCGAATGGAGTATTTCAAATTTTCCATGTAGGGCCCTTTTAAAGCCGACTATACGGTATATGTTGTTCTCATTGTCGAATTGTACGGTTGTCCATAATTGCTAATATCCACATCATTTGAATTTTTTTGGAGGATTGTCTCATTTGCAATCATATCACACATCTCCTTATTATTATATTACTTAGTTATTCCTTATTATGATTATGCATGCTTATCAAATTCTTATAGCCAATGAGTAGAAAAAAATAATTGAGATTATAGTGGAACTATATACCTTCATAATTAAGTTGTCCGTCATTATTTAAGTCTGCTTCATCAAACATTTCTTGTACCTCATCGTCAGTCATTTTATCACCAAGATGTGTAACGATATATCGGAGCTCATCCACACTGACAAATCCGTTTTTGTCTTTATCAAACAATTTAAAGGCATTCATAAGTTCTGTTTCAGGATTGTTCAACTTATCAAGTATCATTCCAAGAAATTCATCGAAGTCTAATTTTCCATTTCCTGGAATATACAGATAAGCAGCTTGTATTTTCGCAAACCGGATGCTAGTACGAATTCAAATAATTATACCATGTTATAAATGTGATGCGTCCGATGTATATTCTGGATTTGCAATCATCAGGAACGCCTTTCCCCAAGTTTGAAAACCAAGGATATTTAAATACTTGTGAGCAATTTTACCAAAAGGGACCAAAATTAAATATAAGGTAAACTTTGCAAGTGAAAGTAGGAACCTTTCTTTCGTGAACAATTTCTTAACATATTTAAGAACTTACGAAAAGTATGTTATAAATCATGGCTGTGTCGATTTACTTATTATTGGGCTCGAGGACTAATAGTCCGCCAGCAGAGGTAATAAATTGGCCTTACTAATATTATCAATTGCTAATCGTAACAAAGGTTAAAAAAGCAACACCATTTAAACTTAAAACGATAAGTAATTTTGACAGGCATACAGTCCTTTGATATGATCAAATGTGTGTTTATTTAAAACTTGTTTTATCATGTATTATAAGGACGTGCACATTTTCTTAATCAATTTTCAAATTTTCTTTCAAATTATCCTTTGTGAAAATATTTTGTTTTGCTCACACATTGTTGTCAGTATAATGGAATTATGTGTGACTGTCATAAAAGTGAGAGGTTTAGCTAGATATAAAACTAGATTTAATCAATCATTTTATACTTAAGGAATGGCTGTACCAAGTCAGGGATATGACAGTTGGTTTATCCATTCGTTTTATGTGTTACATTGAATTCATTTTACCGTTACTGTGCCGAGTTATAAAAATTGCAAGCCGTTACAATACATTATCCCTAATGTAGGTTAAACAATTCAAAGAAGTAGGTTTATAACTATTTCATATTGTGTGGTTAATTTATACTTCTAACATACCATCGCCATCAT
This sequence comes from Mytilus edulis, assembly GCF_963676685.1. Classification (NCBI taxonomy): domain Eukaryota; kingdom Metazoa; phylum Mollusca; class Bivalvia; order Mytilida; family Mytilidae; genus Mytilus; species Mytilus edulis. Next base: position 62,144,637 of record NC_092346.1, on the reverse strand, counting down.
ATCGTGTCAATATGGCTTCTACGTCAGCTTCCGTTGGATTTTGTCCAATATTGCGCATAACATTTCTTATTTCACTGACAGAAATTGTACCATCACCATCTTTGTCGAAAAAATTAAATGTTTCTCGAAATTCTGTAAGATAAACCGTTTTGTTTTAAAAAATACGTGTATTTTAGAAATAACCTTCACCAAGTATGCAGGTGAAGCACTTCTAGAACGTTCGAAATTTCAAAACATACCCCTTTCGTTTAAATTGTAAGGAATTATTATGTCTACGCTGCAGTTATAGTCAATCAACCAAATGCAAGAAGTGTCTTAACAGTCAAGCGGTTTGGTGTCCAGCTTATGATGCAGCATTTTTTTAAGTGAAATATGGTGTTTGTTGTCTATACCATTGAATAAATCGTGTGAAACCATTATCATTTTAAAACAACCATTGTTGAAAACCATGAACGAAATGTCCGAGCCAACCTTTGATTTCAGTTATAATTGAAAGGTTACAGACAATTAATTACGATTTTTTCCTTTAATACATGAAATGTTGGTTATTTATTTTTCTTTTGAAGTTTTTATATATCAAAACGATATTTAAATACATTTAAAAGTGATTTGTTTAACTGACTTTGAGTTATAATCAAACTTTTACAGTCATGTTATCAAAGAGTTTTCCTAAATTTCAAATAAAAATGAGTAATATGTGATACTTGTACTGCTATTAACCCTAAAACATTAGAAAAACGAGAATTTTCTTATTTTTGTAAAAAATTGTTTCAATTGATATCGTTATAAATAGAAAATAATGAGCTCTACCCAATTGTCATATGTCCAAACTGTTAGACAAATTCTTATAGGAATTCTGGCCCTCAATTTTTTTTCTTCATTTTTGCCTATTATCATGAAAACTATGATATTTAGAGAGAGACATTAATTGTGTTTAATGTCTCGTATGATTTAAATTATTATAGACAAATAAATACTGAATCATAAAATGATCAGTAAGGCAAGATCTATTAAAAAGTCACAGAAACTAAAAAGACTAAAAGATCAATAATACAAGATCAACAAAATAGAGACTTTAATCATAAAGTCTATTCTCATCTGCAATGTTGGAGAGTGTGCTTAATGTTTGAAATGCCCATAGGCCAAGGTGAGCAACACAGCTTCTAGTTTGTTTTAATTTGTTTCTCATACCAGAATATCTTTTAATTGAATAATTTAGCTGAAAATCACTCATACATAGATACCTGCTACTTCTTCATGAGTTAAATCTTCTACCTGAAAGAATATCGAAAAACTAAACATCAAGACTTATGTTTATATATTATAATACTGTTTGGGAGACATCTATTCGATGATACTCTAAAGTACAAATGTCTAACCTGGTACAAACACAAACACGTACGTATGAATGTTTGAATCTGAGACCACCCCCAGTTCTTCGTTGGGGTTCGTTTTACTCAGTTTTTCGTTTTCAATGTTGTGTTTCGAGTACTGTTGTTTGCCTGCTTTTCCTTTTGTCTTTTTTTCTTCTTTTGCCATGGCGTTGTCTGTTTATTGTCGACTTATGCGTTTGAATTTCCCTTTGGTATCTTCCGTCTTTTTTAAAAGAGTTTTGGATATAACAACCCGTCAAATGGTTGGATATAACAACCCGTCAAATGTTTGGATATAACAACCCGTCAAACATTGGATATAACAACCCGTCAAATGTTTGGATATAACAACCCGTCAAATGTTTGGATATAACAACCCGTCAAATGTTTGGATATAATTAACAACCCGTCAAACATTGGATATAACAACCCGTCAAATGTTTGGATAATAACAACCCGTCAAACATTGGATATAACAACCCGTCAAACATTGGATATAACAACCCGTCAAATGTTTGGATATAACAACCCGTCAAATGTTTGGATATAACAACCCGTCAATAACAACCCGTCAAACATTGGATATAACAACCCGTCAAACATTCCATTTGTATCATGTAGTCATTTATGTATTAATGAGTAAACGTTTCCTGTGGGATTTTCTATGTTTGTTTTTTTTTCTATTCCGGACAGCTTAATGGACGTGTCTCGTCGACAATACATTCCAGGGCTTTTCGGTCTAGAAATCCAGATATACTCTCCCACATAATTATACAAAATTCAAAGCATTAAATAAGTTGCTTGTTTGTAAATTAGATACAGCCAAACTTTGGCAAGAATAATTGAAGTGTTACTCCTTCATATAGAATGCAATGTAGTAATAAATGTTTTTCACAAAACTATAAATGGTCGGGAAACTGTACAACAATTAAAGAAACAATATATAAATAATACTTTTTTTCATTTTCAAAGCAAGCACTAAATCTTTCTCGAAAAATAAACCCCAAAGTCATACTCTTTATGTCATATATGTACGATTTATTTTTGGACAAATTAAACACAATATACATATAAATAAGATGTACTTTATTGATTATAACTCATACAACTATCACTACATAGATAATCTTTACCTTTCTTGTATTTTAAAAACATGTAAATCATATACTCAGTTTAGATAATGGATAGAATGAAATTCAAAACAGTGTGGCTGTGGCCATTGATTGACACATTAAATTCATCCATTGACTGGGACAATTTAGGTGAACGTTTGTATGTAACGACCACTGCTCACTATGTACTTTTAAAGACACTTAAACTATGGGGTCACCAAAGGTTCTCAACACCTAAATAAAGTAATTCGAAAAATTAATCAGAAATAACACGAGGTTTTGATTTATATCAATTATATAAATCAAAACATAAAGATTATTCCTGATTAATTTTTCGAATTATTTTATAATTAAAGGCGTTAAGAAACCTTTGGTGACCCAACAGTTTAAATGTCTATCGTAGGTACGTCGTGAACAGTGGTCGTTACAGACAAACGTTCACGTAAATTGTCCCAGTCAATGGATGAATTTTATGTGTCAATCAATGGTCTCAGCCACACTGTTTTGAATTTCATTCTAAGTCTCACTGGGTTATCTTAATATAACAAACTGTAACCATTGTTGAACTATTTACATGTATGTGTACAAACCTTTTGACTTCCTACTCAGGAGGTGTAGAAGTAAAATACACAATAAAACACCTACAAAGTCCAATTAACAACAGGATGACCACTTACTTGCATATAAAAGAAGGGCGAAAGATACCAGAGGGACAGTCAATACGCATATCTTAGACCCTTTTATTTGTTTCACATCATCTACGCGCTTACAATTGAATCATTGAAAATTTTGCCATATTCTTAGCCAGCTGTTATATAGTTAGTAAAGTATTAATTGCTTTCAGTTGCGCTTCTTTCAAAATTTTAAATAGTATACTCTAACTATTTTTGAACAAGTGTACAATTTATATGAGAATATAAAAAATTGCAGATCATCGATTGCGTTGTAAATGATAATGAGTGAACGATCATTGGAACTCGATTTATAACAGAACATCTCTTACCTTTTTTATTTCCATTTTATTTGTGTGTTTCCATTCTTTTTCAATCCCACAAGTGTATGTGTAATAATATCGGGAAGGATATATATAACAGAAATAGTAATATTTATATACTAATGTGTTTGTAACAATACTAATGTCCAAATATTTGTTCAATTAAAATAAATTTTCCATATTCAATTTAAATCTTTTGCAATTCAATATCCATACGTGAAAAGATTTTCCGAATCTTTAATATAAGTAATTACCAGTACCTGTTAAATTTGACAACCACTTGATAGGTCAACACTAACACATTTTTTACATTTGGTATTATCCTATTTTAGGTTTATTTTTTCCATATTTTGTTATGTCGAGATCTTTTATAGCTTACTATATAATTAAACGGTAATGGTTTTGTCAGTTCCGTAAAATAAGTTCACAGTCGCTGTGCAGAATTGTCGGAAAAGCTGTTTAAAATTCAACATCTGTTTCTGCCAGTATTGAACATGAAGTAATAGTTATAATATTTAAATTTTGAAAAGATAAGAAGGTGGACTGAGCAAAAGCATGAACATTTACTTAATATATTACAAATTGTTTAGAATATGATCAAATGTTCAATGAGTCAACTTTTAGCAGGTAAGGGATTTAAAACGTAATCAGGGTTCAAGATATGCACGTAGGTAGTCATTCTGTAGGTCAATCGGCTATGCATTTTTTTTTTGTATATTTTACTTTCACGCTTTACTAAATTTAAGTCAAAAAGGTTGTGCTCACGTAAATCTGGTTTAAACCCATTTCGTGCCATATCCTGCCTGTACCAATTCAGCGTGGTTTGATAATGTGGTGTTGTCTATTTTCTTTGTGAAGTCTATTGTGGCCCGAAATAGTCTGGTGTAATGTATAACATTATTTTATAATCCTACTATTCTTTTATCTACACTGACAAAGCAGAAAATTTCTTCACATGAAGGCGTTGTTGGTAACATAGCAGTGCTATACTTTCACATGATTTAACAGCCCCGACTTTTTAGAAATGATATTCTCATTTTCGTAACAAATATTGACAGTCACTCGTTTCATAAATGTCAGTAAAAATAAAATGGCTGGATACTTAACACTTTTTTGAAATTCTGTTGAAATATAAAGTCTACTTCTGGAAATATTGAAACGGGTGTCACATTTGGAACATATTCTGCCTATGTTTATGGAGCGCCTGAGATAACCCTGGGAACATATTCTGCCTATGTTTATGGAGCACCTGAGATAACCCGGGGAACATATTCTGCCTATGTTTATGGAGCGTCTGAGATAACCCTGGGAACATATTCTGCCTATGTTTATGGAGCGCCTGAGATAACCCTGGGAACATATTCTGCCTATGTTTATGGAGCACCTGAGATAACCCTGGGAACATAGTCTGCCTATGTTTATGGAGCGCCTGAGATAACCCTGGGAACATAGTCTGCCTATGTTTATGGAGCACCTGAGATAACCCTGGGAACATATTCTGCCTATGTTTATGAAGCACCTGAGATAACCCTGGGAACATATTCTGCCTATGTTTATGGAGCACCTGAGATAACCCTGGGAACATATTCTGCCTATGTTTATGGAGCGCCTCAGATAACCCTGGGGTTTTGGTAACATATTCTGCCTATGTTTATGGAGCGCCTCAGATAACCCTGGGAACATAGTCTGCCTATGTTTATGGAGCACCTGAGATAACCCTGGGAACATATTCTGCCTATGTTTATGAAGCACCTGAGATAACCCTGCGAACATATTCTGCCTATGTTTATGGAGCACCTGAGATAACCCTGGGAACATATTCTGCCTATGTTTATGGAGCGCCTCAGATAACCCTGGGGTTTTGGTAACATATTCTGCCTATGTTTATGGAGCGCCTCAGATAACCCTGGGGTTTTGGTGGGGTTCTTGATGCTCTGTCTTTAATGTTCTATGTTGTATTTTGAGCACTGTTGTTTATTTCTTCGGTTTTTTTCTCCATTTTTTGCAATGGTATTGTCAGTATTTTTTCGACTTATGAGTTTCAATATCCCTATGGTATATTTCGGCTCTTTTCTCCATAGTGTTGTTTATTTTTTTAAGATAGTGTATTGCCTTCATAGCGATTTTTTTTACCTTTAATGATTTTTCTACGGAAGATGTTTACATAAACCCAACATCTTTTTATGTCTTCTTGTCATCAAATTCCAAGCTGTTTAAAACGTATTAACCGGAAAGAGTTTTCGTCGAAGAAGAAAAAAACGATCATTAGTCAAACGGGTATACTTTGTATTATAAACAGACTAATTTAAGTTTTCATGATAATGTTAAATATTAAAGTGAAAGAAAAAAATAATAATAAAAGATATGAACAGCAATTCAAAACAAAGATATCAAATACACAAACAAAACACATGCACAATTTCGCACATTTAATGACTGTTTTAAATATAATTTATAACAAAATGTACGTTGATAACTAATAACTTCGTAACATAACACTTGTAAACATATTAAACAATAAAAATGTAATTACATGTTTTACATTTTCATTCATAATTTACACAAAATGTTCAATACTATTGCTGCCTCTAGTTGTTTCATGCGGTCTCGTTACTTCAGTTCATCGCAAGTCATCATATAAAAGAATTCTACAATATAGACAAATCATGGATAAGATAAAAGTTTGTCAATTATATGCATTTCGGTTCATGTTTCATTGTATGTCCCAAATTTAAAAATTCTAAACCCAAGTTATAAAGAGTGCTAGTATTGTATTGTTAAATTCCTTCACACTATACTCATTGGAACAATGTTCGATTGTCCATCATCATATTGTCATATAATGCAGTGGTATTACAGCTCATCAAACTTCTAACGTATATGCCATTCATTTCAGTTCAAATAAATTACCTCTATCGACTAAACAACGTTGACGTCTTCAATCAATCAATTCAAATTTGAATCTCGTCCGCCAAGGTTCTAACTATGAAATGTTTGCGCATTCATCCCACACAGCCTAACAGTCGCCCTTAATTAAGAGATGATGCACTTGCTTTTTGCTTCATGTGGTCCTAGTAGTCTTGAAAGACAATGTTAACGATGGCACACGTAACCTTGAAATGGCACCCTTTTAACATCATACATAAGGGGTATCATATCTTAAATTGGAAAGAGAGAAATAAAACATTTTTGACGAACAACGTTATATATTTCGAAATACTTTTGTATTCTACAGTTAGGAGAATTCCGCGTTTCAAAGTGCATACGAAATACATTTTCAAAACAAAACTCGCAGGAAGTCAAGGTATGTAAGAAGAGGTTCCAAAATCGGGAACAACCTGAGTGTACATTAATATACGATCTTTTTCTCTCTAGTATTATATAGTTTCCCCATTAAACCAGACGTGGCTGCGTACTTATACATCCTGCAGGGCAACACGGTCCCTAATTGAAATGAGCAGTTATATGAGCTGCATAGACGAAATACTCCTATAAACCGACCGTGCAAGGGCTGTGTATCTAGTCAAGGTCGTTAAAAACCTCAACTTGTTGTACTCCTATATTCAATTTATATGGTAGAAATAAACTCGAACAGATAACTATTCAAGCAACATTAAAACTATGAACAAGGAACAAATAGAAACAAGAAAATAAGAAAAAAAACGGATTGTTATGACCAACGCAACATACAAATAAGACTTATTCGTGAGTATTGAGTTCAATTTGTTTGTAATTTACACTCAAGATTAATACAAAGAGGGTGTTAAAACATAACACAAAGAATAAAAACAAGTTGACTTGGTTTTAAGATAAGTACATTTAAATCACATCTCACATTTAAAAAAAAATATGAATTTGTGGACTTCCCCCTATTTAAATTTACTTTCCAGTATTTTTGTTATACTTAATTCGAAGTGGTTATTTCAATTGGAAAACAAAGCACACCATAAATGTTGTACGTCCGAAACGCTTTTCTAGATGCATCATCATCTTCAGGAACGCTCATATAAAAAAAACTTGACCCTTAAGAACCATTGGTTCAGTGGCTTCCCTATAAGCAGCACATACCACATGTATTGACAAAAAAAAATCCTTACAGAAAAGGTGTGAAAAGTGAAATAACAAAAATACCGAACATTCATTTCATGTGTTTGAGCTTTTGATTTTTGGAATGCTTAGGATATATAATTTTCTTCGAATATCGTTTTTTTTTTTACTTTTCACACGTTTTCTGTAAGGATTTGTTTTGTCAATAATTTGAGAGATATACACCATATGCAAGAACTTCAAGGTTTTGAACCATTCTATTCTTTGAAAAAATGCAAGCAACATTTTACAAAGTTCTGTTTTACCTGAAAAATTAATCTTGCCATCTCCATCTTTGTCTGCTTCTTTAATCATAGACATTACATCTTCATCTGCTAAATCCTCTCCTAGGTTAGCCATCACTTGTTTTAGTTCTTTGGTATTTATAAATCCATCTCCATCTTGATCAAAAACACTAAATGCTTCCTTAAGTTCTTTCTCAGTATCAGCGTCTTGAACTTTCTTGGCCATCATCATTACAAACTCCTCAAAATCTATTTCACCGTTTCCTATAAAAGATACAGAGCACAAGATGTATTTATACAAAATTAATGTTGAGTATATTATCTAACTGATTATGAGACACAAATTCAATGTCAAGTGAAAATATTAATGCAGTACCTTCCATAGTTCCGTATCCAACGTTTAACATATAAACATTACATTTTTTTAATTATTTGAACTTGTTAAGTCCTAATTCCACGTAAAAACCAATGTTATAAATTAGACAATTGTCTTCCTCTTACGGCTTTTAATCTTTTCTTTATATAAAAACAATTATACTGTCATGAAATTATTACAAGTGATAAGCCGATCATTTCCTTTTGTATTTTAGGGTATGGGTATTGACTATTGACTTTGTTTATATAATATATTACAACAGACGTACTTGTAATCAGTGATACATTGAATGAATTTGTCATAATAGTAAATATCATGTGATATCTATTTCGGGATTATTTCATAATTATGGTTGCCTGTTAAAAATATGGATGTTAAGTTATGAAAATACGGAGATATGGTATGGTTGCCAATAAGGCAACTTCAACCGTGACAACCAGAGACCAAATGCAACCGTACGGCCTTCAACCATATATAAAAACATATTCCGTATATCCAGCTATAAAATGCCATTTCATGACAAAATGTGAAATAATTTAAAAGAGAAAACCAACGACTTTTTTAATGAATAGAAAACAATTAAAGAAAAATAAATATGACAGAGAGCAATCAACGACAACAACTGAATTGCAGGACCCTGGTGCTTAGACCATTTCTATTCTAAAAATGTGTTGTAACACTCCTTCTATATAGTCGCAATATACTAGAATTTACTGCAATGAAAGTTACATTATACCTGTAAGAGGTGCAAGTTCGTCATACAAAAAGAATGAATATTCCATGTACTGTCGTTGAAAGATATGTCAAAATGACAACAAGGACAAGAAAATCTCGAAACATGCCACACATGTAACTATAAAATTTATATTCCGGGACTGGACTGGACTGATAACATGTTTCCTGAAGAGTTAATAGAATATTTCTCTAAGCTTAAAGAAGTTTTTTTTTGTATTGACTACGATGTTTTAATGTTCTGAGATATATAATAGAAATGAAGATTAAAGAAAACAAGTAGTTTATCAAAATACAATCCATAGATATAAAATTTAGAATGGAAATTGGAAATTTTTCAAAGAGACAACAACCAGACCAAGGAACAGCAAACAGCACTAGGACACCAATGGTCTTCAACACAGCGAGAACATGCTACATCCGGACTTCAGCTGGCACTTTAAACACTGTTTACTTCTTACCATCAACGTCAACCTCATTTACCATGTCCTCTAACTCTTGACTCGACATATTTTGACCTAATGACCTCATAACTGTTCCCAGTTCTTTTGTTGTTATAGTACCATCGCCATCTTTATCAAACATTTTAAATGCTTCGCGATATTCTGAAAAGATTATTTGTCAGTTTGTTAATAATACACAGATTTAGCTATTTTTGGTGAAATATAGTAAAATAAATGATCATGTTGATTTTAAAACAGTCGTACTGAAAATACTGAAATACGTCCGTGTAGCGAGAGTCAGTGTTTTTACTTCTGTGTTAGCATTTATCAACGAGCTAAGATTTCTACATCTATAAATTAAGGAGAAACATATTCGATCTTCAAGCAACAGTCAATAACGACAAATAAAGAATAACTGTTTTATATTCATAATGCCGGAGTATTAAATATGAATTAAATTTAATTTTGGTATTAGTTGGTGCAGTTTAATTTTGCCTTTTGATTACGGACTTTCCGTGTTGAACTTCCCTCTTCGGAATTTTGTTATTTTACTCTTGACCCAATTTATGTATTTTTGCAATTTTGTCCTTTTGGGTTGTTTTGAACTTGCAGTTAAAATGCAAGTTCTTGTTCCATATTAAAAGACACATTGTGACTTTGAAACTTTCGCAATAAAAGCTGCTTCACTTTTAAGGAAGTGCATGTTATGTTTTCAATGATAAAACACCGTGTCGTTTCTTTTGCGCAATTTTCACGTTTGTCTCTTACCTTGAATTTGTTCTGGCGTCAAGTTCTCAACCTGAAAAAAAAAGAAAACAGTTCTTTGTGTTGTTTAAATGTAGAATAAGTTGAACAGTTAGAAAACTGTTCAAATGAGTGGCGATAGATGATACCAGAGGGAGTTTCTATCTTTAATTATTCATCAGATAAAAGTTTAATAAAACAATATAATTTTATGAAATTTAAAGATACATGTATACTCAATGTCCTACCTTCGTCTTTATTAGTGGCATATTTAGTTTTATATATAAGCTTAGCTTTCACACAACTCCCTTTAAAACTGCTCTAACATCGATACAATGTACTACGAACTTACTTTGATCCAATGTACTACAAACTTACTTTTTGAATAAGTAATTTCTTTTAATCGTCCTAAAGTCCTTGCAATGATATACAGATCACGTTCAAGTATTCGAAATCAAATGAAATAAATGTGAATAATGATTAGTTATTAACACTTAGCGTGCTGATAGTCTTTTGTCGATCTACTGTAAACTTAATTAATATGCCGTGTTTGGTATTTACTTATAATCGACCCAGCATCATCTCTTAGTTAAAAACCATATTGGTGTAACATCTAGGTTTTCTAACACTAAGCCTGATCATTGAAATTTCATACACTGTATTGATCAAGCTTGTTCTTGCTTAATGTATACTATATATAGATAAGTAACCGGTGAGTGAAAGGTTAAAACATCCAAGTTTATAGTATTTGGTCTTTTAAAAAGTGAAAGAGTGTCTTTAAGTGTCTCTCTTTTATTGTTTTATTACAACTTATATTTGAAAGTTGATTAAAAAGAATTAATTGACGTTTTTCGTCCAAGGCACTTATATTCCTCCTGTATGACTAAACGAGTCCTTTTATATCGGACTTTATAGTTTAAAATGTCTACATGACAATGGTGTGGGCAACTTAATGTACAGCCGTACCGTATTAGAAAAAAAAACTGGTACCTTAAAGTTAACCACAAACTCGCCGGCATGAAAAACATTAAAAAATATTCAAAGAGAAAGCCGAAAGCCGTGTTATACTACACCAATAAACGTAGCAACTACTACCGAAGACAACTACCGGATTACAGACTCTTTGGTGCGAAAAGACTCATACATTATTTTGTTAAACATATAACCCCTCATTAAAAAAACACAAATTGGGACAGTGGATTGAAAAGTATCAATATAAAAAAGAAGATGTGGTATGATTGCCAATGAGACAACTTTCCACAAAAGACCAAAATGACACAGACATTAACAACTATAGGTCACCGTACGGCCTTCAACAATGAGCAAAGCCCATACCGCATAGTCGGCTATAATATAGGCCCCGATAAGACAATGTAAAACAATTCAAACGAGAAAACTAACGGCCTTATTTATGTTAAAAAATGAACGAAAAACAAATATGTAACACATAAACAAACGACAACCACTGAATTACAGACTATTTAACTTCAGACATATTCCGTACGATCATGGAAACAATTACTATATATGCAACGTTGAGGTGCTTTGTAAGGTTGTCTACATATTTAAACATTGATTTTATAGACTGTATTTTAGATCTTCTCATGTATTATAAGTTCCAACAAAAGATTTAAATGGACAAATAAAATACATGATACAATAAAATCATATTGACCTTTTGTTTACAAGATTAAATATCAAATGATTGATTAACATTAGCATAAACACTTAGAAGGTTTTGAAGTACCTATATTATTATGGAAACCATGTACTGATTGTTAAATCAAAATATTTTTCATAAGTAAGCAAAATCTCAAGACTTTAAATGTCCCTTCTTCAAAAGTATGTGTACTTTGCTGTATATTTGGTTTTATCAAATTGAGGGGTCATATCTGAAGAACATTAGCAATTGCAATAAGTTTGGGAATACGACAAGACAGAGAGAGAAAAGCATTCGCCGACTTTAATTCGCCTTTTATTTGTCACGACTAGTCAAAAGTGTAGTTTTGTAATTTATTTACCCAAACTTAAAGCGAGTAAAGCGTCAGTGGAGGTGGCCAATGAGACAAGCAACCCAGGATAATTATATAGATTGTCAGATGATTATACTGTATAATATGTCAAGCTCAAAATAAGCCAAACTCCTGACAAGTTGTGAAATAAGTAAAACACAGACTATTAAACATTTGTCATCGACACAAAAACATGAAAAAGAACGGATAATACTAAAATATACAGGTTGCCAAGGACTGATTAATATTACAGAAATTGAATGTGGTTGGGCTTACTCTTTTTTTTTGAGCCAATAGAATTTCTTAATATTATATTTTTGTTAAGCTTTTAACAACTGTCACTGTTTGTAGAATACTATTAATGAACTCTGTTGTGTTTGTGGGTAGTGGTGTATTCTTTTGTCATTATCCTGATGTTGTCTGTTCAATTCATCTTATGTTTTTTGATATCCCATTACTCCTTCTTTTTAAAAAGTTGTTCGTTCTTGAAATGCCAAAAACATTCTGGCGAATTATAAAAGCTTATTTCCAGAACATGACAAAAGACCACCCGTGTACAAAAAGAGACAGAAATCTTTACATTTGTACTTTAAAATCCTTGTGTTCTAGTAAGACTGTTCATATGGGCATGACATTCCTACCTATTATCTAGATAGTACAATAAGGTATACTATCTGAATTGTGTGGAACAGTATTATGTATGATGATATCAATATTGTCTTCATTAAAATCTATATATAAAACAATGATCAATAAATAATTATGCAACTTTATTTGGTCGGGATTAAATTTATAAGATGTACGATATATTTTGTATAAAAGACAATTGCCAAGGACCACTAGGTGCGATAAAGGCATAGCTGAAACGTTGTTAGTATTGGTATATACAGATCACAAGCGGGTTCCACCTAAATAATTTACCATTTACTAATGACATCTATGAAATTGCAAACTGCGGCATGTTTGGGGGCACAGTTTTCTTTTTTTTCCATGGTTTACATTTTTATAACCTTTACGACATAGACATTTTTCTTTAAGAACAATTTTTTGCCAATCGTCACATGCGATTTTATTCTACTTGAAAACATATTTTATGACCACCATGTTTTATAGTTGTATCATTCTACACAAAATTCCGCTTGTTTTGGGGCATTTGGAGGGCTAGAATACATTTCAATCTTTATAAAGGTTTATCTGCAATACCAAATTAGCTGTTTTTGATTTATACAAATTGATATGGCCTTTATTAACTTACAGTAAATGAAAGCTTAACAACAAATGGTTGATGTTCTTCTGTGAGAGTGTTGCTCAAATAAAATAAACAGAAGCAGAAACAGTAGTATACCTCACTTTGAAAAAAAAGAAGAGAAAAATAGAGGAAAACCATTTCCAGCAACATTCAGAAAATATGGGTGATTTCAACTGCATTCAATCCAAAAATGAATATCTCGACTTGATATTTACCAAATAACCCTTAAAACACAAGTAACACGTCAATTTATAAAAATAACCATCCTGTTGGTTGCTTAATGTCCTGTGGCATTTCAAATTATAACAGATATTCTAACATAACAAATTGTCGATAGCAACAGAAGTTCGGTAGATGCTGTCGTAAATCTGTGAGTAAAAAAAAGCCGAACACAAAATAAATATGAACACATTGCTTGTACCTACCATTTTGATGTTTGGTGTGGTCCTCTATTAAATGAAAGTTGTTGAATCAGTTCATCAGAGTATGTAATGCAACAGTTTTATCTATGAATTCAGTCATGATATCATCTTTTCATGGTATTTCTATAGGAACAAACAGAATTTAATAGTGTTCGAATGTATATTACACTAACAGTTATGAAAATGGTATACTACTTTTTAATTAATACATTATGATTTAAACGAACAGGTAGATTTAATATTTGATGAACGTCGAATTAAGGTACTTCCAGAGGTCAAAGGTGTGTTGTATTATGTTATTATATGTTTCGGTCATTTAATATGATTTGTTACATTGTACAATTATATCACAATACAGAACTAAATACAACCCGTCTAGATGTAATGTGCATTACGTGAAGACATAAGCTACGAAGAGGCTGTTATGCGTTTTCTATATAGGGCTACAATGAACAGTACCCATTTTGATAGCTTGTCTTTTGTATAGTTCCAATCTATTTATCCAACGTAGGAATATAGTCAGTGGTTTCCGCTGTGTCTTTTTATTTTTCTATTTTAACATTTGATATTTATTTGATCTTTTTTATTGTTGGATTCGTTCACATTTTTTTCGGGGGAATGATATCTGTGGATGATTGTATGTATGAGCTAACCTTATAGTCCTGTTGTAAAATGCGTGAAACTGTAAATTTTATTAATTTTCTTCTTTTTATGTTATGTTTGGAACTGAAAAGTCATTACTTCTCACGATTAGTTGTTTTACATTTTCATTATTCAAAGTAAGAAGTGCATTTAGTTAGAGAAATCCAAGTTTTTTTTATCTGTTATATTTAAAATTAAGTTTGATAAGAGACAGTTAAAGTTGTTGACGATTTGCGTCCCTTGTGCTTTTATAATTGATATGAAAATGTTTTGTCGTGAGAAATATTCATATATATACATGTAACAAAAATCATTAATATCTATGCACAAATGCCGACAAATTGTGTTTGCGAAAGAATCGGCGTTTTGCATTTGCGCCGATCTGCATTTCATTTGCGCCGATTTTTTCTTTCATTTGCGCCGATTTACTAACGCCGAGGGAAACACATCAACTATATATAAGAGGAAAACGAAAGAACATCAGGAAAACTAAAGTGCAACAAAAAAAAACACGCCAACATACATAGAAACGAACTATTTGATAATAACTGCCATATTCCTGACTTGGTACAGGACATTTTAAAGGAAAATGGTAAGCTGAACAATGGTTTAATGGCTTGCCAAACCTCCATAGGTATTGACTCAATTTAATCAATTCTGTTATAGAGTTGATGTATTCTATCATAAACATCCTGTTGATTGATTTTTGTTTGCTAAACGTCCAGTGGCCAATTTTTCATGTATGTTCATTATATTATGTTGGGTTTAATCGACAGTGGAGGTAAAGTACAGCGCTGTAACATGTATTCAAAAAGTCACTATATTGCCATATCTCACCAAATATATCGTGAAAATATAACGCTATGTTCATGTTGACATTACACTTAACTTCTTTTGTACCTCTTTGAAATACTTTTACTTCCTCTACTTTCCGTTTCTTCATTTTTTAAGGGGGGGATGTTTGTTATTGTGTAGTCTTGTTGCCGTCTCATTATGTTTAATGCACATCTTTCAATTCATAAATAAAAGTTCCTAAATATAATTTTCTGTTTTATAATTTTAATACAGTAAACATTTTATTTTATTAAGATTAGAATATAATCTGTGAGATCGCCGTTTCCTTTCTGTGAGATATTAATGTTGATAATTTGTCTCTACTGACATAATAGTCGTATACATTTGCTTTATTACAGTTGCTTTGCTGTATACATCCGACAACTAAACGAGTGTATTGCAAGCAGTAAGTGTATTGGCATCACCAATTAAGTATTCTTTATCATTGTCTCAAATTCTGAAAAGAAAGAAACAAAAATGTATAAACTGTCTTTTTTTGTCGGGATGTACAAGTACCCAGCCACGGCCACTTGTATTTTTGTCCATCTGATGAGTTAAGCCTTTTTCAACTGATTTTTATAGTTCGTTCTTATGTTGTACTCTAATACCACTGTCCCAGGTTAGGGGGAGGGTTGGGATCCCGCTAACATGTTTAACCCCGCCACATTATTTAAGTATGTGCCTGTCCCAAGTCAGGAGCCTGTAATTCAGTGGTTGTCGTTTGTTTATGTGTTACATAAAATTGAGAATGGAAATGGGGAATGTGTCAAACATATTTGTTTTTCGTTCATTTTTTTATATAAATAAGGCCGTTCGTTTTCTCGTTTGAATTGTTTTACATTGTCTTATCGGGGCCTTTTATAGCTGACTTTGCGGTATGGGCTTTGCTCATTGTTGAAGTCCGCACGGTGACCTATAGTTGTTTTAATGTCTGTGTCATTTTGGTCTCTTGTGAACAGTTGTCTCATTGGCAATCATACCACATCTTCTTTTTTATATAATAGCAAGACAAAACTTAGATCTCCTAGTCTGATATGTATAAATGTATTGCTATACGTTAAATAGTAAAGACTACGACTTTAATATGAATTTTTACTACTGATAACTATAAAATACGCTTTCATTTCGAGTCGCATTTCCTTTTCATTAGTTTATAAAACGACGGTTTCATAAGATTTCAGTATGCAGCTACTGTTGTAACTGTAAGATCACTAGATTAATTTAAGGCATTTAGACTTCTGTAACAGGTCTAAACAAAACATCCCAACCCTTGAAGCGATTATTAATAAATTAAATGGTTACAATCTTGAAATAAATTAACTGAATTAAAAGAAAACTGAATGTTCTTTTTTGTTGTTGTTTATATTAGAGGGAAGAGTAGTTTACCGATTTTCAAATCTCACGATTCCATTTAGAAAATACAAATCGAGTTAAAATCGTATGAACTCTCAAAGGGGCAAGACCAGTGTGTCTACACGCATGCATCAAGCACCATAAAAATACTAATAACAATAATGAACTCTGTATTCAAAGAGGTTAAATCAATTAGAACCAATATAATTTTCATAGAGGCACTCAAACAAAATACATGTATACAGTTAACATTCATACAAGCCACGAGAATCCACACTCGAAAATGTGTTTCCAGTGAGTCGAGAAATAGACACATCGTATCTTTATATTTTTGAATTAAATTAACTTAACAGAACTTAATCAAAGAAAAGTTCTGGTTCTATTTATACTGTCTTTAGAAGTATATAAAATGATGTTCATACCTTCAAAATCAATCACACCGTCTTTTTTAAGATCAGCACCGTCTATCATTAGTTTAATTTCATCATCAGAACATTTTATACCAAGACCAGAAAAGACTTTTTGAAGATTATCACATGTAATTAATCCAGTGCTATCTACATCAAATACGTTAAATGTTTCTAGAACAACATCATCTTCGTTTTCTCCATTGGTTAATACCTTGTCCTTCATCATTTCAACAAATTCGTCTATCTCAATTGTTCCGTTTCCTACAAAATAACCGACGTAATCATATTCAAATGTAGAAAAGTATGTCTGAAAATTCGCTGACTCTAAGGAAGCTGCAATACATTTGAGGAAAGCATCTATATATTTAATATGGAAGGTTCACTATTCAATTGGTTTGCTTAACGTCAGTGTCCAGTATTTTATGTATATGCAGGACGAAGACAAATTATGGAACATATTGCTTTGCAGATCCAATATATAAGGTCTGCATAGTGGATCGACCGAGATGCATAGGAAAAGTTGGATTGGTAAAAGTTTGTCTGGCAACATGCCATCTACGGGTCTCTCAAAGAGCTGTAACAATGGTTTTTGACGTGTAGATTTGCTTGGCACTTTCCTTATGCGATTCGTCGGATTTAACGTATTTATGCGTATTTATACAAACCTCACAGACAAACTGACGCCCCTCTTTATGTACCAAGGGTTGATATTTAAAGTTTCCTGGTAATTTCTAATGAGTAAAAACACAAAAATAGTAAAACTCCGCGGAAAATTAAAAAAAAAGAAATTCCCCAATTAAATGAAAGTATGGTAAATATTACAGAAAAGAAAAATAGGGGTAATAAAAGGGTACAATAAAAACCATATGTCAACGTTAACAGTATGGCCATGAGAATGAAGTACAAACGAATATTTCACGATCCATTTAGGAGATAACTTTATTGTATTTCAAGCTCAATTGGGGATTTGATTGTCGCAAATTAAGTTTACTGGCGACGCGTTAGCGGAGACAGTGAACGGGTATTTGCGACCATCAAATCCCAAATTGATGCCGTCGGAGCTTAAAATACAATATTGTTATCTCCATTCTAATGAAACTGACAGAAAACAACGTTAAAACATGTATTTAAAATCTGTCATATGCTGTCTGCGCTTGCGCGTACGTCCCATTTGTCAATTGATGCCATGAAAGAAAGTGACGTTATCCAATCAAAATGAACGTTACAAACGTTGTTGCATTAGAATAACATATTATAGAAAACAAAAGATTGAGCAACACCAATCTACCATAAACTGGAGGTGAATTACACATGTAACCCGTTTAGAAAGTACAATATGACACTATGCAAACTTGGAGCTCATTTTCACAAAAAGACTGAACTCGGAGGTTAATTCAAAACGGAAAGTCCCTACTCAAATGGCAGAACCAACAGCTCAAACTTATCAAACGAATGGAAGTTGGTAGAGTCGCATTCTGTTGTGAAGAAACAGAAGTGTGGTCTACGAAAGGATGTCATATGTAAACAAGAATGTGTCCCCAGTACACAAATGCCCCACTCGCACTATCATTTTCTATGTTCAATGGACCGTGAAATTGGGGTAAACCCTCTAATTTGGCATTAAAATTAAAAATGTTCATATCATAGGGAACATGTATACAAAGTTTGAAGTCGATTGGACTTCAACTTCATCAAAAACTACCTTGACCAAAAACTTTAACCTGAAGCGGGACAGACGGACGAACGAACGGACGGACGGACGAACGGACGAACGAACGAACGAACGGACGAACGAACGGACGGACGGACGAATGAACGGTACGACGGACGGACGGACGAACGGACGCACAGACCAGAAAACATAATGCCCCTCTACTATCGTAGGTGGGGCATAAAAAGATATTCCATAACAGTCAACAAAATTACGACAGTGTCCGCACAGATGACTTTAACTTTACTAGTATGTGCCTATGGTCCAATTCGTCCGCACAGATGACTTTTACTTTACTAGTATGTGCCTATGGTCCAATTCGTCCGCACAGATGACTTTAACTTTACTAGTATGTGCCTATGCCTATGGTCCAATTCGTGTTGATCCAGTATTGTAAGTTTAGTTACTAGGACAAAGACAATGAAGAAAATATATTTCCTATGAATAAAGATGGGGGTTTCTGTCAAAGAGAAGGAAACCAAAAGACAAAAATAGCCAAATAGCATCTTGAGTAAGATTCACATCGTGTCCCGAAATTGCTGTTTGTAGCTATTTTAATATCTATTTTAGTCAACAGCATTATATTTTCATATGTGTTTATTTTTGAATAACAAACCATCTTCATCAACTTCGTTTATCATATCCTGCAGTTCGGCCTCTGTTGGATTCTGTCCAAGTTGTCTTAAAACTGTACCTAGTTCTTTTGAAGTAATCGTTCCCGAATCATCGTCATCAAACAGTTTGAAAGCTTGTTTAAAATCTAAACAGTAATAAATAAAATCAATTTCAGATATTGGCAGCTTCTGTTTTGTACAAGAGATCATTATCGTAAACATGCATGTGCAACGTTTATTATGAATTTATAAATCAATTTTTCGTTATGCAATTTACAAACATAAGCAGACCACAATCAGTTATATCTCAGATCTTGTTTGGTTTCTGAATAGATGTTATTTTACTTGATTTTGCCATGTGATTATGGACTTTCCGAATTGATTTTCCTCTAAGTTACGTATTTTTGTGATTTTACTTTTTTTTTTTTCAATAAATCAACAAATAAAAAACTTATATTTTCGAATTCTGAAGTTCGGCCTCCTTATGATTCTGTCCAATGTGCCTTAAAAATACCTAGTTCTTGTGTTCGATTTATTTTTAATTCATTGTTGTGTGGTGAAGTCCAGTGTCAAATGTTTCATGCTTTTTCAGAACAAGAACTACAATTGACAAAACGAGTAATATATATATAGTTAAAAACCGCAAAAGTGCGATGTAACTAAGACTGACATTTCAATACTAGTAGGTGATAAGTTGCATACGAAAGAGGCAGAACATTTGCCATAAAAAGACCAACTGCGGAAACACTAGAGTTTTTTTTTTTCTTTCAAATAAACTCATAGATACCAGGACTAAATTTTGTATATACGCCAGACGCGCGTTTCGTCTACAAAAGACTCATCAGTGACGCTCGAATCCAAAAAAGTTAAGAAGGCCGAATGAAGTACGAAGTTAAAGAGCATTGCGGATCAAAATTCCTAAAAGTTTTGCCAAATACAGCTAATTTAATGGATGCCTGAAGTAGAAAAGCAAAGGTTCTTTAAACTGCAAATGTGTGTTGCGTTCCGTACACGAGGCATCTGATTAAACGTTCCTGGACATGACTGCTTGTTTATACATCCTTTCTGACCCGTCTTTTTTTCTGCATGGATTTTCTGCCAGATCGGAGAAGGCCTGGGTGGACCAATTTTTTAGTTTACTATAATAAAAATCACCAAAGATAACAGGCTTTTAATTTGTGCGCCATGTGTTAAATTTGATAGAAAAAAAGTTTACCTGCCAAAATATCTGGTGGTATCTCAATTTCTTTTGGTGTTTCCGGTGTTTGCCGACGAGAAGCTCTGCTTGTACTTGTCTGAAATTATTCATCTTATGACCATGGTAGTGTAAATAAACTGTATAAGTTCAACATTTACAAGTAAATTAAATGCAGATTTCGATGAAATCATGAACGTTGACGATAAAGAAATTGATTCTCTGAAAGTATATCGATAGCAAATATCTTGTACAGACATAAAGGCAAAAAGGGAGGTAAAGTATCACACTAGACTTGTCTATTTCAATGTTCATTAGATTGAACTAGAACAATTACAAGAAAGGCACATTGAGAAACTATAACATATTATACTTCAAAATCCAGTTAACGGTTTAAAATGATGTTATCCTAAAAGGACAGTTCTCTTGGGAAAATACATCCCTAAATTGTGTACTCCATCGAAAATATTAAGTTGTAAATTAAGATTAATAAACTTACCATTATTCCTTCAGGATTACCACAACAGTGACATCCATGTATTGAGTGTTTGAGAGCCGGAATCAATACTTGTGAATTAATACATTTAATAGATAACAATTTATATTTAAACATTCTTTTATTTGAATTAATATTCTTTACAAAACAATAACTGTACATTTTAAATAATTTAAACCAGACAGTCAGATAAATAATCAAATAAATCAAGACAACTCATTGTTTGAAATTTAAACTGTCTGTTATAGTATATACACGTATTGGTAATATATGGTGCTTAAATATAGTACTTCGTTGGTAATATGACTTTATATAGAATCCAGGATTTTGATTAGTTCATATGGTTGGTGTATTTTTCCTTGCATCGTCTTTTATTAGATGAATATTGTTCATATTTCATTATATCCCCAGTATATGTTGCAGGATATATATAAAAACAAAAACAAACAAAAAACTGCGCCATGAGCGCATCAAACGCCCGTCACTTTTTTAAAGAATAAAGTTCAATAACTTCTCAATGTCATATCCGAAATTTATTTTAAAAAAAAACACCCTTTTTTGGACGATCAGTGCATTTGAATGGGGACATATAGTTGGAACCCCCCGAACTCCCCTTGTCCTGGGTTGGAATCCCCCTTTTTAAAATGGTTGGATCCGCCCCTGAAATCAGTCACAACAGTTTAATGAAAACTGCTGAAAGCACTTTAAGGATAATGTCCGAAAACTGGATTTTTTAATGAAGAAAACCCCATAACAAGTAAACGTAAAATTTGAAATTTATAAAAATCGAGAGGCCATAGATATAAATAATTCACCAAAGTTTAAGCAAAACTTCTCAAAGCAATTTGAAGTTATTGTCCATGTAAAAACAGGAAAATCTTCCTTTTTGTAAATAATAAAACCCCATAACTTGGAAACGTAAAATCTATAATTTATAAATATCAAAAGGGAGCTCATGTCAATATAGATGAAGTTTCTCGCAAATTGGTGAAAGTGTGTTTGAGTTATTGTTCGACAACTGGCAAATCTCCCTTTCTGCAATGAATAAAACCACAAAACTCGGCAACTTCAAATACAAAATTTATAAAAAAACGAATGGGAGCTCACATCAATAGATATGAACAATTCACTTTAGGTTCATGCAAATTGGTTAAAGCGTTTTTGACTTAATGTCCGACACGTTGACGACAGACGAACAGATGGACAGACGGACAACGGTATACCATAATACGTCTCGTAAACGGGCGTATAAAATAAGGAAATGTGGTTTGAATGTCAATGAGACAACCATCCACCAAATAACAAATGAAATGGATGTCAGCCTTTCAACAATGAGAAAGAAAACGTACCGTATAGTTCGCTATAATAGGCCCCGACAAAATAATATGAAACTTTAATAGTTCAATAGAAAAAACTAACGGCATAATTTTTAACAAAACAATTTACGAAAAACAAGCCTTATGGACTTTGCTCATTGTTGAAAGCCGTACGGTGATCTATAGCTGTTAATTTCTGTGTCATTTTGTCTCTTGTGGAGAGTTGTCTAATTGTCAATCATACCTCATCTTCTTTTTTTATACTTTTTGCAATGGAATTTGCCATAACGTTACGGTGTATGCTCTACTTACCAGTCACGAAGATGCTTGATATGTGCTTTTTATCAATCATATCTTCTTTTACAGGTTACATTTTCAGGCTAGTTCAAAACACAGTATAGAACTGTTGTTATCTTATATCGATAACGACAATATTAAATGACAATATAAATTTGGCTTTGAGCTTTCCTGCTGAAGGTAAACAAGAATAGCGCTTCGGACATTTGACATTTATGAAGTGATGTATTAGTTTTTAGTGTTTTTGGAACGCTGTTTTCTTTTCCTCACGTACTACATGTGCCGTGTGAAGGATAAATATTCACGATACAATATTCCTTCAAATTATACAAACGATAATTGTAATGGGTATATGAAAACAATGACTGGATGAAAGATGACTGGCTATTGACACAATACAGTGAGCAGAAGTGGTAAATCAATGACTGGATGAAAGATGATATTGACACACATACAGTGAGCAGAAGTGGTAAACAATGACTGGATGAAAGATGACTGCCCATTGACACGCATACAGTGACTGGATGAAAGATGACTGGCCATTGACACACATACAGTGACTTGATGAAAGATGACTGGCTATTGACACACATACAGTGAGCAGAAGTGGTAAATCAATGACTGGATGAAAGATGATATTGACACACATACAGTGAGCAGAAGTGGTAAACAATGACTGGATGAAAGATGACTGGCCATTGACACACATACAGTGACTGGATGAAAGATGACTGGCCATTGACACACATACAGTGACTGGATGAAAGATGACGGGCTATTGACACGCATACAATGACTGGATGAAAGATGACTGGCTATTGACACACATACATTGACTGGATGAAAGATGACTGGCTATTGACACACAAACAGTGAGCAGAAGTGGTAAACAATGACTGGATGAAAGATGACTGGCCATTGACACACATACAGTGACTGGATGAAAGATGACTGGCCATTGACACACATACTAGTACAGTGACAGGATGAAAGATGACTGGCTATTGACACACATACAGTGACTGGATGAAAGATGACTGGATATTGACACACATACAATGACTGGATGAAAGATGACAAGCTTTTGACACACTTACAGTGAGCAGTAGAGGTAAAAAAAGAAGTCAACAATATTCGACTTTCCTAGGACTAAAGTATAACAGCAAGTCAAACACACAAATAACCATACAAATATATTGAATTTAAAAATCTTCTTTGAACAATTGGCACAAAATATAAATGGAAAAGCAAACAATTTAGGAATGTGTTCGAGATTGCATGTTAGTTACGTAAGCGCGTCACTGTTTTTGATATCTTATTGTGTTTATCGTTGATAGAATATTTTCGTTATTGTTCTGTGGTTTGTATGCTATTATATTATTTGTTTGTGCGTTTCTCTGTCTGTTTTTGCTGAATTTCTGGCACGATGTTTAAGAAATATCATTTAACATTGTCATGAAGCAGGAGGTTTGTCATGCCATTAAACCATGTTCAACCTACTATTTTTGCTTACAATGTCCTGTACCAAGTCAGGAATTCGTTAGCTGTTATCAAATAGTTCGTTTCTATGCGTTTTGGCGTTTGTTTTTTGTTGCACTTCGGTGTTCATGTTGTTCCTTTGTTTCCTCTAATAGTTGATGTATTTCTCTCGGTTTTGGTTTGAAACACGTCGTATTTGTGTTTTTCTTAATCGTTTTATGACTTTTGAACACCGGTATAATACTGTTATATATATTTCGCAGTAACATGAAGCTGGTCTAGATTTAAGGATGTTCTAGAAAACTAGGAACGTACAAGTAAAACAACTACCTTGTGCCCATGTCTTCAATGAAAAAAGTCAACACATCAGTTTCATTGTGCAGCATATGTTTTGCAATCATTTATGTTTTAAAATCATTATTGTTATAATATCTTTATCCCATAGATAACTTATATTTATATTTATTAGACTCATCGAATATAACATCAAATACAAATATTGTTGAATACATAACACTGAAGTAAACAGCTCAAGTAAACATTTGATATTTCTTTTTTCTTTTTTCCTATATTTCTTAACTGTCATGGTCATCGTCTTTTAGCATGATCTCAAATTCTGAAATAAAAACAGCTTCATTATAAGTAATAAAACACTTAAACGGTTTTATGTACAATTATATGTTGATTTGTAAACTGGTGTGCTCTATTTGTACATTTGATAAAATTATAATCCGTTTTCGACATTGATAACATATAACACAACCATGCACATAACTTGTTGTATTTTTTAAAACAAAAAGAAACTGGTAAAAGGTACAATCATAAACTTTATTATCACATACATTAAAAAATCAAAGTCACAAACAAAAGATCAAGTCTTCAGAATTGAAATTTAAGGTCCCAAAATTTCCCAGCTTAAAAGAATTAAACATCCAAAGAACATGAATCAATACGACGACTGGTTAACAAAATGAATAAACGAATAAAACACACTGATCGTATGTGGCTAGCTAGTTGGTTCCCTATCATCATACTAACAGAAAATTTTAACCAAAGACCTTTTGGCTCGAAACTGTGTGCTATATGTTATGTCTTTTTGCTTTTTAATGCATGATAAGTTGATACAATCCTTTTAACTTTGTGGTTGTGCCTTTGGATAGTTCTTAATTTTTTATTTTTTTTATTGCTATACAGGTGATATCCTGTCACTAAATAATTCAAAGTTTGGTGACGCATCTATCCAATCGAACTTGAAATGAAGAATTCACCAGGTACAGTTGAGTCTGCCTCATATCTTGACTTGCAACTAGAAATTGACAATGAGGGTCGGTTGAAAACAAAACTTTTCGACAAAAGAGATGATTTCAGCTTCCCAATTGTGAATTGCATATGGAGTGTATATCTCCCAGTTGATACGATATTCCAGGGGTTGCATTGCCTTTCATGATTTTCTTGATTTAGAGTTGCTGCTCACAAGGAAGCTATCAAACTAAAAGTCCCAATGCATTTTTGGTGGGGTTCATGCTGTTCAGTTTTCGTTTTCTATGTCGGGTTATGTTTGCGGTTATTTTTCTGTTGGTCTTTTTCTACGTTTTTTGCCATGGCGTTGTCAGTTTATTTTCGGCTGCGTTTGAATGACCCTTCGAACATTTTTTGGCTGTGTAAATTAACATTACGAAATAAGCGCTAAGATCCTTCCAGACTGAAGCTTACCTTCAAAACCTACTCTGTGGTCTCCATTTAAATCTGCACCAATTACCATTTGGTACACAACACTTGGTTTAACATCAAGACTTAAACATTCCATAGCGTCTTGTAGGTCAGAAATCGTAATGAAACCGTCGCAATCTTTGTCAAAATAGTTAAATGTTTCCCATAACTCTTGTCTATCCTCACCTAAATCCGAGTCAGCAAAATCTTCATGTTTCAGGATTTTTATTACATCACCTAAAGTACACTTTCCGTTGACTGAAATAGTTCAGTTGTTTTAATAAAGGAGTAGGTCCAGTAAGACCTCTTTTTGGCCCAAAAATATAGCAGTTTTACAAAATTGTTAAGATGTAAACTTTTAGTTATTTATTGGAAAGTAGAATGCTTCTGCTACATAAATATGGGTTGTTTTTGACAATACAATGAACATATATATGTAGGACTCTAAAGTGCGATGGGGACGCTAAAGTACGATGGTCACGCTAAAGTGCGATGGTCTACGCTAAAGCACGATTCCTCCATACGCTAAAGTGCGATGGTCCGCGAAAGTATAGACGAGAGAATTGTACTTGGATTATGACGTTAACAGTCGTTTATACAAACCAAAAATGTATATGCCGGAACATAAATTAAGAACATTTGATTCACAACTTTTAAACCAAATGTCCATGTTTTAATTTCAGACCTAACCGTGGTTCGTCGGCTGAAGCAACTGTGTTGATTTATTTCGGATGCTGGAAGAAGGACTTGTGTCCTGAAGTCGACCATTTTACTTTATAGATGTTAAATAGGTTGAAAATAGTATACGCATAGGTATCGTAGATCCTGCTTCTATTGGCAGCGAACAGATGCACTAAAATTATTGTTTACAATTCAGTTTACATTGCGGTCCCCGTTAAAATATTCTCAAAGTAACGTTAGGAAAATAAAGGTTCATGTTTTTCAGCGGAAATTATAAATTGTCGGCTAAAACATAGTTTGTACAGTGCAGGAAAACATAACATGTCTTTTTTTACGGAAAAGAGAAAGCGCGACGAATATCGCTTTTCCTCGCATTTAAGAATAAAGCTAAACACCTTGTACAAATAAATGTTACTTAATGTATTCAGACAATGTGGTCGATCTTATAAATTTAGGAACTATCACTATATAAGCTTACCGATAAATCATAAAGCCTATCACATATGTTATACCTTAGCATTTTAGCTTTTGCAAATAGACTATTTTTTTTATTTTTTTAAATCCATGTATTTAAATGTTTTAAACCGTCGATCTTATCATATTGGTCCATCGCACTTTAGCGTGATATACCATCGTACTTTAGCAAACAAACAACCATCGCACTTTAGCGTGAGACACCATCGTACTTTAGCGTAGACCATCGCACTTTAGCGTGACCATCGCACTTTAGAGTACCATCGCATTTTAGAGTCCTACATATATATCGGGAACGAACATCATTTAGCCATGCTTAATTACTGAAATCTTCACAATTTTAGCATTTTAGTTAAATTTTAGACGGTTTCCGTCTTAAATGAAAGGGGCCGCATTCGTGTTCATTCGTGATATTGAAACTAATTGAATCAGCTGAAATAGACACTTAAGTGTTTAAAAAGTGTTCAAAATCTTTCGTTTGATGAACTTGAAATTTGAGGCCAAAATCGGTCCTTACCGGACCGTTGTTATATTTATATATTTGTTATATTTATATATTTTTTTATATTTGTTATTTGTATTTTTACAATACACGTCTTTTTTTACTCACTAACAGAATTCTTCAACAACATGCCGATTTCAGCTTCCGTTGTATTAAAGCCTAGCTGATTTATAACGATCTTCAGGTCTTTTGTTGACATGGTTTCTTCAGTTTCTGTTGTTTCATGTATGGTGTCCGTTTTTAAAAGTTGTGAAATATAACTGTCGGGCTTGATATCTTTTGATGATATCGATGCATTTGCACAGAGTTCGAAAACCTGTCTGTATACTAAAAGGAAAAAAAACTGAATATTGCAATTTCTGAAGCCTACGCAAGCGTATTAGCGCCACACATTTTTTCATTAATTTTTTCTTTCTATCTTTGCGTAATAATAATATATATATCGCAAACCTTTACGTTTTAACGCAAACCATTTGTTTTATCTTATTTCTTATCTAAGATTAAAAGGAAACAGTAGTTATTAATTGAGGAGGCTGTATATATTAAAATTTAGCATTGCAAAGTAAAAGGCTTGAATAATTAGAACATATCATTGACTTATAATGAGCAGAATAATTTAAGAAGATGTGGTATGAGTGCGAAGCCTCATTATCTTAGTTTTTTTTGTTTTTGTTTTTTTATCTATCTAGACATCAAAGCAACAATACATAAAAAAGCGACTGCGAATATTTCTGATATTCTATTTACTCAGGGAGTTTTAGCTTACTATTCTTCTTGGTTAGTTGATTGTATAAATCGCAGTGAAAACCTGTAAATGTTCTTATTCCCGTCACGGCAGCGAATATGTTTTTCCTGTGTCGAGTTTGGAATATACCTATTACATTTAATGTTATATAAAGACCAAATTATCATTATTTTGAAAGGGATAATCGTATTGGTTTGAAATTTTGCTTGTCTCAAAGGTGTGTTTTAAATGGTCTTTCAATATGTTGATCTATTAGCTGACGTGCTTAAATGTTTTAGATATCAGATTTGTTTAGACTCAAAATCAAACATTTGGAGTAATGTGCTCTTGATATAGTACAAGCTTGTACAAAATTGTGAAATCAAATTGAGATAGGAACTATTCCTTCTCTATTGAGGCACAGATTTATCGATAGATTGATTGATTGTTGGTTGCTTAACGTCCAGTGGCTAATATTTCCTGCATGTTCAGAACGAGAACAAATTAACCATAAATACAATAGGAAGGTCATGTAATAGAGGCCGTCCGGGATGAATGTCGAAAAATGTGGACGGCCATGGAAAAATTATAGTATAAGATTCATTAATACTTTTTATTTGTATATATGTTAATTTTTATTTGAAGATAGTAACAAAAATCTCGTTGCATTGAAGGCCTATTGGTGACCTTCTGTTGTTGTCTGTTCTGTGGTCGGGTTGTTGTCTCTTTGAAACATTCCACATTTCCATTCTCAATTTTATGTATTAAGTAAAAACTGAATTGTCATGTTGAGAACTGATTATGATGAGCATGTAACGACTCTGTACCATTATTTGCTCGCTGTTTAAATTACATAGAACATCTGTCCAAAACATCCACTATTCTACAAAACAATCAACCACATGTGTATGGGCAAAAAGGGCTATGCCTGTCAGCTATTTTTTTTTATATGATTCATCCTCTTTGATTTCAGCACTCAATCCATTTTTTTCATATACTAGTAATGTTCTCCACCATACTTGAGCTGGGGGTCTTCTAATATGATATTTAGGGAAAGGTATTGCAAAACTTATATTTGCCTGAAACCCCTCGTCTACTGTTTAAACATGTAAAGAACAAATTGTCAGAGCAAATTGCAAATAAAAACAACGTAAAAAACAGTAGATTTGTGTTAATAACTTCAGGTGCAGTGACAGACATTTCATGCATATTCAGGACTATGAATCAGTAAGCCAGCATAAACTACTGTTCTTGGTTTTAGTATTGTGAATTATATTGTATACACCAAGGTATTAATTCTCTCTAATTAACTCTTATGTCAGCACTTTAATGCTCCCAAATAGGTTTTAGATGCTCGCTAAAATGTTCTGTTACTGGCTTAGACAAGCAATGATACTTCGATATTTCAGATTATGTTATGAGTTTTGCTTACACAAGCGTGTACCAACGTGTTGTTTTGTTTTAATATCGTTTTATATAAGATGTAATTAGTTGTCGTTGCTGTGAACTGTCCTCCACAGTAAACCTTTTTCCACAGTAGGAGATTGAAAAGGGGGGGGGGGGGTTGAGTGCTATCATAAAACTTGTATTTTTTACCCCGCCATAATCTCATTTATCTGTCTAAAAAAAACATATAGTATATTGATATTTGACCGCTATGGAACTGTGTTCCCTAACGCAGCGCAACAGTACTTCATCAGTCAATATATGATCTGTAGTGTCTATAGTTTATCTTAACCTGTTAGTCCTAAAAGAGATTTGAGTGAATGGTATATATTTGGTATTATGAATATCGTAATGATTTTTTGGCTCGGCACGATAAAGCCTTTAATGTGTTTAATAGAGTTCTTGTCTAGTGTTTAAGAGTTCCTTGGGTTGCTGTCTTATTGAAGCATTTCTTTTTATTAAAGATTAAACGCTATGTATTTAACAACCCTGTCAAAATTCTTGAATGCCGATTTCCTCTAGTTCTTAATGGAAAAACATGTTGGGTTTCAGTTTGTTTTGTAGGTTTTTCATTCAACCAAAGTATAGTTAGTTGCATGGAGATAATAACACTACCTTAAAACAAATATATATCTTTAATCATTTGAAGCAACTATTTAGATTTACAAGCACTTACACAGTATTTTTACATTCTCAAAAAGTACAAATTTCTTAAACAGATAAATAATGCAATAATAATACTTAACCAACAAATGTCAACTGGATAAGAGCACAATTGTAAAGACAGTTTAAACATTATATAAACATAATAAGAAATAACATTGAGTTATACAACTGTAATGCACTAAATGTTGGTGATGCACAGCATTGGCCATTATGTATTTACTACATACAGAACAGATCATGTCGGGTATCACTGTCCATGTGGTCTAAATCGGTTAGAGAGTGTGAGTGTGTCTGGGATACAAAAAACTCATTGACACTTGTAAACTGGTGAATATCTATTCTGAAGTACACTGTCAGCGTATCGTTGACGAGAACAGATGAATTCAGTCTTCTTTGGAAGAATCTATTAACTTGAACGACTGTATCTTCATGGAAAAGAGCAAATGGCGATGAACGTAGCGTCTTCTTGGTCATAATTTTCTCTAATCTACAGTTGATCAGCGATGATTCAACTGTGGAGTTGACCTGTGCATATTTAGAGCAGGATAACAACTTGGCGCTCAACTGGTAGTTTTTACTGTGCCCAGTCGTACCACTGGGTTTGATGATCACACACCATTGTATATCTTGTTGCATTGTACCAACTATAGTAGGACTATGTATCTCTTTATTAAGTTGACTTATGTTGTGTATAGTCCACATATAACCATCATCACAAGGTTTCAAAGTCTGAGTAGCCATAGCAGTATATATTTTAGGAGGAGCGTGTTTGCTTTTTGCATATGAGCTAGTACTATGTCAATAATGAATTTCCCTTCTCTTTATATAGGGCTCTCGGCTTGTACTCAAAATAAACAAATTCCTTAATTTTCATATCTAAGAGAAAACCGCCTTTTATGTTTTATAATCACGTTGCCTTTTAATTGGTGTTTGCACAATGAGTAGAATTTCTGGATTCATTCAATTAAGATAGATGAAATAAATTTAGAATTGTTTAGACTATCAACTTTTGATTATATCCAATCATTGTTTTAATGACAACTAGAAAAAAGGGAAAACTTTTTGATTAAACATTTAAATTCATAATTGGTGATAGCCATTTGATTGGGAATATATGCGCGTGTATTAATAAAGAACGAAAACAAAGTTAGAGGGGAGACTAAATTTGTTAATTTTAAATGTATTAATACATAATTTTTTTCAAAGACATACGTTTACAAATTGAATGTAAACTATGGGAGATTTTTAAAAAAATGATCGTAATGATTGTGTTTTTTTCTGACTAATACATAGTTTTGTATCAATTGATCTCTTGAATGAAAACAATACAAATTTCACTTTATTTTATCTTTTTCATGTTATCTAGATAAGAATGAAGAATAAAATTAACTAACACAGTGTTAAAAACTTTTAACACCGTGTAATAATGCATTTCATTAAAAAAGATTTGGGGCAAATGTCAATGAAACAGCAGTTATCGGTCTTGAATTCATTTTCAAAGACGGACTCATTGCAAATACATAAAAGTTTTAATAAACGTCGTTTAAGTACCAGCATAAATATTTTCTGAATGTCCTTGGTTTTTTTTAAGTTCCTCAACATAATTTGTTTGTTTCTCTTAATCAAACGACATGTTCATTTAATTTCATTAAAAATTATTATTTATACATTGTGTTGAGAATAAAACATCTTTGAAATTATGATAGATACATGTATTTATACTTATTTACCTATGATAACTAATTATATAATATGGCCGATTTTTATGTCTTTGTACTGAGGTTTTGGGGCCTGTTATTTCAACTTCTCACTTATCTAGCTTTTTGGAACACATAATCTATAATAAAATCATGAATAAAGATGACACTTTTTATGGAAATAAAAAAATAAGGATTTGTGGTATAATTTTCTGTTGGATAACAATCGGACGAAGATGTGTACAACTATAGGGCCTTTAAGTTTTTCATACTTTTCTTATTGGCAAAAGCGGATCTGTCCGTGTATAGTCGAGGATTTGACATAGAAGTTGAAATTCACATTGATATACACACCTTGAAGATCATACACTGCCTGCGAATATGTATCTGTTGTAATTGTAATAAGTTTGTTGCAAATCAGCATATAAAATAATGCTAGAGCATCAACAACCTATATAATAAAGTAATTAAGCGACATAATATCATAAATGAAAACAGAAAGCATACCAAAGTTCTTTTACATGTTTGAATAAGTGATAAACATTTTGACATATTAGGCCAAGAACAAAAATATTTGGACAAAAATCTTAAACGAAAACGTCTATAGGCAGGACAAATCATTACAAAATTATTATTGTTATTTTTACCTTCGTATTCCTTTTTGAAAATGTCTGTTTGCGGAGTTTCGTTTGTTCCATCTGAAACTGCAGAATATGGTGTTTGTCGCTTTGCAGAATTCTATAATAAAACGCACAAGTGCAATGTCAGTCAATCCACAAAATCCTTGAAGATTTCAGTTGAAATGTCTAAATTGCCTTAATTATAATATTTGATTTGGCTGCAATTTTATTTATTACCAATGTCAATGACAATGTCGCCAACCAACCACGAATAGAAGAGACGTTGGATTCACCTAAGTTATATACAACAACCCAGCAGAGTAAGTCGAAATGCAACCGAGAAATCAATATAGACAACCTGGTATCTGACAAAAATATTTTCACAAAAAGAACCTTTTTATGTGTAATATACTGCCGAATTTAACTTTCTAACAGTTTCAAAAATCCGTGTGGAAAAAAGATCGATCAAAGAAAAAATGTAATAAAAATGAAATTAGTTGTAGACGTCATGATCTCAAGGAAACAGCAAACCGCCAAACACCACCGTTGAATTTAAAAGGACTCACAAGAGGCCAACTGACACAGGTATTCAAATCATGCCACACTCACTTTAGAATATTCACCCTTGGATTCAAATCATGCCACACTCACTTTAGAATATTCACCCTTGGATTCAAATCATGCCACACTCACTTTAGAATATTCATCCTTGGATTCAAATCATGCCACACTCACTTTAGAATATTCACCCTTGGATTCAAATCATGCCACACTCACTTTAGAATATTCACCCTTGGATTCAAATCATGCCACACTCACTTTAGAATATTCACCCTTGGATTCAAATCATGCCACACTCACTTTAAAATATTCACCCTTGGATTCAAATCATGCCACACTCACTTTAGAACATTCACCCTTGGATTCAAATCATGCCACACTCACTTTAGAATATTCACCCTTGGAGTTAAGTTATGCCACACTCACTTTAGATTATTCACCCTTGGATTCAAATCATGCCACACTCACTTTAGATTATTCACCCTTGGATTCAAATCATGCCACACTCACTTTAGATTATTCACCCTTGGATTGAAATCATGCCACACTCACTTTAGAATATTCACTCTTAGATGATTTGCTCTTTACTGTGAATTTTCATTTCTATGTCACATTTCTATTACTGATTACTAAGCCTATGTATGCATGAACACCGTATCTTGAAATGAAGGCCAATAATAATAGTTTATCATCATGTTATTGTCACTGCAGGTGTAAGTACTGGACAAAAGTAAGCACATGGTATTAAATCATAAATTGTTTTGAATAAAGGGTGCATATTGCACCATATCAAAATTGTCTGAAACATACATATTGCAAATAAAATGCTGTTATAATAAAAAAATAATTAACAAAATCTTACCGTCGAACTCATGTCGGACAATTCTTACAAGATTATGTGTTTTTTGTATATTTTTTCATTTGTATATTTATTCATATGTGAAGTTGGAAATATTTTGCATTGTTTACATTGTCTGTACGAATAAAGAAGACGATAAACGGTATATATTTGGATGGGTTATCTTCAGAATCTATATACTACATCGTTAACATTTAAAAAACTGTTTTTATCTTGTTTGCAAAACAGGCATTACTTCAGTTACAGTATTTGTTCACGGCAAACATTTAAAGACGTTTTCAGGTAATTTCTTTCTCTGTACGCATGTTAGATCAAGACATATGAAATTTATTAAAATTGATTTTTTTTTAATCGTCACCTTTTTTTTACGGAATGAACTTTAATTTGGAGTTCGAAATAGATCTATTTGACAATCATTTCAGCTGAGTGTTACTGCTTTTTTTTTTTTTTTTTTTTTTTAAGATTTTATGTTTTTATGTTATTATGTTTTGTGATGTTTCATAAGTTTTTGATATTTTACCCTGCAACTTGAATTGTTGTGCCTCTGACGCGTTTTTAGCAAGTAGCAGAGTTCAACTTTTTATTCAATTTAGATTGCACATACGGTATGATCATTCCATAGCATATGTATGGTTGTTGCCGTAAGAGGTGCGACCAACCACCTGAACTAATTTCACTCATAACAAACACATTTTTAAATGTGTCGGATTCACTTAAATTCAGAAAAGCACAGCTTTCGCCTTTGTATATACATGATATATACTATGAGCTAGGTTCGAGCATATAAGTTACTTGTTCATAAATAGGATCAAATTAAAACTGCTGAAGATGTTTAAAATCTGCAGTTTTGAAAGACAGTAGAATGTTTGTTTTAAGTATTAACAAAAAAATAAATGACATAGATCAGACATGACACACACGCCGTAATTGTTTATTATTTGCAGGTGGTGGTATTCTGCTTTTCTGCTGTCATATGCATTTGACTGCTCATCTTCCATCATCTATAATTCTCTGTCGATCTCTGCCAGTGCTTTAATATCCTCAGTCAAATGGTTCCAATCTTCACAATATACTTTGTCCCTGTGCCATTACATCCTCTGGTTGGCGGGTCAGTAGAGGTGGCCAAACCTCTTCTCATCCGCATTCGTCTTCCAGATCAGATTATCTCTGCGATGCCATAACCAGCAAGATAAACTTCCTGCTGCTTTCCCAAGCTGTCTTATTGTTGTCTTCCTTACCGTACCAACTATTCCCATTGCCTTAGATTCATCCTCACTGACTGTGCAGAAATCCTTTCCAGTCTCATTCTACTGGGAACAGCCACGCTTTCCAACCTCTGTCACTCTACATGTTGTCATCGGCTCGCTATACGTCTCAGTGCCTTCTTCCGCTGGTATGCCTCTTCACGTATCTCTTCCAAAAGAACTGTTAGTTCTACTGCTACTAATATCTTTGACTTTTACCAAATTACAATGTCTGGACGTAGGTCGTTGTCAATACACAAGTTCAGGAAACACAAGATTCTTGTCAATATTACTCCTCATGTTCCATTTACTGCCCTTATCCCAGATTAAGTGATGTTGTAACTTTGTTGCATGACCATAATCAGAGACATATGATATGTATTATATTTCTCTGTCCGATGCATAATTAAAACATGCAATTAACAATAATCATATAACTACGTACTTACAGACTGTTCAAAAATGAATTTGGTGAAGAAAATTATTTATTAAAAATTATACCTGGTAGATATAGGAGTTGCCTATGCCAAATTTAGAAGTGGTACTGCTCCTTTGAAAATTGAGACTGGAAGGTATGAAGGTATTTTAGTTGAAAATAGAATTTGTTATAACAGTATTTGTAATGAAAATCTTTTAAGGTAGATCCATGGTATACCGCCATCTTGGATTGTACAATCACAGTACAAAATCGGTCTAGTTATTTGCCTAAATCTGCAAATTTGGAGACAGATCTGTAATTCAATGGTTAGACTGTTTTTTCTAGAAAGAAAACTTGTTAACTAATCGTACTATTCAAAATATTTTAACAAATATCATTTTTTTTGGTTTTAAAATCATTTTTTTCAAATGAGCCATTTAAGGGGAGATAACTCTTTTAGTACAAAATTTATGCTGGGCTAATAGCAATTTTTTTTATTTTTACTTGTAGCAAGAAAACAAGTTCGGTGACACCATCTTTTCTTTTTATTTTCCTAAAACATATTATGAAACCTTTCTTCTCACAATTTATTTCAAAATTCTATCTCATAGAACTTTTTTTTTGCACACTAATGTGTTTTTTCATGACCAAACTAACCAAATTTTGGCAATTTTCAACGAATCATAGCTTAAAAAATAGCACGGTGACCCATACTTTTTATTAAATTTTTGAAAAGAGCATAGTAAAATCTTTATTTTGGCAAATTATAAAAAAAATCTGTCTCAAAAAATATATACTTGTGATCTACCTTAATTGAAGATGAAAAACATGTATTAATGAATTGTCCTGTGTATGAAGATTTGCGTTGTTATTTGTTTTATCGAGCATCTCTATTTAATGTAAATTTTATGCAATTGTCTGATGACGATAAATTTATATTTTTATTCACAGATGAAAATATGTACTTTTATACTGCCAAAATCTGCAATGACATTTTATTGAAAAGAAAATGTATTTTATATAGCCAGTTTTAGTGTAAATACTATAAATACATTTTAGATAGTCTCTCATAACTCTTTTTAGAGTGGCTCTTGTATGTTTTATGATGTTGTTTTATCAACCGTTTGTATGTTTTATATAATGAAGAGGTGAGACTTAAATAAAATATTGTCTTGTCTTGTCTTGTCTATAAAATGAAAAAAATCCACACATGAATGTGAGATTAACTACGTGCTCAGTTATAGAAATGTCACTGTGAAAAAAAACATAACTTTATAATACGACAGAAGCAAATATGCATATCAGTTACGAAATATGCATATCAGTTACGAAAATGTATTACAGTAATGACTTTTACAGTTACTACATGTATATTTGCAGTGACCAAGGATTGACTACTGGCAGTATACAAAATATGCCTTGCAGTCGGATATTCCACGGGTTTAAAATGTTTTGTAAATATGAAAATAAGCATTTTAAGCATTACTTTTTTATATATATATATCTTTCATTATTTATGCCTCCTTGAAAACAACAATTAAAAAGTTTTATACAGTCTGAGTCTGCCGATCGAAAAAGTACGTTGTTGTGTTGAAATTACTTTTTTTGTTGGTAATATGTCAGAATACCTAATTATCTCCCTTATTTATAAAAAAAAATGGTCGAGAAAAGTTTACAACTTCCGTGATAAAAAGTTTAGGGTTTAACGCCCATAAAAGGCGATTAAATGGCAGAGAGAAAATTTAGACAACATATTCTTAAAAGAGGGGACGCAGCAAAAATCCGAGATGAAGTTGCGCAGGAGATGCGAGAAAACATTATTCAAGTAAGTTGACAACAAATATTTTTACAAATGTCAAAAATAATATTGACAGTAGAAATTATACACAATACAGTAGACTGGTTCAGTAAATTTTCAGTTTGAACAAAAATATCAGTTGATTAAAAGTTCGATCCAATTGGAGATTGAAAGATTATATCCTGTGGTAATCTTTTAAATGGAATTTCAGTTTTTAAATTTTTATGGGAAGTATACCAAAAGTTCAGGATCTGCCAATGGTTTCTCAGCTACAATTTCATTGAAAAACAATAGAACCCAAGTAGTAGTTGCAGAAGGCGAAACATCAGACAAAGTGAAAGTAGAATCTGGAGAACCTCAAGGATCAGTCCTACGACCCTTGCCAGTCTCTTTCTGTTTTACATAAACAACCTATCAGAAGGCCTATCAGAAGGCCTACGCTGTCATCAGTGAGACTCTGCAGATGATGCTGTTGTCTATTTGACCATTTCCTGAGACAAAGATTGCTGCAAACTCCCAGAACATGGCCGTAACTAGGGTTCGAATTCAGGGGAGGCAGGGGTTTGGGGGCCGCCGACTGAGGCCCCCTAGAGCGGGTGTTTGGGGGCGCAGCCCCCGCAGATTTTTTTCTCTCTCAGTAAAATGGCTAAAAATGACCTTTTTCCTTCGATTTCCTTAATTTTAGATTTTAAGAAATAACAGTATTGCTTGAACCTGGATCAACCTGGAAGCAATTTGTATGTAAAAAACAAGCTGAGATTGCTGTTCGGGTGAGCCAAGGCTCCGTCTTGAAGGCCGTACTTTGACCTATAATTATGAACAATAAATACATTGTGACCGCGGATTTTTTTCTCAATAAAATCAGTGGCTAAAAATGACCCGTTTTCCTTCGATTTCCTTACTTTCAGACAGTATTGCTGGATCCTGGAAGCAATTTTTATGCAAACAATTATGATCTGTATTTAAAGATTTTTTTGTAAGAAATCAAACTGGTATGTTAAAAAACATATGAAGCAAGATCATAGAACGCAAGATATTTTTTTATCGAGTACCTTGAATTTCAATATTGTTGAAAGCTGAATGAAATTGATACAACCAGGGACTTTCTATATACTAGTGTATACTTAGTATAGAAAGTCCAGTATATAAAGTCCCTGCTACAACGAATGGGAGTGTTTAACTACTAAGTCATAATGTTCTCGTACAATCGGGAAACGTTAAAAGATGATCCAACAGCTGATTCAGCCGGTAATGAATTACCGATATCATAAAAGAATAGATTCACAATACAAACGGGACTTCCTCTGCCTAATTGAGCCCCAAATAAATGTGAACAATTTAGTTTTATTTAAAATTGTGGAAAGCTAAGTTTCATATGTGATCTCGTACGAATACTGAATAACAGACGGACGGCAACACGATTTAAAAAAAAAAATACTGAAACGTTTCACTATCGATCAAAAATCCGGAAAATGACATATATCACATATCATGATAAGACTGATAAAACTGTAAACTTGTGTTGTTCATACTATAAATTCAAGTCCTTCTTGAATATTGCCAATATTTCATTTTATAACTTTAAAAAAAAAATTTGATGTAGAAAATTCAGAGGAGGCAGTTGCCTCCCCTGCCTCATAGGTAGTTACGGCCCTGCAGAAGACCTGGGCAAACTGTCAAAATGGGAAAACTTTGGAAAATGGAGTTCCACCTTGAAAAATGCAACGTCCTCAGTGAAAAAAAGAAAAATTAAATCAAGTGGGTTTACACACTCCACAGCCTTACTCTAGAGCATGAAACATCAACTAAATAGCTAGGCTGCCCCTTTGCAAATGATCTAGAATATCACAGGAAAAGCCAGCCGAAGCCTCGGTTTCTTGCATCCAAACCTCCACATCAGCTCAAAATTGTTCAAAGAGCATGCCTATAAAATATTAGTAAGACCTTCTTTGTAAACATCGTTAAGAATTGGAACAGACTGCCTCCAGATATTGCTATATCAATGTTGCTTGAGATATTCAAGTCTCAAGTGACCAAAACTTCAGTTTGTTTTTAACAAGTTTTTAATCATGCACACTCTCCAAAATATTTATCATGTTGAATGTGGGCAGTATTTGGAAGAAGAAGAATAATAGCTCTGAAATAATATGCAGTTGAAAATCATCCTTGAGTTTGAAAGATCATTGACTATCTGTTCATGCTGGTTTCTAAGCAACTTTAATGAACATCACTTTTGATATTCACATACATGTAGCTGAATTTTGTCAAGGATTTATTGAATGACCTTAAATCTATCTCTGAATAATCCTCTGCCATCAAACAACAATAAATAAACTTTGACCTTCAATTAACAATCACTTTTGAATTATGAGGTCAAATTTTACAGGAACTTGCGTGATATTAAGAACCAAATCTGTCAGTTATGTCAAAGAAGTTTACTACTACATGTGCATTTTATACATGTATCTGTATAACAGATTTGTTTTGTCTCCCTACAGCTGGTACCTGCAGCATCAGGGCTTCAGTAAGGGTTTTGAAAAATAAATATTTGGCCATTAATATATTACAGTCCAACAGCAAGAATGAACTAAAAAGCAATCTTCAGAAAAAATATATTATCAAGATAAAAAAAGTAACAAAATCAAAATAAGATGCATCAAGATTGTATGAGTTAAGTTTTATATATTATATAAAACTTAACTCATACAATCTTGATGCATTTCTGGATTCATATTTCAAAAATTTAATTGATGAGTCCTAGCTGATTTTCATTAGTTTATCACTCATGGACTCATCGAGCACCAGTTCACAAAATGATGAATGCTTCCTACATGTTCTATGCAAATTCTTGTGAAACTCTGAATTACAATGTATTATTATACATGTTATAGGTACTACATGTATAATGATCAACTCTTGTACTGACTTTTCTACCAACATGACCAAGTCTACAACCTTTGACCAAAACATAAAAGAGCTTTGTTTTACAAGTCAATTGCTTGTTATACTTGCCCAGTTGCATTTCTTGACAATAATACAAAACCATGCAATAATTTCTGCAATCTATAGAATTTATGTGTAAATTATAACATGTACATGTCCATATCACAGCATACTTTTTTCAATGCATAAAAGATCAGTGGAACATCACAAAAAGTTGAAATAGGCAAGGATTATTAGGAGTTTGAATGTTATTACTGACAGGCACACTGTTATACACATGTTACAGCTTTCATTTTACTCAACTAATATTTATTGTTAGAATTTTTACATTTTTTGTTTCAGCCATATGTCAGCTGATCATGATAATAAAAATGTTTTGACTTTTTGATTTTATTCAGAAAACAATAAATACAAATAGTTTCAATCTGTTTAACAAGGGTATTTGCCAATCAATGTGTGAATTGAAGGACAGAATTACAATCTGACACATTTGTTTGAAAGAATTTATTGAAAACAAAAATCTAATCATCATTAAATTTGTTGTGTTCAGCAGAATGTCTGGACATGACTTTCATCAATTTGATTGTACATGTATACAGTTCGTACAGTAACACATATACAAAACAACATGTGTGTATTTCATTAATTTCAGTAAAATTGTCTACATTTTCTCTCCTTCTGGAAAGAGAATTTGAGATTTTTGAACCATACTGACTAATATGTAATAAAGAATATTTTGAAGGATGTTACATAATATTTATGTTTCCTTTATAAATTATTTTACTTTTAAAAAGACTTTTTTTACATGTAGATATTATCTTAGGTTTAGTTTTTCAGACATTAATAACTTTGTCAAATGTTCATAGACTTATATGAAACTTTGGCAAAATATGATACATACATTGTATAAAGCGATAATGGAAAAAAGAAAATATGATATTCAATTGAAAACGAAGAGAAACAGTACACTTGTATATTAAACTAACACTTAATTACAATGACTGAAGTTATACATGTAGGAGTAAACATTTGAAGGAGTTAACTTTGAAAAATATGATTAGGACTAGACATGTAAAAATGTAGGATGTCTATGTATTATACTACTGTTTACAAATTATGCATATAAGGTACCACTTTTTTATGCTAAAATTGAACAGGATAAACCACATTCATAGCCTCCAATAGCTGCAGGCATGATACAATATAAAATGTATAAAGTAATGTAAATATTCAACTTCTAAAATATCAATTTGCTCTTTATCTTTAAAATATTTTGCATTGTTAATTGATTGAAAACGCAGGTTAAAAGTTTAAATGCAAAATCACTTACTGGTTGATCTTATCAGAAGGTGTATCAAAATGCAAAGACCTTAAGGATAAAATGATTCATGAATGTCTCATTATTTTGGAAATATATAACTACAATCAAGTTGCCCTAAATCTTTCAAAGTAGAGTGAAATAAATACATGAACATACATGTATCATATGAAATTTTCATGACATCTGACAAATTATTTCATGATATTCTAATCGGATTAAGATACTGGTAACTGACCAATGCATTCACTTGTGGTCCTTCCTTAGAAGTCTGTGGTCTATTTACTTTTTCTCCTTGAAATACATGTATTGTACATGTACTTGAACAATACAATTCAAACTCAGCTGGAATAATATATGATCCTCCTTTTACCTGAGTCCCCATAACTGACTGATGGAAGTCATTGTTGAATTGTCCAACTCTGGTAGACATTTTGTCTGTCTTGATATTAATATTGATATAGTGATAACATAATTGAAGCATTAACATAGCTAAAAGATGATATCCGATTGTTCTATGAACTCAAGTAATCTTACATTGTACATGTCCATTATTTCTTAATAGACTTCCTTGTTTTCTGAATATTGCATGGTTGGACACTAGGTATACACTTTAAGTTTTGGCTGATCTCAAATGTTAGGTGTGTGTTACTACCCGGCAAGTAATAAGTATGTACAAAAAGAAATGGAAAAGATGATTTTCTTTGATTAAAAAGGTCAAAAACCATTTGTAATAAAAATAGCATCATGGGATTGCATCAGGACCTAAGCGAATAAATAAATCATTGTAAAGTATTTCTTTTCTAAATGAGTACACATTGCTCAAATAATTATTTGACTTTTCAGAGCATTATGCTTGTCCAATGTTAGAACAGTTAAAAAACCGTGATCCAGAGACCAAATTTACATTTCATTGTTGATGCATACATTTTTGTACATAAGCAATTGTTATTAAAACATCTTGATTCATTACTGACTTAAGTTTGAAAAGTTTATTTGGAGGTTAAACATGTTCCCTAGCTTTTAACAGAATTTTATGCCCATAGAAATGCACATACCCTTGTTATTGTAAATAGATTCCCCTCTGTCGAATTCAGGAAACTGTTGCTCAGCTTATTAGTCATTGCAGTAGTTCATGTCATGTTTTAACTACCTTAATAGCCCTTATTTTAGGTTTTCAGTATCAGGTTGAAATCTGCATGTAAAAGGAAGGTATTTTTTTTTTAATCATTTTTCCTGTTTAACTTTTAAACTTCATTGGATCATTTAAGTGATTTTTTAGTTGAAACAATATTTTATTTGTTATTTAAATAAAAGGTTTAAAATAACAACAAGGAAGAAGAGCTGACTAAAAACATCTATTATTTGTACATCTATATGATTACTGACATTTAGTGTTACCAAAAAATCACTGACCTTTACTGAACTGTGTTTACAAGTTACATGCAGTTATGTAAATGATAAAAAAATCACAGTTGATAGGACTTCCAGATTTTACAGGAATTTTGATTTGTTATTAATGGATGGAAGAAATGGCTTTGTCTCATCTGACTAGTGTAGTGAATACATGTATTTTGGATCCTATTTTAAAGGTGAATTGATTTCATAATTTCCAACATTTTGAATTTGAATTGTAATAACAGATAAGTATTGTACAAGTAAATAATGTAGATCATTGTTATACAGTTGTAGAAATTCCACTAGAAGTACACAAATGTATTCATAAGTTTTGAAAGGTCAAAATTTTATAAAAGTAGGAATGCTTGTATAGATTTGATTAACCTTAGGATAAAAAGTAAACTTATTTTCTTAGTAATTTTATACATGTGTATGCAGAACCAGTACCTTTTTGTGGTTTTTTGTCGAGCCTTCGACTTTAGTCGAAAAAGCTAGACATAGAGATCCTACATTCCTGGATTTTTTCCAAACTTGGACAGAAGCTTCTTTCAATCAAAAGATAGTGTCAACAGGAATATTTTTATTGAGTTTTTCCTGACTTTTTGTTGAGCCTGTGATAAACAGCAAAAGAAGGTGAGACACTGGGTTCCGCGGAACCCTTACAAATTTTTAAACTATAAATGTAAAATGTACATGTTTACTGTCCTATTACTAAACATTGCTAAAATTGTATAAAATTGAAGCATGTACTAGCTAGTGATAAGACCTCTAGAACTTACAGAAATGATATTTAGAATGCAGTATGTTCTTTAATGCAGAATTATATTTTTGTAGCTTTAGTCTTGTTATTAGTTCATGGTCAGTTGACTTTTTGAAACTAAATACAATTATCAATTACGATATAAGGAACTTTGATTAGGACTTTTTACCAGGGAAGTATAATTACCATGTAAGAAATTTATATTATGATTGTTTACTAGGGAATTATATTACAATTTGTAATGAATTTAGATTCAAACTGTTTACCAGGGCAGCATGATTACAATGAAGTTTATGTAATTATGATAATTCATTCAACAGAAAATGTTACTTAGCTAATTATATTGTTAACTGATATTATTAACTTAGTAATTTTTTTGTTCAATTGAATGTCCATGTCTGATGACTTTTAAAGCTGACTGTACAATGTGGGTTTTGCTCATTGTTGAAGGTCACCATACCTGACCTATTGTTTCTAACATAAATTTACATCATTTGGTCAACAGTGGATAGTTGTCTCATTTTCATTCATACCACATATCTTATT
This sequence comes from Mytilus edulis, assembly GCF_963676685.1. Classification (NCBI taxonomy): domain Eukaryota; kingdom Metazoa; phylum Mollusca; class Bivalvia; order Mytilida; family Mytilidae; genus Mytilus; species Mytilus edulis. The sequence continues at coordinate 62,100,137 of NC_092346.1, read as the reverse complement.
TTTACATTTAATTTAATCGTCTATTCATGATTTTTTTTAATTTTCAGGCACGTCCAAAAGCCGTTGAACCTGTGGATTACGAAACCTATGTGTCAAAAAATAAAACAATTCTACACAATGATCCTCAGAGAGAAATGCTCACATTCCCATATGATGACATTGTTATTCCAGTAAGTCAAGTTAACATTTAGTTGTACTGTATAATATACATGTACTAATGTTACTAAATATTTATATTACCATTAGGTTGTGCAATTCACTCATTGTAAAATTTGGTATCCAAAATAAAACATGCTCATTATATAACAAAGTTAATAGAAGAATACCAAAACATCTCAAAGAAACAGTTATTATTGAAAACAGCTGAATTTGTTTCATATCAATTATTTTTTGACATCTCTAATGTTACAAACAGCAGTAATGCACATAGGAATAAAAATAAACAAATGTGCTATTTAATTCCAGTTGTCACATAGTTATATGTATGTTTTATTTTCTTGATAGGATCAATATAATGACTAATAGAATAAATGGGTTTGTAATCTGAATTAGAAACATACAACTCATGAAAACAAATGACAATGATTCAGATGTACTTCACACACATATATATATATATATGAAGTGCATTGTAACTTGTGATTCAGTCACTTATATGTATAGTGAAATCTTCCGAAAAATAAACCTTATTGGTATCTGAAGATCTTGTTTAGATTCCCCAATTTGGAGAGGTGTTTCCTATATACAGGTTAAATTACTACATTGTTTTCACTGTACTTATATGTAGAACTAGATATAATATTTTAGTATAGGCATGAGTCCAGTTTCTGAAGGGTTCAGTTTAGGTATATTTCACTGTATATTTTCATATTTATAAATGTTGGAAGTAGCTATTTTCTGTGGATATAGATTTTCCTGCTGCCAACAAGCAATTAGAATTATTCTCCACTGTAGATTGTTATAGCATAGATTTTCTACAAGTTAATGTCAAACAAATCATAGAATATTAGATTGGTTCTTCAGCATATAAAACGATATAACCCCATTATATGATACAAGATAATTCACAGGAATATAGATTGGTTTGAAAGTTGTGTCCACATAATCTCCAATTTACAAATTTGTTCATTATTTTCAATATTTTAAAGGGGCACTAGCTGTCAAATTCATGGTCACCGATTTGACTTAAATTCTCATATTTGATTTATAACAATGTAAAACATTTATCCAAACTATCAAAAGTCTAAAATAAACAGTTTACAGAGCATGGGGTAAATAATATATAGGTTCGTTTCGTGTGTATTTTAGTCCAGACGCCATCTAATTACCTATTGATTTGACCTCAGATGACCATATAAGCGATGTAAACATAAATAAAGATATGAATAGATTAAACCAACAAGTGCAATTGGATTTTTATAGGTCTGTTTGATTTTATTTCATAGATTAAAAATAGATGTTTGTCATTGTTTTTAACCATATAAGAATGATTTTATGTGCATCGAAATTAGTAATCAAATGATTTACCGTAGTTTCACTTTCATTGTTGACATTGATTCTTTTTCTTAAAATAACCAGTACACGTACAATGCATGCGTTGTCAATTTATAGCTCTGGGTTAAATTGAAGTTCACATAAATACGGATTTAAAGAGGTCGACTCATTCACTTGCAAGTGAATTACTAATTATCAATCTTGGCGTAATTTGACAAAATTGAACCTTTTTGGCGAATTGTTATTTCACTATTTCACTTTCATTATTGATTGAACAGAAAAAAAATCAAACTTTTTTTTTATGATCTAAAAGCTTCAGGAAAACCTTGGCAGCAAACTACTATTCATAATTTTGTTTAAACATAAAGGAACCAATCATTATATTGCATCTCATGACACTGGGTACAAACATTTACTGGATAAAAAATTGCAGCCAAAGTAAATAATGCTGAAAACTTGGACTAGTATGTATATTATGGAGAAATTGGACTAGAACTGATAGTGATATATAACAACACAAATTATGCATAATTGAGGTATAATTACTTTAAATGTGATGTACTAAAAAGGAATTATTTTGTGATAAGAGATATATCACTGAAATTGATTATTTGTAGTGTTTTGTTCTGTTTTAAAAAAACATTAAAATATTAGTACCAATTTCAAACCTTCACAAACTTACATCTCTGTAACACAGTATCTCCCATTCAAGTAGTTTGTTTTGTTTTTCCCTCAAATACAGATAATGCACACATTTCCATTCTCATTTTTATTGAAATGTGAAATGGGTAGTAAGTTTGTTTCATGAGAATGAAAGTTTACAAAGTGGTATAGTATATTCATATTTAAAATAAAACCATCCTTGTTTACTGATTTTGTTTGAACAAATGGGAGAAAGATGTTGGTTATATGTCAATGAGACAGCATTGAGCAACCTAACAATGTAATAAAACCAATTATAACATCTCTATTTCATCATTAGTCACCTGCTAAAGACATGTGCATAATTTTACATAATGCACATGTTTAGCTCTAAATTGCCTTGATTCTAAAAAATATTTGCATGACTTTTTTTTAAAGTTTTGATTGATTGATTGATTGTTTGAGGCAAATACTTCATGTATTTTCATGACAATTTTAAAGTTTTGAGGTGATGTGTAAATAAAGAAGTCTAAAAATGGAGAAATGACATCTGTTGGATCTTAACAATAATTAAAGCGTACAGGATACATTTTAGTTTGTCATTATATACTTTGGATCCATTTATTTTCATGGCTATCAGTTCTCATAGATATTTAATTTTGTGGTTTTGCCAAAGTCTGCATACAAACCAAAAGAAAATTTGGAAATCCTTGAACATTCAAATTTGTGATTAACTCACGAAATCCACGAAAATAAATGACATCTATTTTCAGGATTTATTTATTTGAATATAATGAAATTTTATAATCATTCTAATATTTTTCTATTTAGCCACCCACACCACCAAAGAAGATGCGAACATTACATTCAACAGTGCCACCTACTGCCACACAGGAAGCCACCAATCTGTTGGTACGAGAATGTATAAAGTCGTACACAGATAGCTGTCATGTTGTCAAGTATAAATATGAGCAGTACTCAGGAGGATACCAGAAACTTCTTAAGTAAGATATAATTTAGGGCTTTTTATTGGTAGCAATGTGGTATGGGCTTTGCACTTTGTTGAAGGCTGTACAGTGACCTATAGTTATTAATTTCTGTGTCATTTGAACTATTATTGAGATTTGTCTCATTGGCAATCATACCACATCTTCTTTTTATATCTACTATACATTGTAGTATACAATTTTATATAATGTGATGAATGCCTGATATGTGGTTAATCATCCATTTTTGTTGAGCCTGCAACTTTTGTTGGAGAAAGCTCGACATAGGGATAGTGATCCGGCGGCGGCTACGGCGGCGGCGTTAGCTCACTTCTTAAAAGCTTTATATTTTAGAAGGTGGAAGACCTGGATGCTTCATACTTTGTATATAGATGCTTCATGTTACGAAGTTTCCGTCAGTCACATGTCCAATGTCCTTGACCTCATTTTCATGGTTCAGTGACCACTTGAAAAAAAAGTTCGAATTTTTGTAATGTTGAATTCTCTCTTATTATAAGTAATAGGATAACTATATTTGATATGTGCGTACCTTGAAAGGTCCTCGTGTCTGTCAGACAGTTTTCACTTGACCTGGACCTCATTTCATGGATCAGTGAACACGGTTAAGTTTTGGTGGTCAAGTCCATATCTCAGATACTATAAGCAATAGGGCTAGTATATTCGGTGTATGGAAGGACTGTAAGGTGTACATGTCCAACTGGCAGGTGTCATCTGACCTTGACCTCATTTTCATGGTTCAGTGGTTATAGTTAAATTTTTGTGTTTTGGTCTGTTTTTCTCATACCATATGCAATAGGTCTACTATATTTGTTGTATGGAATGATTGTTAAGTGTACATGTCTAGCGGGCAGATGTCATGTGACCTTGACCTCATTTTCATGGTTCAGTGGTCAAAGTTAAGTTTTTGAGTTTTGGTCTTTTTATCTAATGCTATATGCCATAGGTCAACTATATTTGGTGTATGGAAATATTTTATGATCTTTATGTCAGTCGAGCAGGTTTTATTTAACCGTGACCTCATTTTTACGGTTCATTGCACAGTGTTAAGTTTTTATACGACCGCAAAATTTGAAAAATTTTTCGTCGTATATTTCTATCACGTTGGCGTCGTCGTCGTCGTCGTCTTCGTCCGAATACTTTTAGTTTTCGCACTCTAACTTTATTAAAAGTGAATGGAAATCTATGAAATTCAACACAAGGTTTATGACCACAAAAGGAAGGTTGGTATTGATTTTGGGAGTTTTGGTCCCAACATTTTAGGAATTAGGGGCCAAAAAGGGCCCAAATAAGCATTTTCTTGGTTTTCGCACTATAACTTTAGTTTAAGTTAATAGAAATCTATGAAATTTTGACACAAGGTTTATGACCACAAAAGAACGGTTGGGATTGATTTTGGGAGTTTTGGTTTCAACAGTTTAGGAATTAGGGGCCAAAAAAGGGCCCAAATAAGCATTATTCTTGGTTTTCGCACAATAACTTTAGTTTAAGTAAATAGAAATCAATGAAATTTAAACACAATGTTAATGACTACAAAAGGAAGGTTGGTATTGATTTTGGGAGTTTAGGTCCCAACAGTTTAGGAATTAGGGGCCAAAAAGGGACCCAAATAAGCATTTTTCTTGGTTTTCGCACCATAACGTTAGTATAAGTAAATAGAAATCTATGAAATTTAAACACAAGGTTTATGACCATAAAAGGAAGGTTGGTATTGATTTTGGGAGTTTTGGTCCCAACAGAATAAGGGGCCCAAAGGGTCCAAAATTAAACTTTGTTTGATTTCATCAAAATTGAATAATTGGGGTTCTTTGATATGCCGAATCTAACTGTCATGACTGTATGTAGATTCTTAACTTTTGGTCCCGTTTTCAAATTGGTCTACATTAAGGTCCAAAGGGTCCAAAATTAAACTTAGTTTGATTTTGACAAAAAATGAATCAGTTAGGTTCCTTGATATGCTGAATCTAAAAATGTACTTAGATTCTTGATTATTGGCCCAGTTTTCAAGTTGGTCCAAATCGGGGTCCAAAATTAAACTTTGTTTGATTTCATCAAAAATTGAATAAAATTAATGGGTTCTTTGATATACCAAATCTAACTGTGTATGTAGATTCTTCATTTTTGGTCCTGTTTTCAAATTGGTCTACTCTAAAGTCCAAAGGGTCCAAAATTTAACTTAGTCTGATTTTAACAAAAATTGAAATCTTGGGGTTCTTTGATATGCTGAATCCAAAAATGTACTTAGATTTTTTATTATGGGCCCAGTTTTCAAGTTGGTCCTAATCAGGATCTAAAATTATTATATTAAGTATTGTGCAATAGCAAGTCTTTTCAATTGCACAGTATTGCGCAATGGCAAGAAATATCTAATTGCACAATATTCATTGATATTGTGAAATAGCAAATTTTTTTTTTAATTAGAGTTATCTTTCTTTGTCCAGAATAGTAAGCAAGAAATATCTAATTGCAAAATATTGTGCAATAGCAAGATTTTTTTTTAATTGGAGTTATCTTTCTTTGTCCAGAATCAACTTAAATCTTTGTTATATACAATATACAATGTATATTCACTTTTTACTACCAACTGATAAATTAAAATAATCTTTACCATTCACTGATAACAAGCAGTTTTTTTACATCTTAATATTTTATGATGTATTTAAATGAGTAGTTATTGTTGCAAACTCCATTAAAAATTTTAATTGAGATTAGTTTTGGAATAAGGGAAAGGGGGATGTGATTAAAAGAATTGGGTTCAATTTTTCTCATTTGATATTTCATAAATAAAAAAGAAAATTTCTTCAAACATTTTTTTGAGAGCATTAATATTCAACAGCATAGTGAATTGCTCTAAGAGAAAACAAAAATTTTAAGTTCATTAGAACACATTCATTCTGTGTAGGAAACCTATGCTGTGTCAACTATTTAATCACAATCCAAATTTAGAGCTGAATCCAGCTTGAATGTTGTGTCCATACTTGCCCCAACCGTTCAGGGTTCAACCTCTGCGGTTGTATTAAGCTACGCCCTGCGGAGCATCTGGTTGTGTTTTGGTCTATTTTTCTTAAACTATAAGTAATGTGTCAACTATATATGTTGTATAGAAGCATTGTTAGCTGTACCTGTCTGCCTGGCATGGTTCATCTGACCTGGACCTCTTTTTCAAGGTTCATTGGTCTTTGTCTAGTTATCTTGGTTAATGTTAAGTTTATGTGACAGTTGTAATAAAGCTTAGCTTTATACTTAGGACTATCAACATAATATCAATGATTAGTATAGAAGGCGAGACATTTCAGCGTGTGCACTCTTGTTATTACAAATAGACATCTTAGGATAAATTAAAGGAGCCTATAAACTAATATGGTTGAATTGAACAAATGCTTACTACAAATATATATATACCCACCAATAGTTTGACCAAAAATTCATTTGATTCATATTTGATTTTGAGAATAGGGCTGGGTGAGTTTTTTGTCATTGAGAAGTATAAGACTTTTTTTGCATTACGAAAGATTAGATGAGTTATGACTGGAAAACTGAAAAAAAATATCTTACCTTCTCAGGTTCAGTTTTTATACGACCGCAAAAATTGAAAATTTTTTGGTTGTATATTGGTATGATGTTGGCGGCGTAGTCGGCCTCGTCGTCCAAAGACATTTGGTTTTTGCACTATAAATTTAGTATAAGTAAATAGAAATCTATGAAATTCAAACACAAGGTTTATGACCATAAAAGGAAGGTTGGCATTGATTTTGGGAGTTTTGGAGGACCCAAATAAGCATTTTTCTTGGTTTTCACACAATAACTTTAGTTTAAGTTCATAGAAATCTATGAAATTTAAACATAAGCTTAATGACCACAAAAGGAAGGTCGGGATTGATTTTGGGAGTTTTGGTCCCAACAGTTTAGGAATTAGGGGCCCAAATAAGCATTTTTCTTGGTTTTTGCACAATAACTTTAGTATAAGTAAATAGAAATCTTTGAAATTTTAACACAAGGTTTATGACCACAAAAGGAAGGTTGGGATGGATTTTGGGAGTTTTGGTCCCAACAGTTTAGGAATTAGGGGCCAAAAGGGTCCAAAATTAAACTTTGTTTGATTTCATCAAAAAATGAATTATTGGGGTTGTTTGATATGCCAAATCTAACCGTGTATTTAGGTTCTTAATTTTTGGTCCTGTTTTCAAATTGGTCTACATTAAGGTCCAAAGGGTCCAAAATTAAACTTAGTTTGATTTTAACAAAAATTCAATTGAATTCTTGGGGTTCTTGATATGCTGAATCTAAACATGTACTTAGATTTTTAATATTTGGGCATGGTTATCAAATTGGTCCACATTGAGGTCTAAAGGGTCTAAAATTGAACATTATTTGATTTCATCAAAAATTGAATTCTTGGGGTTCTATGATATGCTGAATCTAACAATGTATTTAGATTTTAGATATTGGACCATAATAGGTAAATGTCCAATTTAAAATTTTAAGTTTTTAAGTTTAAGTTCTTAGACCACATTCATTCTGTGTCAGAAACCTATGTTGTGTCAACTATTTAATCATAATCCAAATTCAGAGATGTATCAAGTTTAAATGTTATGTCCATACTTGCCCCAACTGTTCAGGGTTCGACCTCTGCGGTCGTATAAAGCTGCACCCTGCAGAGCATCTGGTTAACATCAAATGTGCTATGGATTACATTCAGTTAAATTGTTAGTGTAGACTCCTTGTATTTTAGTGATAGTTTATATCAAAATTTGTATTTACCTGTCTGAAAAACATTTGCAATTACCCCTTGGTAACCCCTTGCAATCGCTGATTTACCACTATACAAGCAAGCTTTCCATAAAAACACACACTCATTTTTTTTTTATCAAAGATACAGTGTTTGCTTCATTTATGTACTGACATAAGGTTTAGGTAGGTTTCAGAAAACAAGAAAGATTAAACACACATTAATAAACAATATTTTGTATAGACCTTATTGTTATTTAAGAATCTAACTAAATGTTTATTTTAAAATGATTTTCTCCAGATTAAAAACACCCGAAACCTTACCTGAACATGTGTTTGAAATTGATGCAGAGGTGGAAGAGAAAGAAAAGGATGAGGTATATCAGTTGTCAGGAATACAGTTTTAGTTTAACACTTATTGTTTGTTATCTATCATTTAAGGCTTTTGATATTTGCAACCTCAATTTTCATTGGATGACATCAAAATTGTTATGGGGTTAAATACATGATTTATCAGATTGGAAAACAACAATAACAACTGAAATCGTTTCTGATAATTTGAAATTTCGTGTTTTAGTATTCTATTCTATTTGAGTATTGTCAATAACAATAATTTTGCCAATCTCTAATCCTTGAGTATTAGTAACCTTCAAAATTGTGTGTTTTATGATCTCTCATCAGTTTCCTGTTTACCGAAACTTACAAATTCTTTCTTACACATAATGGCCATCTAGGAAATTTTCATTGCATTCCAAGGAACTACAAATCAGAGCTGCCTTAGATTTGGTAGCATGCTATACCAAATGATATGTTTTCACATTCATTACCATTTATGAAGTTTTAGTCACATTTTTCTCAGGAACAATGGATCAACACTGAAATTTTGTATCTGCGTTTTTATATATTCATTTCAGTCTAAATTTATTTAATGTATACAGAATACTATTAGCAGGGGTATCAGTAGTAAGCAGTAGCTCATAGTTTTACTTGTTTGAATTACACATGACAAAAATTATGTTTGTTGTATCCTTTATTTAGTATACACAATGCAACTGCCTTTGTAAACCTCATGTGTATAATCAGTCTGATGCTTGATGAGATCATGTAAAAGAAACATATATGGTTATTTATTACTGCAAAACTAAAAAAAAATCAATTGATGTTAAATTCATCAAAGAAAGAGATCCTATTGTCTCTTGTCTCTTTACAACATTTCTCCACCCTTGATAGTTTAATTTTCTCAGTACAGAAAATGGTATTTGAATACATGCAGTAATGGAAAATGTAATAAGATTTCGAAAATGATTATTTAATGTCTTTTTTTATAGGACACAATTAGCCGACAAATGGGAGATGTTGTTACTAAAGAAGGTTGGTTATACAAAGGTCCTGAAAGTGGCAAAGAAAACGTCATCAGTTTTACAAGGGTATGTCTAGATTTTTATTACCCTGCCTCAAAGAGGCGGTAAAAAGTAATGTACAAGTTGGTTCAGTTGTTGGTCACAAGTTTGGGTTCACGATGATAAGGTACCACTTGAATAAATTATTAAAGATTTTATACAATGATATGGAAAATGAATAACAAGTCTAAGGAGTAGGTTCAGGAAGGATCAATTTTGGCCTTGAAATTCCACAAAAATTTAATTTAGTTAGTATAGTAAACATATATCTAATAACAAAATATGTAAAATATATATGAAACATTTAGAATGAAATTCAAAACAGTGTGGCTGTGTCCATTGATTGACACATTAAATTCATCCATTGACTGGGACAATTTAGGTGAACGTTTGTATGTAACGACCACTGCTCACTATGTACTTTTTAAAGACACTTCAACTATGGGGTCACCAAAGGTTCTCAACACCTAAATAAAGTAATTTGAAAAATTAATCAGAAATAACGCGATGTTTTGATTTATATCAATTATATAAATCAAAACATAAAGGTTATTCCTGATTAATTTTTCGAATTATTTTATAATTAACGGCGTTAAGAAACCTTTGGTGACCCCACAGTTAAAATGTCTATCGTAGGTACGTCGTGAACAGTGGTCGTTACAGACAAACGTTCACGTAAATTGTCCCAGTCAATGGATGAATTCAATGTGTCAATCAATGGCCACAGCCACACTGTTTTGAATTTCATTCTAGGCACTTTTATGACGAAAATCATAATTCTGACTTTAGTGGCTAATGTATGTAATTGAAGAACCTCAGGAGATAATTTATTCTTTACAGGAATTTCTGCCAAGGTATACTAATGATTTTCATTGAACTGGAGCTGGTAGCACTTTCTGCTTTTCTTCTAGGGAAATTAAAAAAAAACCAGGATGTTTAAATTCACAGTAGAAAACTTTTTTTTTTTTTTTTTTTTTTTAAATAGAACTGCATTTGGTTTACAATAGCTATTAAATCTTGATTATGTTTGACTTATACTTCTGAAAGGGATTCTTAATGATAGAAGAAAGAAGAAAGGTAGCACTTCAATTAAGATTTCAGTAAAAAATGATGTTGTTAAACTAAAATTAGTTTCATTATAAATCTGGGGGATGAAGCTCATTCTTGCAATTTCAGATTTTTTTTATTTTTAGAATTTTTGTCAGATTTATAGAAGTTGTATATAGAGTTTTTGATTTCTTTATACATACATCTTATGATAAGGATGTGAAGCTTTAATTGTGCTAGCATTGATTTAGAGGAGGACTAGAAGTCCTTTCGCAGAGATTCTTTAGAAATGATTATTACTTATGATTAACTTTAATTGGAAGATGTTTGTTGTACAAAACATTTTCTGTACAATTTATATTCAGTTTTTGTTCTTAAATTGTCTTTGCTTGATTTTTTATGTGTGTGTATTTATACAGCAATTCAAGAAAAGATATTTTGTGTTAAAACAACAAGCAGACATGACCTATATACTCGAGTTCTTTAAAGATGAGAAAATGATAGAGGCTAAAGGATCAATATTTTTGGAGCTGGCAGAAGAAGCAGTTAAAGTAAGTATTATATTTTTAAATACTTCAAAATTGTCGGAAAGAATATAGTAGGTCAAGGTTAATAAGAATTATAAGACAATACAAAATTGAAGTTGAGAATCCAGTCCAGGTCTTAACTTGTAATCTTCAACTAATTCCTTTTAACAATTAAAAGATGGAAATTGCAATTTAGTTCAAATTGGTTCATAATTTCTGCAATTACTAGTAGGATTAAATGTTGAATCTTAATATTTGAATAAAAGATTGGATTTTTACTCTTAAACGAAATATTTACTTTCTTATTAATTGGTAGAACAGCTGGAACGATATCTAAACTGAGTAAAATTACAAAATAACACAAAATTATGACTGTTTTATATTAATCATGTGCAATCAAAATCATACTTGTCCAAAAAGATTTTAATATAGAAAGTGTTTTGTGTATTTATCTGAAGTATCTTGCTTTATGATAGAATCCAAAGAAAGGGAAATATTCATTTGAAATAAAGATGCAAGGAAGAGGACCATATGTGTTGTCAGCAGAATCTGAGTCTGAGGCTTCTGATTGGATACGCACAATAAATAGAATCATTAACCTAGCTGAGACAGCATCACAAATATCAATGGAGCAAGCCAAAGGTAAATATTGAAATCTTATACTGACCTAACATTTAGAAAAATATTTGTTATTCAAAGTTAATAATTTCTCTTGATTATTTTTTTTTTAAAGATACTTGAATTAAGCATACGTAAGGCTGTCATAATAAGACTGTTCCATTTTCTAACAGGTGTTCAAAAAGATTGTTGAGCTCACATTCTGCTTTGATATATGTATGGGCCTCAGAAAAGTTCATTATTTGATTAATATACATTTGGTAATTTCAGAAGAACCTACTCTTGACAAGGCAGCTAAAGTAGAAAACAGTATGCACCCAGAATTACAAAAGGTTTGTCATAAATATAAGAATAAATGAAAAGGAGAAAATATGATAAGAGGCATTGGTGGCCAATGAAATTCAAAAATTAATATAAACTTTTTTTCAAAATTATATATGCCAATAGATCTTATGAAAAGGATGATATCATTTGAACACTAGATTAGAAATGCAGTGTTCATACCTCTATGACATCATACAAATACCTTACCTGACATATTAGATCTAACATGGTCATTTTACACAGGTTTATTTTTGCAAATTTAACTAAAGCGAAAGCATTTATCAAAAAGATATTTTACTCACATTAACATCTTTTATAAGACCCTGACATGCCTTGGCTTATATCTCATGTTATTGAAAAATTCTCAAAATGAAGCTATTTTGGAAGTTTATTCAGTCAAAAATGTGAAGCAAAATTCCAGAGTACAAATACTGATATCTGACAGGCTATTGTGTTATGAGGATTTGAAGATTGTTGTTTGATAGATTCATAATTACTTTTTTATTTTTAAACTCAAAAGCAATAAACGTTACAATTTACTTTCTCTTTGGATTAAGTTTTATTTAAAAAGAAACAGTATGATAATTTCTATTATCGCTATTTTCCTTTGATCTTACTGACTGATGATTTCCTTTCTCAACACAGTAGAGTGATATAAAATATTATTGCTGGAACTAAAGGCGCACGTGCCGTTATCAATAAAATAAACAACAGTGTCATAGGTAAAATAGCTTCAAACAGATTATCATTGGTCATCTCAACTTGATTGCTTTTCTCACTTTCGCAGTACTGGCTCAAGCAAGAAAATCAATCGCCATGAGATGACCAAAGATAATCTATAAGTATTTTACAATTGATCCACTAAGTGAGTTGATGATGGATTGTTTAGTGGTGAAATGTTGAAAATTCTGCAAAGGGGACACATTTTGAATCGGTACAAATTAAAATCAATATAAAACGAAAAAAATCTTGCTAGTAAGCATCTTGTTCTGTTGTTAAATATATAATTAAGACTATATTAAAGTGATATTTTTCAGTATTCCAGAGAAACAGAATCAATGGTTACATCAGCAAGAGCAAAAGACAGACAAAATCTTTTCAAGGTTTATCCTAATTTGAATGTGAGTATATATTGTCCAAAGCCGTAAGGTTCGACTTGTTCGGAACATATTATTGCAATTTCATGAATCATAATAAACAAATATAAAATACAATATGATCGAAATAACTTAACACAAAATCTAAGATCATACGTATTGGAATACTACAAGATTATTGTGTACTTCAATAATCAGAAATCAAGCTCTGCTGATAAAGTGTCAAAACAGATCAAACAAAAAATGACAAAAATCTATCTAAAAACATGATATAAAAAAAGAGAAAGAAAGAACTAATTTGGATAAACAATTTATTAATTTTATGAAACAGACAATTATGACTTAATATTATCTATGAATGACAAGTCAGTAAACATAATTGAGACAACCTGCACTATTTAACTTCGGAGTATAATCGGGGCTAAATCAGTAAGATTTCAAAGATTGAAACCTGCCATGTTTTCATACCAACGTTTTATTAGATGTTGTTTATTTCAGAGACATTGTTTGACAGAAGATACTGATTCAGAAGATGATGAAGACATAGATGTGTTTCCTAGAGAATTTGGTGAACGTTTCCTCCTGGGCTTGTTGGATTTTAGGACTAAATTACAAATAAATCAGCTGGATGAAAACATTGGTAAACAAAGTAAAAGTTCAAATGTAAGTTTTTCTCTAAATGATAGTTGTAAGACTTTTGAAAAGATTTTTATACGACCCCAAAAAAAATTTGGGTTCGTATAATGGTATGATGTCGTCATCTGCGTCATCGTCGTCCGAAGACACTTTGGTTTCTGGATAATAACTTTAGTTTAAGTGAATAGATCTTAATGAAATTTTTTTCAGAAGGTTCAATACCACAAAAGGAAGGTTGGGATTTATTTTGGGGATGATGGTCCGAACCGTTTAGGAATTAGGGGCCCAAAAGGGGCCAAAACAAGCATTTTTCTAGTTTCAGGATATTAACTTATTTACCAGTATTTCAATTGCTCTGAAAGTATTCTGCAATGTTTAAAATCACAAGTAGAAGGTTTGGATTCATTTAAGGGGTTATGGGGCCAAAGTTTGGAATAAAGGGCCAAAAAGGGGCCAAAAAAAGCATGTTTCTTGTTTCCATACAATACCTTGTGTGTAATTGCATGGATCTCTCTGAAATTGTACCACAATGTACCATATAACAAAGGGGAGACTGGGATTAAGTTTTGAGGTAATTGCCTAAAATATGTAGGAATTAAGGGCCAAAAAAGGGCCAAAAAGAAGCATGTTTCTAGTTTCCAAACAATCATGACAATAACTTGTGTTTAAGTGTATGGATCTCTCGGAAATCATACTACAAGGTTCAATATTACAAAGGAAAGCATGGGATTGAGTTTAAGGGTTATTGCTCCAAGGAGGGGGTTTCAATTAACTGGGGGAGGGGGGGGATCTCAGTTTACCATTTTTTTTAAGGGATTTTTTTTTTTTTTTCAACATTTTTCAAATTTCAAATTTTGAAAAGTTTCAATAAAAAATATTCAATTGCACAGTATTGTGCAATAGATGTGTTAGATCTTGAACCACATTAATTTTGTGGCAAAAACCTATATTTTGTCAAAAATTTGATCACAATCAAAATTCAGACGGTATGAAGCTTGAATATTGTGACCAAATTTGCCCCAACTGTTCTGGGTTCGACCAATGGGGTGGTATAAAGCTGCGCCCTGCGGAGCATTTGGTTTATTCTATGGAGGAAAATATACTTATTTTTATGTAGAAACTTAAAAACTATTGTTCATATGATAAACTCTACATAATGAGGGAACAATTTTTAAGTGTAATAATTTTTCTTTAAAAAATGATCTCAAATGATAAGAAATATAATGTTAAAACAAATTAATCTGTGTTGGTTTATGAAAACATATTTAGTTGGCTTTTGTATTGGAATGACCAGTGTTGGAAATTTGCATTTAATTAAAATTTAAGTCAGTAGAATCCAAATATAAAAAGAGGGTATAAAAAATCTCTCACTTAGACCATCAGTTCACCAAACAACTTGTAAAGCATATACAAATATAATGAGTTGTGATCCCATATATTGTCATCAGATGCAAATGGTTAGATACACTATGAATAATTTGCTCCAGAAAACATTAATTTTCCATCAGCTATTAAACTTACTGCAATTTGTTTTTTTTTAGAAACATGTTTTATCTATATATAATGGTCTTAACAAGTATTCCTCATAGTTATTCTGATTTCCTGAAATAAGAGTATTTATAAAACAGACAAATGACAATGAAATTCTACTTTCAGCCTGAACCTTTCTTTTTGACTTTTGCACTTTATGATGCCAAAGATGGAAGGAAGATATCTGAAGATTTCCATATTGATCCAAACGATCCAGAAATTCTTGGAATGATTCCACCTGAAGTCCTTCTGGCAGCAGACAAGCTACAAAGTGTTGAAGGAAAGAAAACATCACCACCACTTAATGGTCTGGATGAAAACTGGTTGAAGTCAAAGAAAAGACAGGTTTGTCAGACTTATTTCATACGCACAAAAAAATTTCACAAAGTTTTGAGTAATTCTTTTAAGAGTGGTGACCTCTAGAATAAGGTTTCACATTTAAAGTTTTATCACACATCAGTCTGTAAATGTATTGCTGCTCTAAATTGAGATGTACAATAAGATTATAATGTGACCATGAGACATTTGCAATGCTTAATGAGAATCCTGTATTACATATACATTAGTATAACTGGTTTATTAATGAAATCTGCGACAGCATAAAGAATTTAGAAAAAGAAAAAGAAAACATGGGCTGTGGACAAAATGAACATTAGATGAAGGTGGCCACTTATATAAGGTAACTTTTTGGACAGGTCTGACTGTATTTATGATTTAACTAATCTACAAATAAGATGTTTTCTAATATATTTCAGGGTATATTTTCTGTTGTCAGTTGTCATTCGGAAGTGTATCTCGTTATTACGGTAGAGAAGGTCTTACAGGGACCTATAGGGCCAGCTATAGAAACCTACATAAAGGCTTTGGAAGGCAAAAACGGTACAAAACAATATAAACAGATGAAGCAATTCTGTTCACATATAGGTCATCACAGAATGCCATTTGCATGGGCAGCTTGGTAAATATAATCATATGTTTATTTTTTTCATGGAAAAAAGTTTTGAACAAAAATTCCCACATATTGCAAGAAATTTTAGAGTGAATACTATAACACTTATACAGTATAATTTACTCTAAATAAGTATAAAATCAGAGATGTATTAAGGAAAGGGAAGACTTACGAAGCAACATATATGATTAATGCATAGACTTTTCTACATGTGCCACTATAAGATTGCCTAGTTTGAGCCTGTTTTTTTTCTCAAAAAATGCATATGCAAATGATTTCTGACTGTTGCATTTTAATGCAATGTCTGATTTATAAGCAAGTGATTTGATGAAAAAAGATGTTAGTATTAGAATTATACTTTAATCTGCTTTTTTTCATTTCATCTCAATGATATTTTTAATCAGTTCCTTTAAACTTCTTTTTATGATAAAGACACATTTTAATAGGAATTGAATCATCGCAGATATAGAATGTGTATTTAATGTCATTCTTTGAAATTGGACATATAAGTTGTTTTCTGTATTTCCTTCCTAGTCAAGTATTATCTAGAGAATATGGACCAAGAAGCTTATCTCTGTACAGATATGATGGAAACAAGATTTCTGAGGATGACCTCATTAAACATTTACAAGATTTTAGAAAGTAAGTATTAGCACTTCTTAAAGATCTACTAGAACTGGTATAAGTTAAAAAAAAAAGAAAAAAAAAGACAGGATTGGCAGACCTATTTCAGAGTTTAAAAGTAATTCTTTCATGACTGTTGACCTCTAGAATAAGGTTCTTAATTCAAACTTAGTCAGACTATGAAAATTACATTGAAAAAATTTAAGTTTTAACCCAATTCATTGGGCAGATGTATGCCTGCTTGGAATTGAGATATTACATTTAAAAATTACAAAAACATGTCCCATCTTTCTAAGCTCTTTATAATAAAGTCAGAAACTTTTGATTTAAATAATACATAATAATGAATAAAAATCAAAATCAAGTGTTTTAGTTTGACTTAATAATGACCTTATACAATGGAAAACTACATTACAAATACTTCAATACAAATTTACTTACAATTTTTATACAACATTTGAAGACCAGAAAAGCAGTCAAAATTACAAGAAATACCTGGCAGTATAAAGATATCACTGAAAATGCTGAAAGCAGAGGAGATGTTACAGAGTAAGTCGTCAATCATAGCTCATATATTGCTTTTACTTAATTCTTTAATTATTTACATTTATTATTTAATGCTTAAGACTTTATTATTGGTTAAAGAAACTTATTTTTGATACAATTACTTTTCAACAGTGTTGTGCATTTAACAACATGTTTTTCTCTGTAAATATTGCAAGCCAAAAGAAACTTATATTAAGCATTTTTATGTAAAGGACATTTAATAAAACTGCATCAAAAGTGCACCCCATTCAGAACTTGGTGCTAAATAGATCTTTAACTGCTAAAATTAATTGCTACAGGTTAACTTTATATTTAAAATTACAAATAAACATTAGGCTTGTGCAGATGATGTTTGGCAGAGAACAGTGTTTGCTAGTGATGCCCTAATTACCAATTACAGGTAAAGCAGAAGAAAGTTTGACTAACTTAGAACTGACCCATAATCTAATGTGTGGAGGTTCACTGTTGTCAAATCAAAACAACACACAATAATGAAAAAAAATCATAACATCATGCTTTATTTACCTCTTTCAGAGAAGTGGTTATCAGGAACAGGTATATTTTGGTTTGCCCTGCAGTGCACTGCGTTCTTTGAATAACAAACCGATTTTACTTGCATTATATCTCACCTCAACCGTTTAAATTTCAGGGTGCTATTTATATATTTATTCCTGTCACAAACAATATTTTTCATGAATAATTTTTTTCTATGTAAGTTTCCAATTTCATGTTCAAATAAGTTTTTTTAAACTCTAAAAATGTTTTTGAAGGCAATGCATACATTTTATCTAGTGAATTCAGACAGAAAAGCTGTGTTAGTATGCTCCTTTCTTGATATGAATTTATAATTTATTTGTCACCAGATTTATAATTTATTTGTCTGACAGCCGATTTATAATTTATTTGTCTAGCCGATTTATAATTTATTTGTCAGCAGATTTATAATTTATTTGTCACCAGATTTATAATTTATTATTAAAGAACAACTTTTGTTATTCTTTCCCATCTTTTTCACAGATGAAATTATACATTTATTTAACTTATTTTTTTAAAACATTTTTTAATTGGAGCATATGATAAATAGAAATTTCTCGATTGCAATAGGTATGACAATATTTTTGAAAAGGCAGTTATATATGCTGACTAGAAAGTAATTTAAAGGTCTTTTTTTCAGAGCTTTTTTTTTAAAAGTATAACAAATAGTTTAGTATTTCTTTAATTTTGTTGTAGTTTTTATTATCTCCCCTTGGTAATGGTCAAACATTTATATATTTTTCTCACAATGTCTTTCCATTTAGTTAGAACTTCAATCTGAAATTCAGAACATATAATTCATAAATGCACAACAGATTAACAGAGGCTTATGTTAGGTTGCTTGTTAAATTTGTCCAAATAAAGGAATTATCATACATATTTTTTTTCAAATTGGAAATTATTTTTATAAAATCAAATGTCATGAAAAGGGTTACTCTTTTGCTAAAATTTGTTAATGAGGTAGATGTGATTAATACGATCACAACATAATTTATTTCTAGAAAAGCATATTCAAAACTATAGCTATTTTTGTTCTTGTATAATACATTATATTAAAGTCAAAATTTATTGATAACATCACAAGAAAGGCAATAAATGTGTTTATCAATGTTTGCAGAGAGTGTTTGATAACTAACATTTTAAAGGATGAACTAGAAAGAAATAAAAAGAACTAATTTGTAAACAGTTATGATTAAGTGATACTTTTTATTACAGGTACATTAACTTCATCCTTCATTCCCATAAAACCATTCCCTAATCCCCCTGTAGAGCCTCCAGCTTTTGAAGTAGATGAGTTTGTTCCAGAGAGAGCCTCTTTATGTGACACATATGATTCCTACATCAACAATCTATATGTTTACCCATGTAGCCTCAAGTTTGAACATCAGAAATCTTTTACAAAGGTAATAACTCTCATCAATTGAATATAGTGTACAATAGTTTATTTCCATTTCCTACCATACTTTAAGCCTCTGAAAGACATGTTTCATTTCCCAAAAGTGTACATAAAAATTACTGATACATGTATTAGGATAAATATAAAGTTGCGAGGATTTGGTCTGATTGCCAATGAGGCAACTATCCGTAAAGCTCAAAGAACACAGATGTTGACAATTACAAGTTTCCATACAGCCTTCAACAATGAGCAAAACCCATAGAAGGCTAAACATGGCCTGGTATTATAAAATTTTGAAACACAGCCTTTTAATTTATACTACAATAATGAATAGATCAATAATCTGGTAGACAGCAATCAGCACCAATCACTGGATTACAGGTTTTTGTCTTTGGACAGGCACAAAGAATGTGGCATGGTTTTACAAGTTTGAACTGTCATGTATTGAAGATCATTCAGCTGCATCTAAAATTATGCTTGATGTTGATTTTCTTGTTTTGGTTGTCTTTATCGTAATTGATGTTTATACATGCATTTAAATGCTTATAAGTGTCATGAATAATAATTCAAAAACAATTGCGTTGCATGTCTAAACATAGAAGAAGATATGTAAGATTTACAGAAATTTGTAAACTGAATCAATTGAGTTTTAAAGATGTATGTTAGTCATCCTGGTTTCTAGAAGTTTATACTGAAAACAAAACTTCAGTTTTATAAAATTGCTTTTACAACCGTACTTTATTTTTTCTCAGAACTCTTATGACTCTTAGAATATGTAAGTGAATTGGTGTAATTGTTGGTCAAGAAGATCTTTTAGAGAAATTTTACCTGTTTTAAGACCATATGTATAATGTTTATTTTTGTGTATTTTTGTAGGCAAGAAATATTGCCTGCTGCATGGAACTGAGAGACAGTGATTCTGATAGTGCAGTTGCCTTAAAGGTAATTTTAAGATATTTTGCATTATATTTTGGGGGCTAAATCAGAGATTATAGCTGATATCTGAATGTAACAAAGAACAATATACTTGAGGCAAAAGGTCAAAATGTAAATAATTTTTTAAACAAATAAATTAACGTGAAATACCATTAGTTCCTTATTGATAATTAGAAACTATTTTGTAAAAACAGTGGGAAATTTTTTTTGTTAATACATTTGGTTATAGTTGTTTCAACTTATAGATATAAAATTTGATGTTACAATTGCTTTTAATTTCAATAAATTTATGAATTATATTAATTAATTTGTACACAAACAACATTCTTTCAGCAACTTACTTTACATAGATATATTTTGTAATTTCAGTACATATATGGCAGACCAGAAGTAGGAATATTTACATCAGTCTCTAGTACTACAGTCATTCATCATAGTACATCACCAGATTTTAATGAAGAGGTTAATATTTATGTTACTATATATCCATTCTTAAATAAGAAAAAAGTAGAGAGTTAGTCTACAGAAGATGATACAGTAATATGAATGTTTTCAAAGAACTGTGTCTTCAATTCAGGGTGTTTGGGGCAAACTAATACAAATGATGAAATTAGACGATGAATTTCAGTAAAATAAATAGGAAATGTATAAATTGGATTCAGATAGATCTTTTATTGAATTTTGAAATCTGAAAATACAAAATGAACTCAACAGAATATAGATTTTGTAATAAGGAAAAACAAAATTTAAGTTTTTTTTTATTTTTGTTTTTTTTTATTAAACTAGATTCAAATGAATCATGATAAATACATAAGATGATGTTTTGTAGGTAAAGATTATATTACCAATTCAAATCCATGACAGACACCATATATTGTTCAAGTTTTATCATGTTAGTTGTGAGGGGTCAAAGTCAGGTGTGAGGAGTTCCACGTCAGGAAAGAAACGGGATAACATAGAGAGTGCGGTAGGAACAACTTGGTTACCTCTGTTACACCAAGGAAAGTAAGTTAGCCTTATTGACATCTATTCATTTATATTTGCAAATTTTAATCAACAGCAAAAAAAGTAAACTTATTTAATTTAATTTCAAATACTTACTCTTTTCAGTATGTTAAAAGAGAGTGGTTGTCAAATTGCTCATTTAGATATTTTCATTATTGTGAAGAAAAAAACATTTTCAAACATTTTGATCACTCCAGTTTTCCTGTTCATATGTTATCTTGAATATGCCTGAACTATTTGCCACTGGACATAAAGCTAATTACAATTGGTCAATCCTATTTTTCTCTCAATGACAGTTACTCAGTTGTGACTTAATAAAAATACTTTGACATGGTGTAATATTTGTAATTTTGTCAATGTAACAGTATGACCCTTTTTAATTTTATTTCAAACATCAGACTAAAATTAATTTAACAACTTTATTGCAAATCATCTGTAAAACACTATTTCTATTAGATTTGTAAAAGGTAGATGGTATATCAAATAGAAAATAAGCAAAACTGAAAAACTGAAAAAGCTAGTGTGCACAGTGCATACAAAATTGCTCTAACACCATAATTAGGTTACGTTTGTTCTTTTTTAAAATTTAATTCTAACACAAGAATTTAAATCATTTACAATACATTTGTTGTGTAAGTATAATTAGAATCAGAAATTACTGTCTTATTTTTAGAGTTGTGAATGGAGAAATGAGTATTCCAGTGGCTTCCAATCTTCCATCTGGTTACCTGTCTTACAAAATACTGGAACCAGGCAGGGTAAGTTATTTGTCAGCAATGTACAAAAAGAAATATACAAATATATGTGATTATTAAATATTGAACAATATGAACTAGACTGCCAAACTGATATGTTATTTAAGTCTGTATATAAGGCATATTGAAATTTATTATTGCAGGGATCTGTACCAGATATAAAATGGGTTGATGGTGCTAAGCAAATTTTTAAAGTCAAAGTTCATGTCAGATCAACTGTGTATACAACGGTAAGAGAATGAAATAACTATGTCTAGAATTTGTACCATTTTCTGAAATATATTTTGCCAAATAAATAGATGACAGGAATTTATGTTATTATCTATACTATTAAACGAGAAGACCTCATTTTTGGTGTCGCTTCTCTTATTTCCAGAATAAATTAATCAACACGCCTCTGTGTCCTATAGGTACAGTGCATAGTCGCATTTGTCATCCATTCATATGATTATTCAGATTGAGTTATTTTAGGAGAAAAACGAGAAAAAAGGCATCCGGATATTGTCCCGTCATTGTACGAAATTTTAAGTCAGATTAGACTTCCGGTTTGCGTTTTTTCTGTATACTTTGAACATACATATACTACGAATAAAGTGTATTTTCAGAATTTTATCTGCTATCATTTTCAAGTTTACTATCCACGGCGGTCACAGAGTTTATTAAATAGAGAGGGTCTGTATACTATATCAATGATCACCATGGATCGATTAGTAAACTTAGAATTGAAAGTGAATACACTTTATTTATATAGTAATGAATGTTCATAATATACAGATAAGCGCTAAAATTATTCATGTGAACTTTTGATACTTTTTCTGAAATTCTCCAGTCATTAAATCTTTTACAAAATTCATTGATTACATAAAAAAAAGAAGATTTGGTATGATTGCCATGTTAAGACAACTCTCCACAAGAGACCAAAATGACACAGATATTAACTACTATAGGTCACCGTACGGCCTTCAACAAAGAGCAAAGCCCATACCGCATACTCAGCTTCAAAAGGCCCGAAATGACAATGTAAAACAATGCAAACGAGAAAACTAGCGGCCTTATTTATGTACAAAAAATTAACGAAAAACAAATATGTAACACATAAACAAACGACAACCACTGAATTACAGGCTCCTTACTTAAATAAATGTTCATAACATACTAAATGTATGTTCATATTGAAATTGATAGAAAACCAAAAATTGGGAACTTTGGAAATAAAGGTGGAGGGTAAAAAAACATTTTCCTGTACCCAATAACCTATAACTTATGATACTTTTGCTGAAATTCTCCAGTCATTCTGTATTTTACAAAATTCTTCAAACAACACTTTACATACTTTAAACTACGCTCTGAATGCCCGCGATTTCGCGGGTGTGTTCTAGTATAAGTTTAACTTCCTACAGTATAACATGCATGTTATATACAGTACATGTATAACATGCATGTTATGCTTTGTAGTTGTCACAGACTGGTTTCTGTAGAAGTATTTATTGTTTTGTATGATTTATTTGAAGGGTTGATTTCTCATGATCACCCATTGTAATTCCAATTTTTCCAATTAGAATTCAAATCAAAAGACTTCAAAAATTAAGTATTAAGTTTTAAATATGTCATTTGAATTTAAATTAATTTTATATTAACTTTTGCTTGCTTGTAATTTATTATTTTTAAAAATACTTTTTATTTGCTTTTCTTTATAGGATCAACATCTACATAACTTCTTCTTCCACTGTCAGAAGTTAGAGAATTCTGATTCAGGTGCTGACTCAGAGATAGTCAATAAGTTAAAGGTAAGTTTATTTCTCATTGTGGTACCCCTACTTTAGGGGAGTTGTGTGTAATGGTATACCTCTCCTATCTGAATGTCTGTCCATAACACATTTTTCTGTTGCATTTTTGACAGAAACCTTAAGTCATAATGTGTTGATAAAAACACAAAAATTCTTATTTGCAAAAAATGTACATCTTTTAAATGTCTTTAACATAAATGATTTTTTTGCCATATTTTAATGGCTGAATAGAAGAAAAAACAGAATTGCAAATGCAAGTTATTATTTTGAAGTATAGAAATAGTACAGTTTTAGAATTGACATTTATTTGACATAAGTTTTTAATTAACATGTTCATCAGATATCTCTGTTCCAGTCAGTTAAAGGTATCAGAATTGTGTTTAAGAACTATGTCTTATGCATGACTATTTTGAAAGAGTAAATAATGCAGTTTTATAAAGCAGAAGACAGCCTATGGGTTATAGTTTCATAACTTTAAAATAAAAATAGAAAATCCACTGTTGTATTCCAGGAAGAATTAAGTAGTCCATTGTGGGACTTAGAACAGGTCTACTTGAAAAATTCTATCAAGGTATTATAGATACCCTGTTAATGAGTCATAATTGTCAGAGATATTTTAGTGGTGATGGTCCTTTATGTAATTAGATGGAGTAAATGATTGAATTCTAATTAAGACTACATAGCATGTTCAGAAAGGAGAAGACAGCAGATTATTTATTGCTAGACTATGTGTATATACTTGATATTACAGAAAAATATGCTAATAAGATTATTAATCAGAAATTTGTTAACATTTTTCAGAATAATGGATAAACATATAATTATACTAGAGTTATTGGGTTTTATACAATTAATTTCTGTTTATTTTTCAAATTTACTTACTAAAATTTGTTAAAATAAATCTGACAAATTGCATGAAATATATATAACTTTTGGACTTTTTTACTGTTCAGACAGTCTTCTTTTTTAAAATGTTTTTAATCAAACATATAAGCAGATTATTGTATTACCGACATGCATTGACTCAGACTTCTCTTGAACTGAATTTTAATGTGGGTATTGTTATGCATTTACTTTTCTACATTGGCTAGAGGTATAGGGGGAGGGTTGAGATCTCATAAACATGTTTAACCCTGCTGCAATTTTGTGCCTGTCCCAAGTCAGGAGCCTCTGGCCTTTGTTAGTCTTGTATTATTTTTAATTTTAGTTTCTTGTGTATATTTGGAGTTGAGTATGATGTTCATTATAACTGTACTAGTATACATATTTTTTAAGGGGTTAGCTGAAGGACGCCTACAAGTACAGGAGTTTTTCGCTACATTGAAGACCCATTGGCGGTTTTCGGCTGTTGTCTGCTCTATGGTCGGGTGGTTGTCGCTTTGACACATTCCCCATTTCCTTTCTCAATTTTATTGATATTTATGAAAAGTATGCATTATTCATATTGTTGTTTTTTTTTCTTCTCAGGTATAGTGCTATTTGAAAACATTGATTATTTATGTAAATTTCATACTCTTATATCTTGAAATGTGATTTCAAACTGCTAAGCCATTCCATGTAGAAAATTGCTATGACTGTATATGGTGTAATCCTGAGCTCAATAATACTTGTCCATTCTGATAACATAAGGATCAGATGAGCTACAGTGTCACAGATAATTCCATACTGTAGATTTTACATTTAAGAATGATATAACAAGTTACTGAACTGAAAGTATTATATTTTCAGTCCCTTCATGCCATAGACTGTAGTGTGTACGTCAAGTTCTTGCCGACATTGTTGAATCAGCTGTTTAATCTACTGTCTAAGTCACTTGGGGAGGATATTTCATTTAATACTGTCAAGTAAGTTATCTATTTTGTTGTACTGTTGATTCATTATTAAGGGTTGGATACACAATTTTGTTGATTTCGTGGGTATAGGTGAACCACGAAATGTAAAGTTCAATGAATTGACAAAGTTCCTATAGACTTGTAAACAGACATCAGCAAAACCATGAAAATTGAATATCAACAAACATACAAGTTTTCCTTAATCCATGAAAATTGGTAACCACCAAAATAAATGAATTCACAGTACAATATAGAGAAGCAATGTATAAAAAATACAATTTACTCAGGTATTTAGCAAATACTAGTTATTAATTATCTGAGCCACTATGATAATAGACTAATGGAATACAAATCATTTCTACATTTTTTATTAGCTCACCTGGCCCGAAGGGCCAAGTGAGCTTTTCTCATCACTTTGCGTCCATCGTTGTCGTCGTCCGGCGTCGTCTGTTAACTTTTACAAAAATCTTCTCCTCTGAAACTACTGGGCCAAATTAAACCAAACTTGGCCACAATCATCATTAGGGTATCTAGTTTAAAAAATGTGTCCGGTGACCCGGCCAACCAACCAAGATGGCTGCCATGGCTAAAAATAGAGCATAGGGGTAAAATGTAGATTTTGGATTATATCTCTGAAACCAAAGCATTTAGAGCAAATCTGACATGGAAAAATTGTTTATCAGGTCAAGATCTATCTGCCCTGAAATTTTCAGACCAATCAGGCAACCCATTGTTGGGTTGCTGCCCCTGAATTGGTAATTTTAAGAAAGTTTGGCAGCTTTTGGTTATTATCTTGAATATAATTGACCCCTTAAGGAGTTATTGCCCTTTATAGTCAATGTTTAACAATTTTCATAAATTTTGTAAATTTTTGTAAATTTTTACAAAATATTTTCCACTGTAACGACTGAGCCAAGTTCATTATAGATAGAGATAATTATAAGCAACAAGAATGTTCAGTAAAATAAGATCTACAAACACATCACCATCACCAAAACACAATTTTGTCATTAATCCTTCTGTGTCCTTTGTTTAATATGCACAAAGACCAAGGTGAGTGACACAGGCTGTGCTCATTTAGGATAATACTGAAATTACTGAAAATAATCACCAATGTTTTGCTTGCATTTTAAAAAATGTAAGGGAAGTAATAATAAATTCCATATTTTATTTCAGGGTTTTGATCCACATTGTATCTGAGGTACATGATGCTGACAAGTCTGATGCTTTGAAGAATTATGTCAAGGTATGTTTATGATCAGGGAATTGAAAAAATGAAAAAAGTAGGATTGTGTTGTCTATCTATAAATATTTTGGAATAGATCAAAAAATGAATAGTCTAGGAATATGAAAAAGCAAAAATATTGAATAATAATACTACATACACAATGGAAACTTGATTTTAAAATCACCTATAACAAAAACCCTTTTGATCATGAAAAATCTTTTTACAATCTTTGTATAGGTAATTTACAGTTGGGGCATCCTTTATAAGAAGAGCAACATAGATGTAATACAGCAGTGTAATTTTTTTGCAGTTGAATTTTAGTCGGTAGATAATGCATAAAAAAATATCAATTGTCCATTAGGTGTGTGAGAATATCTTGGTTATGCTGTAATAATTAATAGATGTAAACAGATAAATGATAAATAACTTCCAAAGATTCTTCAATGTCTCTTATATGTAAATTATAGTGGATTATTTTTTATGCCCCACCTACAATAGTAGAGGGGCATTATGTTTTCTGGTCTGTGCGTCCGTCCGTTCGTCCGTTCGTCCGTCCGTTCGTCCGTCCGTCTGTTCGTCCGTTCGTCTGTTCGTCCGTTCGTTCGTCCGTCTGTCCCACTTCAGGTTAAAGTTTTTGGTCAAGTTAGTTTTTGATGAAGTTGAAGTCCAATCAACTTGAAACTTAGTATACATGTGCCCTATGATATGATCTTCTAATTTAAATGCCAAATTAGAGTTTTGACCCCAATTTTACGGTTCACTGAACATAGAAAATGATATTGCAAATTTCAGGTTAAAGTTTTTGGTCAAGGTAGTTTTTGATAAAGTAGAAGTCCAATCAACTTGAAACTTAGTATACATGTTCCCTTTGATAAGATCATTCTAATTTTAATGCCAAATTAGAGAATTTATTCCAATTTCACGGTCCACTAAACATAGAAAATGGTAGTGCGAGTGGGGCATCCGTGTACTGTGGACACATTCTTGTTTTAGGATGATACCACACATCTATGAATGATCAGAAACCTATAACAATATGAAAAAGTATTTAATGATGAAATTGTTTACTTGCTGCCCTTAATAAATCTTACTCTATTTATTACAGTATGTGTTCAAACCAGACCCAGTAAGAAAAGGAACAAAGCAAAAGGCAGTTCATGAAGAATTATCACAATTCTTGACAAGTTTACTTAGGCCTGGAACAGGGGATCATGTAGTTACTACAAAATTTCTCAAACATTCTTGGTTTTTCTTTCAAATTTTAGTGAAAAGTATGACAATTTATCTGATAGATTCTGATCGTGTCAAAATGCCAAGGAATGAAAGATTCACTAGTGATTATCAGTTCAGGATACAAACATTACTACAAACAGTTACCCCTCATATCATTCAAAAACAAAAGGAAAGGGATACAAAATTGGCTAATCAGAGTATAGCAAGCTTTCTGAAGGTAAGATTACTTTATTTGTATGTGTCCTGATAAAAACTCAAGCTTAATAAGTTATACCTTCAGTCTTGAAATAAAACTTGATCAGTATTCAAGAAAAGTAGATTTGTTTTGTAATCTTTTTGATAGGAAAAATTTAAATATAAATCTAAATAGGGGTCTAGATACAACATTTGATGTCTTAATGACATATGCTTTCCAAAGGCCTCAAAAATATTCTGTAAAATTTCAATTTATGCAGATTAAGACTTACAATTAAAGGAAGTGAAATCATTTTTATGCCCCACCTACGATAGTACTATGGACACATTCTTGTTAGTTAATACAACTGTAATGCATTCATACAGAACTGCCACAAAATAGCCAATAGTGCTGAAAGTTGTGTTTAACATCAATCAATCATAAGTATGGAGGAGAAAGCTCTGCCACTAATAGAAAGCTGGTTATAATAATTTGTATTGGATATATCTAGTACAGTGTATATCCCTGTGCTTCACATTGCTAATCTTTCATTACACTAGAGCTTGAGGTTCAACATGTTCAATACAAATTTCCAAACAATCAGCTTAAATTACAGACAGAAAATTTTTCTTTTAGTAACCTTTTTAGTGATTTCAGGTTTTCTTATTTTATTCCCTAAAGTATTAAATTTTCCAGTTAGTCTTAGCTCAAATTATACATTTGGTTATAGATTACAATTTGGTTAGAATAACATTTTAAATTGAATTGTGTTATTGACATTTCAGATGTGTTTTACTTTGATGGACAGAGGATTTGTGTTTGAGATGATATCTAAATATATACAAAACTTTGGTCCTGGAGATGCTAAGGTAATAAATAGTATGGTTTATAGAAAGTTTGATAATACCGGTAATATTAATATTTTATTAAGATGAATTCTTCCATATGGAGGAGCTTGTGTGTGCCATTTCAGAGATAACTGTATTGTATTTGAATCTTTACAAACATTAATCGGTAGTTTTACTGTCGCTACTTTAGTTTACCTGGCGAAGCGTAGCAGAGACAGGTAAACAGGTATTTGTGACAGTAAAACTACAGATGGACGTCCACAAAGCTTCAAATACAATACAGTTATCTCTTTTCTAATGCAAAACAAATTCAAAATTAAATTTTAACCATTATTTCAGAGTAAAATTTTCATTAAAGAAAATTCCACGTAAAGATGTTATCTTCTTTGGTCCCTAAATTAGATGACGTTATAATTATTCTTCCGGTGTCAAACATAAACACCGGGCATTTCTGGCTTCTTGGATGCTTGAGAATGTAATAAAATTTGATAAAAAGAAGATTTTAAGGTGCAACGTGTGAGCTGTTTTGCTTTTTATTGTAGAAATTACATGTCAATACATTCCGCATTTCAAAATGTCTGCTTCCTTAGTTGCAGACAAGGAGATAGATTATTTTATGCTTACTGTCATCCAATTAAAACCAATTGCATTAGAAATAGTAATTATTTGTTCTTCATTTTCAGACTTTATTTGAATTTAAATATGAGTTCTTGACAAGAGTTTGCTCCCATGAACACTACATTCCTCTCTCATTACCAATGATGAGGAAGGGCATGATCAAAACATTTAAAGGTGGGTATTATATTGTAAGACATTGCTTGATACATGGCATCGTGGGAAAATTTATACTTAAGAATGATTATATAATCGAAGAATGGTAGACAATTAGATACGTATAATGAAGGGGGTCACACATATATTTTAACACAAAGGACCAATATATATATATCATCTGATTTGTATTGACATAGCAAAAATAATAATTGTTTTAAACCAGAAGATTTTGATCAATACATGTAATATCAAGTGTTGAATATGAGGATACAAAATTTTAACTCTTAACAAAAGAATAAATGTATTCTTACCTTATGCAAGTACCTGTTCACTTTGTTTGCTTTCTTTTCTTAAGCTATACATTTTTTTTATTCATTTGTTTTTAAATTATTTTATGTTGCTGTTCGTGCTTTTACAAAAATCTTGTTTGCAGAGTAAACCCAAAATTTTAATTAAAGATTTCATATAGCATTTCAGAAAATTTCTTTTGAAAATTTAGATCTAGATATGTTAAGGGCTGTTCCAAAACTGATTTTAGTGGGGGAATGGAAGGTACTCAAATTAAATAATTGTGTGTGTTGTTACATTTTCCTTAAAATTTTTACAAAAATTCTAAGGAACATGTAATTTTTGTATTTTGGATGGTTAGGGTTTAAAAAAGTGCCTTCTATGCCACCATGCATTAAATTTTTGAACAGCTCTTATTGATGAAATGTTTTATAAACCTGTTTCCCCCATTAAAATACATATACACATATATTATTATGAGCACTTTGTTCTGTCACAGAAATAAAAATGGAAGGTAATGTTCACTATTGTCTGAGTAATCCTGCTTTATAATTAATTACTTGTCTATATGCAGCATCAGCCTCTATTCACTGTGCTTAAACGGCTGTGGGTAACTTAAGTTACCCACAGCCCAAGATGGCGGACTCTAAACTCGTTGATATTTAATTCATAAAAGATGTACCTTTTGCGACGTTTTTCATGCAGAATGTAAATATTTATAGGATTATTGAATAAAGAAATGACTAACAATTACCATAAATTTGTTAATATAGAGTTCACTAAAGCGCAAGGTCAACTTTAAAAAATGCATAAGATGTCCGTAACTTTTTTATCGAAACTAAGCAGACTGTCCGTAACTTTATTTTTAGATGTGGGTAACTTTTGATTTAAAATTTTAAGAATTATAATTTCAACAATTAGGAGACAATTAACATCATATGTGTTACCTTCGCGGCCGTTTATACTACTCATTCACCACCAAATGTGATTTTATTAACGCATCATACTTACACCACAGAAGTTTTATGTGGGGTTTGTGGTACTCCATCCTGGTTATGGTTTGAACTTTTATTTACTGATGTGCGTCTTATTGACGTTTTTCGCTTGTCAGACCAAGGCTTTTCCATACTCTTTAATGTTTTGAGTTTAATTATATGTTTGCGGTTTACCTTCACCTTTGTTTCTTTCTATGTGTATTTTGATGAATACTCTTTGACGCGGCTCGGTATTTATACATCCCACCAGTTAGTTATAGTGTTATGATTTTTTAAATATGTTTCCTAGTTTTTTCTCTCTCTTTGTATGTTATCAGGGGTTGTTAGACTATTAAATTACCCTGTTGTCCTACGTAGTTATTTATATTTTTATATACTATGTCGAATTGTTACACTATGTTGACTGCTCTTTTCCTTTTATTGTCACTGACTTTTACCTATTGTGTCTTTTAGTTTTATTCAGTTTAATTAGATTTAATGCAACTTGCATACAAATGAAATATGCAGCTAGCTGTAAAACTAGGTTTATTCATTTATACAAAATGTCCTCTTTTTTTTTTTAAGTATTCCCATTTACTGTAAATCTTGGCCAGGGTGCCGCAATATCACCGTGCGCAACGTCCCAGTGTGTCCAGATTGACACCCCTTTTATTTTACTGTCAATGCTGATGGGATTTGTTTTTGTGGGGATGAGAGAAAAGTGTTTTTGGCTTTTTCAAAAAGACGCAAAAAGTTTGTGCACTTAAGTCTCGTATAGTCTATCCACTGCATGCCTGGGCAATTTGGGTTCCCCTCCAAAATCCCGGATTCACGATACCCTTGTCGTTGCTGGCAGAAAATCAGTAAGTGTATACATGCTACATGTATGTGTAAAAAATACTTGTGTAGTCTACTTGTTCAAAAATGAAAACGAACAATGATGTTTCAACAGTTTATCTGCTATGATCGGAAACAACCATCCGAACTAGGCGATTCGGGTACCCCGACGTTATACAAAATGAGACCCGAGTTTTGCGAATTTATCGTGATTTTTTTCATATTTTCCCAATTTTGTCTTCCATCGATACAATGAATTATATCATACTAGACATCTACTTCGTTTTGTGAATATGTATTCGATGCAATCTCTATTATCAGTTTAAACATTACATCCGCGTATGTCGATTCTTTGAAAGTTACGGACATCTCTATTGGTATGATGAAAAAAGTTACGGACAAGTTGTTTTGAAGTTACGCACAGTCTAAGTGTTTTTTAAAATCGTGCTGTGATCGTTTATTTTGTAGAATTTAATCACCTTTCCAGTTTAGGGGTTTCCCTAAACGATTAATACAACTTTTAAATTCAGTTGTTTAATTGATGCATTCGTGGTATTGTTATTCTATAGAAGAAAAGTATCTAACCGACGCAAGGCGGCTCCATCTTGGGCTGTGGGTAACTTAAGTTACCCACAGCCGTTTAAGCACAGTGTCTATTGTCATGGCTACAAACTTGGCCTATATCTAGAAATAGTTATTGTTAAGCATTAGTTTTATCTATATTTAGCATTGACCTTTGTTGTCATGGCTATGCAGTTTTCTATATTTTGCCTGTTAGAAATAAGATTGTCAGTATTTAGCATTGACCTATGTTGTAATAACTATAGAATGTGTGTGTGAAATATATTTAAGCCTTTCTTGTCCTAGACTGTAGGTTTATTAATAAGAATCTTTTTTAACAATGGCTTAACCCTTTCCTTATATTTTTTAACACACTTGATTCGCATAGAATTTTTTCATTTAAAAAAAATCATCAGGTTTAAAGTATTTTAAAATGCATTGCATAAAAAATGAAATTCCAGTTAGATATTCTCATGAATATCCTTTTTATATAAGGTGCAATTTTTTTTTAAGTCTGATAAAGTTTTTTCGTAGGCAATACGTTTCAACTGAGGGACTACACAGGCTTCATTATGGAGTAAAGGGGTGGCGTCAAAAGGCGTCATTATTGAGGAAAGGGTTAAATGTTAATGCAGAACTGTAGATTTTGAATTCAATAATTTTTCAGGTATTAATTTTGATTTATTTCTAGAAGTATTAGAATGCTTACAATGTTTTTTAGTGCGATTTCTTCTATTTGTATACCTGCATGCAATGTGCAAAGCATAACTCATTTAAATCTACTCTAGAATTTGGTCTTAGCATTTTACCCTAGAACTTTATTCAGAGTTGATTTGCTTTTTAGAGTTTACTGACTCCAGTTGAATTTTATTCCCTTTCTCAAGTCTTTTCTATGTTGCATGACTTTCAGCTTGTCTCACAACACTTCTTCCTTTTTGTAGATACTCTGAATTTTAAAATATGTTTTTTAAGAAGTTGATATGTTTTTCACACATTTCTCCAGTACCACAGAATAAAATGACTTCGTATTTGGGTAGCAGTTTAACAGTGATGAATTCTGTCAGATACATGCTTCGTGTTTTCCAATACTTTGAATAACAAGTATGTAACGTTAATCATCTTGTTGTTATCAATAGTCTTTTATGACCCTATCTAGCAAGTATTTCAGAATGCACATTTGTGTAGCTGTAGTATGAATTTGCCAATAAAATGCACTTTTGTTATTTTATTGCCATCTCGATATGTAGCTCTCAGAGTCCTTAAGTTCCTATTCTGTATTGTCCTATTCTGAAGACCATTCAAAAATTTCCTTTTAAAAGATAAGTAAAAGAGTTATTAAAAAAATAGTGAAATTTTATCATTTTTGCATAAAATATTTTAGAATGTTAATTAATTTAAGTAAATTTCAATTTCAAAACAATTGTCTTCTTTTTTTATGTATGATAGATAACAAATACATTTGAATATAAATATAAGTTATAAGTTTATTCAACTTTTGACATTATGATATGTTTTCAAAAAAAATGGTGCATGGATGCTCGCTATCATGTTTTACCCTACCATATTTACTTTGTGTTTATCCCAAGTCAGGAACTTGTAATTCAGTGGTTGTCGTTTGTTGCTATATGACTTTGGTATAATTAATTCTTTTCTAAGACAGTTACGTATATACATCCATTTTGCATCTCGCTTTCAACCACAGCTATTTTAATTTTTGATTGATCCAGTAAAAGAGATTTTGCTATCTAACATGGTAATAAGGTTTTAAAAAAAGTTAAAATTTCAGTACATGTTTCTGTTTCATCTTAACAAAAAGCCATATGTTTTGAATGGATTGTACACAGTTACAAAGTATTTGTGAATATAGATGCAGTTGTACAATCAATGAATTGCTATTGTTGAAATAAAGAAACTTTTTTAGAATTTATCAACAATATTCTTTCACAATGTTAAAATATAATACTTTTCAGGAACATTTGTAGTTGAATGTAAATATATTGATGTTTACAAATGAACTTTCAGAAACATCACTTTTTGATAGTAAGATATTTTCTTTTGGTTGTATTAACAATAGCAAATTTTACTTTTTAAGTTGATACTTGAAATAATGTTTATATAACATTTATAGTTTTTTGCTTAACATATTACCAGATCCCAAAATTTAATTTTCTGAAAGCTCATGTTTTAATGATTTTGTTGAGTTTAAAGAGAGCTTTTTCATAACAAAATGGTTGGTGCTCCTTTTGTTAAGTGTTATTAAAGTTTTGTTTGTATTTGTGTATGAGGTATGCATGATTTATGCATGTATTTATTTCTTGATAATTAACAGTAATTTAACATTGTTGCTGTTAAGTTGTATGATTGACATATTAAAGTAAATATATTGGTAGAGTAATATACACTCTATATAGGTATACAAATATATAATTTGACATAAATTCCTTAATTCAAAGCTAAAAGTGCATATTATATGGAATAAGGAGGTATAGAATAGCTTAAGTACGGAATGCATGATTTTGGTTACGATTTGACATATAGACAGAACATCTCAGATGTATTAACTTGTTCCAATGTATTAAATTTGTCCAATCTTCATGTAGGTCAAATTGAACTAAAACTGTACTGATCACCCAAATCACTGAAATCAAACATTCTATTTCGTGCGAAAATAACTTCAGGTTTAATGTTAATTAAGGATATAGATTTGAAATTAAGGATAGCACAAAAGTATAAACACATCTTTATTTAGGAAATTTTTCTGAAATTCTGAATTTTAGTTGTTGTTTCCAGGAATGACAATAATAAGTTGTTGATTATTGCATAAATTAATAAATTGAACAAAGAAATGAACAGGAAATATTTTGTACTATATTATAATACTTTTAGTTAAAATAATATTCTTTCATTTTTTAATGAAACATTCAGTACCATACATATGCACAAGTCAAAATCAGGTTTTTAAAAGTTTTCAGAAAATAAAAGCTCTGTTAACATATATTTTATAATCATATCTGACCTGACTCTACAATATGTAAATTTTATTAATATGACATTGAAATTGATTTTAGATTTGAAGTGTGATTACACCCTATCCGATGAATATAGGAAAAACCATTACTTAGCTGGACTTTTGTTGCATGAGCTTAAAATGGCACTGAATGAACCACGAGACATACGAAGAATTGCCATATTGATGTTAAGGAACCAGTTAGCAAAACATGCATTTGATGACAGATATACCTCCAAGGTAAATATTTTGTGATACTATTTGGTAAGCATGATAGCTTAACAAATTTATTGTACTGTCATGAACTTATGACATGGTTTGCTTTGAGACATGGTTAGTCATTTTTGTTATATGACCGCTAAAAATTTTGCGTTCATATAATGGTATGATGTTGTCGTCTGCGTTGTCCGAAGACCGATTTGGTGTCCGAACAATAACTTTAGTTAAAGTGAATGGATCTATATGAAATTTAATAAAAAGGTTCAATACCTCATAAGGAAGGTTGGAATTGAATTTTGGGATAATGGTCCAAACCGTTTTGGAATTAGGGGCCCAAAAGGGGCCCAAAACAAGTATTTTTCTACTTTCAGGATATCATCTTGTGTAATAGTATTTCAATTGCTCTGAAATTGTACCACAATGTTTA
This sequence comes from Mytilus edulis, assembly GCF_963676685.1. Taxonomy (NCBI): domain Eukaryota; kingdom Metazoa; phylum Mollusca; class Bivalvia; order Mytilida; family Mytilidae; genus Mytilus; species Mytilus edulis. Next base: position 62,064,155 of record NC_092346.1, on the reverse strand, counting down.
ATATCACAGGGAAAAGGTTTGGATTGATTTTGGGGGTTATGGTCCCAAATGTTTAGGAATTAGGGGCCTAAAAGATGTTCAAATTAAGCTTTTTTGGGATACGATTGCTTTCAAGCAATCTGTAGACTTTTACCGTTGACTCAGGGCTCATTCCCTCACGTCAACCGTTTTATTCTAAACATTCAGCAATATCTCAGATTCTTATGATTGTCTTGCTTTAAAAGGTAAAAACAAGCAAAAGGATTGAACATAAACAACTTTCCTGTAATGTTCTTCTCATAATCTTCATGTTTGATTTTTCCCTTGACTTGTATGCATGTTTTTAACAACACGGAAAATCAGAATTAAGCAGTATTTATATTTAGTGTTTTTATAAATTTAGAAACACGTCAGAGGGATTTCCCCAGTTTTGATAAATGCGAGAGTTCTTTGAATTCCGATAATTCTATTTCTGTCATATAAGAACTGAAGTGGAGTTTTCTATATTTTACCGTTATGAAACTGATACTGTACTCTCATAAAGAAATTGAGACTCATTCATCATATCATAAATTAAATAAGCGTTCTTGTTCCAAATCGCAAGTCGCGGGTTTGTTTATGTATTAATGCACATGCGTATAGTTTTCTTGATATCAAGGGGTATCAGATTGAGTGGTTGTTCTGGATTCCCCGCTTATTAATTAATTTGAAACTTTGGATTCTTTCTATGTATGCCTGCTATTGATGGTTTAATATTGTTGTTGCATAATTTAAAATCATATGCATCATTTAAATTAAAATCAATGAAGTTTTACCTATAACACCCCTTTAGCCGAAATGGAGTCTTCCATATTATCGTTTCGAGTTGTCTCCCTTTCAGAAGTATTTCCCGTCAAAATCGTCAAGAAAAAATTAACTCGTTAGATGTCGATAAACGTCGTATTACATTAAGAACGATCTCAATTTAAACAGAGGAGTGTGTACGGAAGGATTCATGTCCACTGACCCAAAGAAAATTAATAATTAAAGAGTTAGAAATGGGGTTCCTTATAGAATTAACGGTGATAAGATACGAAGTGAATAGTCCAAGATTACTGGGTACTAGTCAAATCGGCACCTGGTTAAATCGGCATCTAGTCAAATCGGCACCTATTTAAAAGTCAATTCGGCCTCCAATAATATTTGATATAATATATGGGACTGGGAAATGGGGTTCCTCCTAGAATTAACGGTGATAAGATACGAAGTGAATAGTCCGAGATTACTGGGTACAAGTCAAATCGGCACCCATAGAAAAAGTCAAATCGGCACCTGGTTAAATCGGCATCTAGTCAAATCGACACCTATTTAAAATTCAATTCGGCATCCAATAATATTTGATATAATATATGGGACTGGGACTATTTAAGTTTGTAATTTAAGTATACTAGCATAAAAGTCCCCCACGGTCCCAGCTTGTCTGGCAAATCAGCCGTCTGACATCAGAGTAATCAGAGTAATCTCGGACTATGAAGTGAAATACCTTCTCTCTCTCTCTCAGTGACTGCTGTGGAAAGTAAACTTGGAATTGATAGTACACAAATAAAACATTGCTTGTACACTTGTATCTGGGATTGGCTATTTTTAAAGTTGAGTGACTATTCAGATTTATATTAACTTTGCATGTGCAGTTGAATTAGTTTTGAAAATAATACTATCCAGCTGTTCGAGGCCTTGCGGTCATAAAACTTTCGAGTCAGTCAAAGAAAAAAAATATAATAGCCTTTCAAGACGTCATAATTATTTGGACTATCAAGGCCAGGGCTGCCAAAAATGCGTGAGACTCACGCATGTTCATGCTTTTTTGCAGCAGTATCCTTGGATCTATTTTTTTCCTCTTTGATCTTTTCTATTTTGGCCAAATCTCACGAATTTGCTTAATGAAAAGTTGGCAGAACTGCTATACATGTGTCAATGAAAACTATATGGCAATCGTATCCCTCAGAGCATTCTGCTCTTTGATTAATAACTTGTGTTTAAGTGTATGAATCTCTCTGAAATAATACCACAAGTTTCCAATCCATGAAGGGATGGTTAGTATTGACCTTGGGGGGTTATGGCTCAAAATGTTTTGGAATTAGGGGCAAAGAATTTTTTTTTTTTTAGGTTTTTGGTCAATGGACAATTAAGACAATTTAAAAGCTGTGTAAGGGAGGTAACTCAAAACATTTAACATACAATGTTGGGTATGTTTTTGGATTTACTTCCCTTATACTACTTATAAATTATGTATAAAGAAATGTCAGGTTTTGGACTAATTGCAAAAAAAGGGGGGGTGATAGTAGTTTTCAATTTTTTTTCTCAAATTTCTCAAATTCCAAATTTTTGAAAAGTTCGAAGAAGAAATATTTAATTGCACAATATTGCGCAACAGATTTGTAAGATCTTGACATTTGTTGTGTGTCAGAAACTCAAATTATGTCAAAAATTTGATCACAATCCTAATGTAGAGCTGTATCAAGCTTGAATGTTGTGTCCATACTTGCCCCAATAGTTCTGCAGTCGTATAAAGCTGCGCCCTGCAGAGCACCTGGTTTAATTTGCCATTAAAACAGCTTTATATTGTATGTTGAATTTTATTTCAGTCACAGCAAGGGAGAATAGCAGCACTATATCTACCAATCATATCCATCCTTATGGAACATAAGAGACACCTGGTGGATGAACCTGGCAATCCTAAGGTAATAGCTCCACCTCCTCCTCAACCCATTCACATGATGAATGGTGATTTGCCAGTACAGCGGCGTGAGAACAGTCGACCGGGGACACCACAGACATCACACAAATCTGTGACCTTCGACAACAACACACCAATTAGGGACTCCAAAGTTTTTGCTCTGATTGCTGGAAGTACAGGAAGTAAGAAACATTATTTTCTGTTTATTATTTGGTAGGAATGAAAAAAAACTATAAAATTTAGTAATATAATAACAGCAATTTTATTATCTGGAATTAAAGGAATTGAAACAAGATGTGCTTCATTGTATTTAAGTGATATTATGTACTACTGAGGATTCATTATATATCAATTTTAATGGATTTTGTGGTTAGAGCATCTCAAATTTAAATATAAAAAAAGTACACATTTTCTATTGGCTTGTATGCACACTTTTGTTCAAACATTGAAATTGAAAAAAAGGTTTTTCTCAATCCATGAAAAAAGGGTACGACTGAAAATGAATGAATCCACAATATTCAGAAATTAGATAATATATTAAAAAGAAGAAGATGTGGTATGATTGCCAATGAAACAACTCTCTTCAAGAGTCAATTTTAAAAATGAAATTTAGATAACAACTTGACAAACAATTTTTACATTTCCTTGTTTTATTTTAGCACCAACACTCAGTCTCCCAGATGGACAAGGTTTAAATGGAAGCACAGGATCATTGACCAGAAGTGGGACATCATCTGATGAAGACACTGGAAAAGACAAGAAACATAAAAGGTACAAAACTTTTTAAGAAAATTAATTCATAAATTGAATTAAGTGGATCTCTTATTTCTGCTATTGTGGTCTTGTTGTATCATGGTCTCTGCAAGTCTAGAAAATTGTGATTCTTAGCCATGACAGATACAAATTTTCAAAGTTATATTTGCTACTCTATCTGTCAAACATACAGAGTTACAATATAAGATAGATTGGCTCATATTTAGAAAATAAATTGTCATTACTTTGACTTAACTGTTAGTGTTTTCTCCACCTTTATGCAGTTTTATGACATTTTAACAAACTGCTGTTGAGTCAAGTAGAGACAGTTCAAGGATATGAAATAATGCATATTTACAATCCTTTAAGACTTCAATTCCACTTCATAGATATAATGAAAACCATTCTTAAAATACGTTGGTTTTTTTTTGCTGTTTGCTTTCTTTGTAAATTTTTATGGACATAAGGTAGTCATTTATTTGAAAAAAAATATATATATACTTTAGTATTACTGAGTGTAGAATATCCCTTTATGAGTTTACTTTCACTTCTAGTTTTATTTGTTATGATCTTAAACAGTAAAAATAATCATAGATTAAGCAGCAGTTTTCCAATCTCTTAAAATACTCTCAAAAACTTTGTAATGGTATTTTTTGTAACACTATGTTAAGCTTTTTGTCGTTTTACTTTAATTTGAATAGTTTAATACATTATAAATATGTCTATTTTATAATTAGTGATGAGGATTTTAAAAAACGATACAATTCTATCAGGTAATAGTGCAATATATATGTGTATGTGTTGTTTTCCCCTCACCCACAAGAATTTGTAACACATTGGTGGAAGACATTCAGTTGTTGGAGTAAGGGAGATAATCCATAATCTAGAGATTAATCAGAGGAGAAAGTGCTGATATCAAGTAGCATACAAACCACATTGTAAATAAGGGGCTGGTACACAAAATCAAAGTTAATTTGAAAATGTTAAGGAACTTTCAGTCACAAGTTAAATATTCAAATTAAATTACTTCAGATGTTTTATATCATTCAATAACTTTTGTTCCTTTATAATATATAGTTGAAAGAGTGTAAATATTGTTAAGCATATATTTAGATTAAATTTTCTTTACTATTTAAAGAATATGAAATATAAAATATTACAAAGAGCCAATGATAAATCACAGATAATTGTTTTTTATTCATGTTTATGTTGTGTTGCTTTCTTCTATAGCAAAATATGCACCACTACACAGCTAAGTATGTTTCCCTTTTATAATGCTGTAACTTTATCAGCCTGCATTTTTGCTGTTGTTAATTTTATGGCAGCTTCTGTCCCTAAGTACACACTAGTAGATTTATGTACATAGGTTTATGAATCTACTAAGGATATTAAGAGTTAAATTTAGATTTTCACACATATCATGCATATGGTCCCATTTTTGAAAATTAACAGTGATAAACAATTGAGTCGTTGTTGAAAGTTTTTTTATTCACTTCAATTTTGTTTAAATTTATACATTTGGTTTAACAGTATATGAATTGTCTTCAAGTAGCCATTTAAAAGTGTGAAACATGTTGGCCAAAATCAGTAAATGAACCTGCTGTAATGAGGTTTTTGCAGTCTTTTATGATAAATTGATTACTTGTAAAAAAAAAAAGACAATTAAAAAATGTGTAAAAATATGCATGTATGCGCTTAGAATTTAATATATATCTATACTTTTAAAAAGATGAATTGAGTGTGAATTGTTTGATGTATTTCAGATCTCCATCCAGTTCCAATGTATCTAATACAGGAGCAGCCATACCAACAGGCTATTTATATAAATACCAGAAGTTAGACATCGTGGAAATCAAGGATTTATTATTATGTTTTATTTCTGTTATAAAACACCTACCTGAAGGTAGAGTAAATATATAACATTTACCTGTAGGTAACATATCTCGTCTACTAAGATTACGAGGTCCAATTTGTAAACTAGCATGATGTAAAAACCGCAAATCAAAGACTTCATCTTCATATATAACTAATATAGGACAATAATATCGATAAAATATTACACCATGCCAAGCCCTTTCGTTTTCCACATAATTAATATTACCAATAATTTACAATTCAAGGTCAAATCCAATACCATACAATGTACCAATAGTAATTGTTTCTTGTTACGGAATCTGTATGTTCAGCCTCTGTATTTGGGATTTGCTGATTACACAGGTCATAATCACATAAGTAATACTAAAACCGTTAAAATATTTTTTTTCTATTGCAGATATTCTTCTTGGCTGGTTCAACAATTCATCTGAATTTGACATCATTGACTTCTTTGGCATTTTAGAGTAAGCATTTTATGATAATTATCACTTTGAAGAAATATGTTAGAAATGTTGAGTAAATATCAATGAGATAGTCATCTTACGACTGTCTTACAACGATTGGTAAAAAGTCACATCTTACGACTGTCTTACAACGATTGGTAAAAAGTCACATCTTACGACTGTCTTACAACAATTGGTAAAAAGTCACATCTTACGACTGTCTTACAACGATTGGTAAAAAGTCACATCTTACGACTATCTTACAACGATTGGTAAAAAGTCACATCTTACGACTGTCTTACAACGATTGGTAAAAAGTCACATCTTACGACTGTCTTACAACGATTGGTAAAAAGTCACATCTTACGACTATCTTACAACGATTGGTAAAAAGTCACATCTTACGACTATCTTACAGATTGGTAAAAAGTCACATCTTACGACTATCTTACAACGATTGGTAAAAAGTCACATCTTACGACTATCTTACAACGATTGGTAAAAAGTCACATCTTACGACTATCTTACAACGATTGGTAAAAAGTCACATCTTACGACTATCTTACAACGATTGGTAAAAAGTCACATCTTACGACTGTCTTACAACGATTGGTAAAAAGTCACATCTTACGACTGTCTTACAACGATTGGTAAAAAGTCACATCTTACGACTATCTTACAACGATTGGTAAAAAGTCACATCTTACGACTATCTTACAACGATTGGTAAAAAGTCACATCTTACGACTATCTTACAACGATTGGTAAAAAGTCACATCTTACGACTATCTTACAACGATTGGTAAAAAGTCATGAACAAACAACTTTTGAGTTACAAGGAGACATAAAAAAAGAAGGACATTTTTATTGACTGATAAGGGTTTAAAATTGATAGTTAGGGACTTAGGTCGAAGGTATAATTTCTTCATTTACATCTTGAAAACTATCATTTTATCAAATGCACATGTTAGATTAAATTTTCAACGTTTGAATTGAAATGAAAAGGGGAATATGTAAAAGAGCAGAAATTAGCTCAAGGACTCTGATGGGTCTTCAACACAGTAATAAATCCTGTACCCAGAGAAAATGTATGATAAAGCTTGGCTTGAAAATTATAAAGTTTTCATGTCTTTTCTGACATCTACAATTAAAGTAAGATATTGAGATTGTGTAATGATAGATGATAATACTTCTTACTCTTCAAAGATATGTGATAAAATAAGATTCTTTTAATTAGGCTCTTTTGTTTTTTTTACAGGACATGTTTACATCATTTCAAGTATCAGGGTAGAAAGAAAATACACGATCTCAGGTATGTAAATAACACTTTTAATAAAATTACATACAAAAACATTTGGAATACATTTCCTTATTCCAGTAAAGAAGAAGGAGACCTACCTAAACTGAAACTGATGGATAAGAAGAGTGATATTATGTGGCTTTTCTAATAATATAGCTGCTCTTTGAAACTGCTGTACACAATTAAAAAGGAGGGGTCAGATCTTTCATCAGTGAATTGGTATTTCTGGCTGTTCTGTCCATATATTTTGACACTACTTCTCCTGAGCTGCTCAAAAGAATTTTGTGAAAATTTTTATGCCCCATTTATGGACATTATGTTTTCTGGTCTGTGGGTCTGTTCGTCCGTCTGTTTGTATGTTCGTCCCGCTTCAGGTTAAAGTTTTTGGTCGAGGTAGTTTTTGAAGTTGAAGTCCAATCAAAAACTTAGTATACATGTTCCCTATGATTTGATCTTTCTAATTTCAATGCCAAATTAGAGATTTCCCTCCATTTTCAAGGTCCACTGAACATTGAAAATGATAGTGCGGATGGGACATCCGTGTACTGGGACACATTCTTATTGGGGTTTACTATAACATAACATGGAAGTTGTCTAATAAAAACACTGAAATACACATTTGTAACCCCCTCTCATCCTATACTCTTAATCAGAGCTTAATGAAACTTTCATAGAATTTTCATATGAAACTTTCTTAGAATTTTCATCACATAATGCCATTGTGTGCCTCATATATTTTTTTTTATCAGAATAATTTTGGCGAATCATGCATTTTGAAAGAGCAGGTGGTTGATATCAATATGTGAGCTTTTCTGGCAGTACCACTAGTTATAAATTTTAAGTAGTAGTTTTAGTTGATCCTGTACAACTTATAGTACATTTTGATAACTTTATTATCCAGCATTATAGGTGACAGCAGAAAAGCTTTGACCATGCCTGCAAGTAGACGATCTATGCCTACTTTAATACCAGGAAGTGGGAGTATGAATGCAAGGACATACAGCCAGTATAGTGATCTAAATTCTGAGTCTGGTACTTTACCCTCACATGGTCAGTATAAATTGTTCAGGTCTTACATTTCCCATTGCCTTTGTTGTACATTTGTATTATCTTTAGCAGGGCTCACACTACTTCAGAATTATAGGGAGAAGTGACTTCTCTTTTTGAAACTGATAGGGAGAAGTGGTGAGATTTGAAAGAGAAGTGCTCATTCGTGCGGTGCACTACAATGTTTGGATTTTACAATAGTATAATGGGCAATATGTAAATAATGTTCTTTTTATATTGTTCAATTCATATCTGAGTAAAAAAATTACAATTAAAGTAACATTTGAAATTAAAAGTTGTTTAAGTTTTACTAAGGTTCTTGTGAGAAACTACCAACTAAATATCTAGCACTAAAAAAAAAAAATATTTTAAAAAATGTAAAGAAATTATAATATATCAATTACAATTTAACTTGAAATTAACTTGTGTATGAAATTCAGTGTTTCTCATAAAAAAATATAAAAGTTATCAAGCTGGGCCATAATATATTGATATTAGTATAATAGTCTCAGAGTTAAGCAACTTTAATCAATAGTTTGAAACAATCCATAAAAAAATATAGGGAATTATATACACCAATCAATTAGATGTAACCAAAAGTCTCTTAATGCGTGTGGAATGCGTAATTTTCCCCTTTTGGATCAATATTGTTCCATCCGTGCGTCCGTAGTAATTATTGTAAAAGTACGGATTTTGGTCATAGCTGGTCTGGTTCAGATCCGTAGTTTAGAAATCGGTCAATGGCGGACAAATGCAAGAAAATTTACAAAAATAAACGATGTTTGACAAGTTATTTGGAAAGGAACATGACGTTTTTAATGCAATAAATGGATTAAACATTTACTGGAGGCAACTTTTATCACGTTTAAATGAAGTAACAAACTTATTTAAATTGGAAATGTCCAATGACGGAAGCGACTGAAAGCGACTATCGTCATGGACAGGGCGATTTGTTTTCGCTTTTGGGGGTCGGGGAAAGCGAAGTGACGGTCGGGAAGGCGACTTCTTCGCCCAAGTCGCCTGGTAGCGTGAGCCCTGTCTTTAGTTATGCAATTTATATACTTACAAAAGGAAAGTCCCCTTAAAATTATCTGTCCAATCATTAACACTTTCTTTAGACAAAGGATTTCTGTATTTTGTTTAAGAAAATATATGCCAACTATAAACACATAACTCATTTATGAATTGCTATAACAGTAAAATGATTATATATATGTCAAACGAACACAAAATGAGGAAGTTACAATCACCTAGCGGTTTACATTGTGTTCAATTACGGTCTTTACATCATTGAATTATTGTTAATAATTTGGTATTGCTTGCCAATGAGACAAGTACCACAATAGACATTAGAGTATTATTGTATCTTTATTTGGTCATGGATATTTTTGTTGTAAATAGACAACTTATGAATATTGTTTATGCTTTATAGTACCATCACAAACCTCCTCATCAGAAGCAGATGCATTAGTCAAAGCTTTACAGGAGGCTAACATGTCAACAGAAGTTGGACTTGCAGTCTTAGATATACTTAGTCTATACTGTAACTTCTTCAAGGTAAGTTGATGATTCCTTAGACAATTGGGCATATTCAATAAAAAAAAGAAAATGTGGTATGATTGCCAATGAGACAACTCATCACAAGAGACCAAAATGAATCAAAAATTAACAGCTATATGTTACGTACGGCTTTCCACAATAAGCAAATAAAATTGAGAATGGAAATGGGGAATGTGCCAAAGAGACAATAACCCGACCATAGAAAAAAACAACAGCAGAAGGTCACCAACAGGTCTTCAATGTAGCGAGAAATTCCCGCACCCGGAAAGCCCTTATGCTGCATAGTCATCTATAAAAGCCCCAAAATAACAAATGTAAAACAATTAAAAATGAGAAAACTAGTTGTCTTCATGTTTGATTGTAGAATGCAAAGTTGAGCTTTTACACTCTTCCAAAGATGGATAATTTTGATGGTGAATTTATAAGTGGCCTAAAAGTTTGTCAAAATGATCCATTCCTTTGAGTAGACAAAGAGAGATAACATTAAATCAGATGGTTAAAGTGTTAAAATTTGGTTTTTGTTTAATGTATAACTTCAAAACAGCTTGTGTAAATTAATTAGTCAAAGGCGTAATAAAATAACTTATTATTGAAGAAACTTCCAATTGAAAACACCATTAAGATAATCTCTTGTGGTATGGTCTTTTCATATGTAAAGAAAGGTCTTACTTGTATGTTGATCCAAATAAAAATGTATTTTGGACATGTAACTATGATGAACCAGTTTATTTCCTTAAGAATTAAGCTAGAGATTTTTTTTTCACCTTTTGTAAAAGGCTTTACATAATTAATTGTTTTTCGTATGACGTAATAACTTCTTCTTTAGCCAAACAAACACAAATGATTGATAGATTTTTTTTGCTTTTTCAGAAAAATTTAGAGTACAAAGATGGCGACAACAGCTTGATGCAAAGAGTATTTGATCTCCATCTGTACTTCTTACAGCATAGCCAGTCAGAAACATTACAGAAACATGTGTTTGCTGCACTCAGGCAGTTCATCAGAAAGGTATGTTCTCATGTAAAAAAAAATACTTATCTGTAAGACATAAAATGTGACAGGGGATTACTGGCTGTTGTTTTTGTGGTGCAGCATTTGAATTATCAACTGCTGCAGAGACTTTTGTCTATGAAATGAATCGCATATTATTCACATATAAAACAGATTTAGGAAACTTTCATAGTAAAACAAAAATAATGACAACAAATCCTTAAATTTTAATGTTCTTACTTTTTACTTGTTGATATAGTGATGCAAGATTAATAAATAACTGTTTTCTAAAAAATACCTAATACTTTCAGTTTGAAAATGTTTTGTACCGTGGTAATGCAAAGCTTTGTGGAGACCTGTGTTATGAAATACTGCGTAGCTGTAACTCCAAGCTTTATTCCACAAGGAAGGAGGCTTGTGCTTTACTCTACTTACTGATGAGACAGAACTTTGAACATACTAAAAAGAAAAGTGTTATTAGAGTGCATTTACAGGTAAGTAATGGAGCATATAGATATTTATTCATGGAAAGCATTTACATTGAGTTTGAAGAACAAATATTTTTCTGATAGAATGGAGTTAATCGTGATAAACATATCTTTTGCTAGACTAATTTGTGAAATTTAAAAACCAAAATTTTACATTTTTATTGCAATTTACAACACTAACTTTCATGTTACATTACAGTTGGTTTTATAATTTAAATGCTACTATCAGAAATGTACAGACTGCATTTTAACCTACATTAAGATCGTTATTAACGTCAATAACATAATGATCTATTGCTCTTCCACAACAGTTTGATTTCTTACAATAAGAATATTTTAGTTTCATGGTACCATTTGCATTTTAGCCTAAATTTTTATTAGAATAGAAAGATGTAAAACACCTCATTAAGGAACCATTACAGTATATCTCTAATGAAATATGATGCATCATTCCTTGTAATGAATTTTTTCAGCTAACTAACTAAATGGTATGCTTACTCTTTAATACAGTGATCTGATATATTTGATCTTTTTCTTGGCAGGTTATAATATCTGTGAATAAACTTATTGGTAACGTTGTTGGACTAAGTAATTCACATCTACAAGAGAGTTTGGCGATGATCAACAGTTATGCTTCCAGTGATAGACAAATGCAGGTAAATATCTATTATGCTCGTTTTTATTTGTGTGTTTTTCATAATTGAGTGGTTAAACTATCTTTTAAAGTAGCGTTTTCTTTAAGTGACTTTAATCTTTTCAAACATAGTTTCAGCCATTTTATGAAGTAAAAATTTTAGATTAGATTTTGATGAGAAATCTGATAGCAATCATTAGTTAAGTCATTTGCCTAGTGAGGTAAAATGTTATCTGTGATTTGCAAATACATTGTAATAGGAATTTAACATGAGGAAATAAGGAATTTCAAATAATTCAAGCTAGAAATATAGAAATCCGTTTTATTATATTGTGTACATTTTGTTTCCTCTAATCACAATCTCACAACATCTCAAAATAGTATTGATAAGAGAAGATTACAATTTTAGATGTTTGGACCATTTGTTGAATTTATGTCAGGAGTTGCTAGAAATCGTCGGGAGGTATCAATAGATCTTAAATTGTTTAATTTTCATTATGGTATCTGTGAATGACCTTATTATGTAAATTATATATGATTGGTTTGCAAAGCTTCAATATTAAGTTCTGTTATCACTCTGATTTATTTGTATATATATTTATTTTGAATGCATTCTACATATTTTCACTTCTGAAACAATCCTGCTATTTCTTTTTTGTTTCTGTCTCTCTATTTTCTTCCATTTCTGCAATGTGGATGAGGGGCTAATGTGTTGTATCGATGGGTAGACATTTTGTAGTTAATGAGTGTCAGTCATTAATTGAATAGGTAAAACCAGGGAGTATTTGGTACATATAAGGTTTATGGTCCTTTATACCTCACGCTATGATGCCAGGGTATATAGTTTTTGACCTGGTCTGTCAGTCTGTAAGTCATCTTGTCTGAAATCATAACAGAAAAAACATAAATATAGACATGCATGAGAAAAGATTTCAAATTGCCACCTTCAGATGCTATATAGCAAAGGAATGCCATGACATTACAAATAATTTACTTCAAAGTAAGAAGTCATAAGTTGTTTCCTTTCCTAGGTATATGTGACTAAGACTAGAACTTTCTAGTGTATTATCTAATTGTTGTTTTCAGAGGCGTAATAAACAAAAGGTAGAGAAAGCGTCACACAGTTATATCATTGGCTCAGGGCTTCATATAGCTAGATTTATTAACAGTGAAACCTTAATGAACCAAACCCCAAAACTTATCATACTTTACACATATTTATATTGCACTGGATTCTAAAGAATTTTGTTCACATAAATCATAGAAGACCCAGTTTTCAAATTTTGATGCCACTTTTAGTACTACATTTATTAGGAAGTTACTACTTTATCAGTCTTTCTAGATCCATTAAATTATTATTTAATTATTAGGTTTCAGATAGATTTCACTGTAGAATTAGACCAAAGATGCTTTTAAAAGTAATAATCAAGAAAAGGCATTTATACCAAAATTCAAGAAACTTATTTAATCATATTGAAGTATTTTAAATTTGCTTAATCTATTATCCTCTTTGGCAACGATTTCCATGTTTCACAAATTGAGAAATGTTCTTATTTGCAGTGTAAGGCTGATAGTAAACTTGCTTTAAGAGTATTTGCTTTCAGATGTGCTGTGCATTTTATCAGCCAAAAAATAAATCATTAAAAATGGGGAGGTAACTCTATATTTATAATCTACAGACACAACTTGTGTTTTGCAAGAACAAATCTCTTGGACTTCATGCTGAACGGAGGGTAGGATATATACAGCTTACTCTCAGTATTATACATGTATACTGGGTTTTGGGGCATGAAAATTTAGAATTAATTGAGATTTTGGGTTTTTTAGTTTATACAAAAAAACAACAACGGTAAAATGAATATTTTTTGCTTCTTTTATTGGAGTTTTGATGTCCCAGAAATGCATGCCATCTTTCCAGGTTTTTAACCATACAGATATCGTATTTATCATTACAAAATTAACTAAGGCAATAATTCTTCATACAGATTTGTTGTCTAATGAACAACAAAATTAGTGCATGCATTTTATTATTTCAATAGTCCCTAATTTTAATACTGTCAAATATTCATATTGCTTATACTTTTTCTACTATGCAAAATACACTTCATATTTTTGCTTGTTCCTTTTTTAATATACATTATACACCTCATATTTTCATTATGCATTATAAATACGCCTGATATTTTTACCATGCATAATACACCTCATATTTTTATTATGCATAATACACCTCATATTTTTATTATGCATAATACACCTTATATTTTTCTCTTTCCTCATATCTTTCTCTGTTGATATAAAATTACCAAAATGTAATACTAACCAATCATAAATGTACAATATCAGCATGCCATATTATACTGTATAATTTTATCAGATTGACAGAAAATCAAAGAAAAAGAAAGTTAAAAGTGAGGTAAAGTGCATGAATTGACCTCAACCCAATATCTAAGCATTGCACTAAATAACTAACACAAACAAAAAGTTCTTCACTTTTAATTTAATATCACAATTATCTAAAATAACAGAAAAATTTCTTAAAGCTAAATTTTTAAATGTTTATTTTCTGGCTTATGCTAAATCCTCTTCAAAAAACTTCTTCAAACAAAATTGCATAGATTTTGAAAAAGATCAATTTCAGGTTTCATGTATAATTGTTATTTTCTTATATGCCATTAAAATTAGTTTTTTTTAAGATATAAATAAGTCATAGTTCAAGATAAGGAGTTTTGATACACACAGTTATTTCTTGTCTATCCTATCACAAGATGTATGGTATACTTTTGGAGCAGTAGTAACAGCTAATATTTTTATCTATTGCTCTCCAAATGCTGCAGTAACCAATAGTAAGATCTTGTTAGCCACTCATTGAACATTAATTTGAACTCATTTCAGTGCTCTAGTTGCAAAAGGATAGTTTAAAACGGTCATGTGAAGTGTCTGAATTAGGTCTTTTTATCAGCAACTGTGCATGACATAAGTGATAAGTCTGTCATAGTCACCTGAACTTTGATTTCAGTGCTATAAAGTCAAAATGTGTTCAGATATGTTTTTTTTTTTTTTGTAATTATACATGGTAGGTCAACAATAATTGGTATGCTTGTTTATTTCACTATTTATACTTACCTGCAAATTTTTTTACAAAATCTAGTACATTTTCAGAGGTTTTCCTTTTTAAAACAAATGTTTATGACATTGCCTTGACCTAATTTTCATACTCTAGTAGATGACTTTTTATGGATTTTATCTGTTTCTCAGAAGTGTTCAAGACATTTCAACAAAATTTTATATTTGCTGCAGTGAACTCTTGTCATAGCCTTGACCTTTAAACTTTTGTAATATTATTTGAATTGACATAATTTAAAGATAGATACATTGGGTAAATGGATCAGTTTGATCCTGTCATGGTAATTTTCTCTTTAAACATTCAATTGCAATACAGCATTCTTCTTTTCATATCAAGTAAATATGGTAGCAGGCGACACTGTGTGTGTTTGATTTGTATTTTTCTCTTCATATCTTTAACGACTATAAAGAATCTACAGGAAGTAGCTTATTATATTACTTACAGTCTACTACTAATAATAAAGGAATCAAATTCATTTCAATATATTTCAGTAAATTACCTAAATTTGAATTGCTCATGCATGGCATTAATTTGCCTTTGTTATTTTAAAAATATTAAATCCAGCATGTTGCAGTTAATGAATTAGACAAGAAATACTAATAGTTTCAAAATTGTCCACTATAAATTTGAGATTTTAAATTTTTGTGTCCAAAAAAATTTGTCTTTATATCTTTAACTGAATTTTGTTAGTCAGCTTTGTAAATTTTAGACTAATGCCTGTTAACAGGAGCAAGGGAGTCTCATCTCAAAGTTGAAATAGCAAAAAGATAGCGTCAACAAGTAGGCAGTTCTAAATAGAAACAGATGTTATCGACAAAAACTGTATTGCATATGAGGAAGTCTGTCTAGTAAATAGTGCTATAGCTAATTATTACTCAAAGTGTTTCTGACATCATCTAGTGGATTAAAAAAAAATGAACATTTTTTTTGTTGTTGGTAGAAGTATCTAGCAAAAAGCATTGTCAAATAGAGGTCTATCAAATTATGGTAGTCTGCATTATGTCTGCAAGATAATTTGATACTAATAAACAAAGACCTTTCGTAAAAAGGAACCAAGTCCCCTGGAATTGGAGTAATATTTCTATAACTTATCTAATAATTTGAATGTACGAAAATATTCAACTGTGACTAAAGAACACATCAATTCATGAATGCTCATAGTGTTGCAGTGGCAAAAGTTGAATATTTACTATAAATTTGTATAAAGATTCATAATTTATAAATTCATCTCAGAGATAAAATTGAATAAAAATTGAAAAATAATTGAAAAATAATGCATGTATTCTGATTTTAAATGTAAGTAGTTACCAACAATTAGGTTTATCCAGGTAATTTATTGCATGGATAAAATTGCTTTGCATAACAATAAATATTGTTGAAGATGAATTGTTCTATACACAATTAATTGTATTTTATTAAAAAAACATATCTGCTTTTCATGTATTAACTTTTTATGTCTGTATTTGTGTTTCATACGTTCCTATGTTTGTTTCTCTAATTGTCAAACCAAACTTTTTTTTTATCTTGATTGTTTTGAAAAGTGCATGTTACGTTCAAATATATTAAGTGTAAAGAGCTGATGAGAGATTCTTTTCAAAATTGGAAGTAAAATGAACACTGTTTATTCTTTATTTATAGAAAAGTGGATTTCCAGCAGAGGTGAAAGATTTAACCAAAAAAATTAGGACTGTGTTAATGGCCACAGCTCAGATGAAGGAACATGAAAAAGATCCAGAAATGTTAATAGATTTACAGTATAGCTTGGCAAAGTCCTATGATAGCACCCCAGAATTACGTAAAACATGGCTGGACTCTATGGCAAAAATACACTTAAAACATGGCAATTATTCTGAAGTAAGTGTATTAAGTAATTGAAAAGATGGGGCCTTGGCAGCCGAGTGGTCTTAGTTATTGAACTTCTGTATCACCAATCAATCAGTCTATAATTTAAAAGGCTGTTAAACAAATGTATGATTATTTTATATTGTCATTTAACAGTGGGCTGTAAAATCTTATTTGTATAACTACAATATGGTCTATATAACTGAATTTGAATAGGAAACTCTGTATTTGAAAAAATAGAATAGTATACTATACATGTACTATACAAATGTGTTTATACCTATTTTGTTGTTAAATATGATGCGTTAACTTTACATTGCTGTCCTGCAGAAGGTTGTGGTTTTCTCTGGGTATTCTAATTTCCTTCACCAATAATATATACTGCCAGTAGGGCTGAAAGTTTCATTAAACATAAACAATCAGTCAGTCTTACCCAAAACAGTTTTACTAAACAAAGGATATTGCTGTAAGTCCCAATTACATAGAAAAAGTGTACAAATGTACTTAAAGGTTTTAGCTTTGAGTGCCAGATATCAAATAAAGTTGATAAAGTTAAATTGACACTGAACACTTACACTGAATGAACTAGATTGAACACATTATAAAATATGTAAGAACTTTGTTTTTTTTTTTCAGGAAGCACATTGTTTTATACATATAGCAGCATTGATAGCAGAATATTTAAAGAGAAGAGGTAAAACATTTATCAATCTTTGACTTTTGAATAAGTATTGTGCTAGAAACAAATGGCAACTTATGTTAAAAACAATAAAACACAAAATTGTAACCCACTTTGTTTGCCATTCCATTTCCATTCCATTTCCATTCCATTTCCATTCCATTTCCATTTCATTCTTTTTATGGTTCAAAATAAATATCACTTTGTCTGTTTGTTTGCCTGAAAATGACTTTGGATGATAATCTAACAATAGTGTGAGCAATGGTAATCAGAGTAAGTTAATAGGCAAACACAGATGTCTAACACTTTTAAGAAAATGCAGATTAAGAAAAGCACACACTAAACCTTAGATGATTTACACCTATCTTTGAATGTATATGTGGTTTATGGCAAATTTTCCAACTCTGTAATGACATACTACAGATTACCCATAATGATTTGAAATACGAATGGTTTACTGGTCCATTGTGATTACGCTCTTAGTAAAAAAACACAGCAGAGAAAATGTATTACAAACATGCTTCTTTAAATGAAATAATTTAAAAAAAACAAATTGGTGGATATTTTATCTAGATGATTATGAAGGTATGTTTAATCAACTCGAAAATTATATGAAACTCAGGCATATATAAATTCTTTCAATCTTGACCTGTATGCAAAAACTAAGTATTATAAATATTTTCTACCTATAAAAAACCTTTGTAAAAATCTAAGATAAGGCTTGATTATAATCAAATGCAGTTAAAGTCGTCCCTTAAGCTCTTTTATGCTTTGAAATGCTGCATGCAAGCATGCTCTACATATACATCAGTGGCGGATCCAGAGGGGGGTTCCGGGGGTGCGCACCCCCCCTTTATTTTGGCCGATCAATGCATTTGAATCGGGACAATCGGGACATATGTTTTGCACCCCCCCTTTGCCCTGGGCTAGCACCCCCCCTTTCGAAAATTCCTGCATCCGCCACTGTACATTGTTCTGGAAAGGAAAATGTACCACTAATTTACTGGTTCATCTGTCTCTTTGCTTTGTATTAAGTTCCTATTTCTAGCAATGAAATCAAAGATTGGTATGAGGAATGTCTTGGATAGCAATATGCATCTGTATACAAAAAATTGTCACCCTCATCCTTCATGCATGAATTATTTGAATGAAGTATTAACTAAACTAAAGGTACTGATACATGCAGTTTAAAGTCTTGAAGGGGTATGGTTTTCTAAACAGTTAAATATTCGAAATTTGACGTTTGAGAAACACAATTTTTTTTAGCAATGAAACATACATGTACATGTATGACATTGTAAATAGCACCCTATAAAAGATTTATACAAAAATGGTATCATCATTTTATGCAGTAACTTGTAGATAACATATATATTGAAATTTCTATATCTGCATAGTTCCAAAGCAAAGAAGTGTTCTTTGAGTAAAATATTTTTCTCAAATGTATTTATTTCATTACTTTTAAGCTACAAAAATAAATAAAAGCTTGTAAATATGTTATATAAAAGCAACATACAAATTTAGCAACAAATTTCATCAGTTAGACTTTAGATTTGAAGTTGAAAGCCAAATATAGAAATGTTTTAAAGCATTTGGTTAACAAAAGTCTTTATCACTATGAAATACAGGATTAATAATTTTACTACAGGAAAGTTAAAGTCCAGTAAGTTGGCATGTTATCTGTTATCATGTTGTAATGTTTTTTTTGTATTTTAGTAAATTATAACTTAATAAAACTTTTTGACTTGTTGTTGTGAATTGATTTGTTTGTCAATATTTGATCATCACCAACTTTTTGTTTAGGTTTTTGAATTCCCTTGAATGTTTCATGGAAGTTGGCATGTTGTCACACATTTGTCTAAGTTTCATCTTTGTTGCTGTTCACCTTGTACAATGTTTTTTGTAAGATTGTCTCACCAGTAAATTGACTTAAGTTTGTAGCCATCATTATTTATTTTTAACCTTTGCATCTAAACTTTTTTTATGTCTGTGGTCATTTCTATGTGTGTATGATTTGTCATTTCGGAGAAGGTTTATTTAATTTTTTATGGATTTTTACAATAAATTAGACTTCATTTTGCAAATTTGTTTAGGAGCTGGTCATCATCTACTAGTATTTGTTTTTAGCTGTTTAACTTAATATGACATTGACTGATAATTTTGTCATTTTTGTTCATTTTGCTTCTGCTTGGATTATTTATATACCAGTTGGTAATTTTTGTTATAAAAGTTATAAAAGATATGAAATGGAAGAAAATATAAAGGTGGTCATCTACATGAAATAAAAACATTTGGAAACAGTGTTTGATGTTTATAGGAATAACTCATATAATTGCTGATAATCATCTTGAAGGCTCTGATAAAGCCTACAATGAACTTCTTTGCAATGTTGTATTTTTAAATGAATACAATGTACTGGTACTATTTTTTATTGTTTTAAATTTTAACTTATTTTATGCCACTTGCATTTATACATTTTAACAATTTTTTTGTTAGTCTTGACAATGTCACAAAGATATTTGATGTACAATTAAAACTTACAAAAACAATTGGAAAGTGACTACAAGAGAATTTTAAACTATGAATTTGTAACTTTTATTACTGATATAAATATTTGTTTTATTACAATTATACAAGTATTAAATAATATTTTGTATTATATACAGGATGTTTCCCTCAAGGTTGTGCTGCCTTCAAACTGATATCTCCAAATGTAGAGAAGGAAGAAAGTGGCATTAAAGATGATTCAGGGATGCAAGACGTTCAGTATACAGAGGTAACTATACACACTGTAATCCTAATTAATTAGAACGTTGAATGAAATGTCTTACTTTGAGAAGGTTATGTGAACTTATTCTCTTCACTGCCATATTGAGTTATGGACATTTGTGACTTATTAATGACTGGTTTTGCATAGGATTTACTCTTGTTTAGTTCTCATTTGACACTCTTTTTGCTTCAATTACATCTTCAGTTAGATCTAGGATTTACCAATAGGTTGGATCATTGTTTGATATGCATAAGGTAAAGCATTTTCAACAAGATACAAGTAACCTCAGGTAGTTTCCAAACTACTGAAAAATAAAAAAATAAAAATTGAATTTCCATTTTGAGGAAAGTTTATTTTTATTGACTTATTTATGAATATTTATGCATGCTTTGAATATATTACATGTATATAGATAACAATACTTTTTTATATTTCCATTCAGGAGACCATGGTAGAGTATTTAGAGAAGGCTTCCAGATCATTAGAGTTTGCAGAAAGATACGAGATGTTAGGAGAAATCTACAAATTAGTTATACCTATCTATGAATTTAATAGGGATTATGAGGTTTGTTTTATGAATAAAAAGTTTAGCAGTGTAGCATTGTAGGTGCATTTTGAATAATTTTTAAAAAGTTAGATTTCACGAGGATTTATAAAATATTCAGGATTATCACTGAAGTTCATGTGTGTGTTTTTAACTAGTATTTTAAAGGAGGAGAATAATTTATACTAATGACAAGAAAATTAATCAAATCCAACTGTGATGGATAAGCTTACATGGTTATTTAGTGATAGATATTATAGTAGATAAGAAAAGTATGGACAATGAAAGTATTTAGAAAAATAATTTACAAACACATGAGGAGTTATATTTATTCCCATACAATTGAAGTCGCACAAACTATGAATTAAGCAGCTTAAGAGTTTTCAATTTACTGTTTAGCATTTTATCGGTAGTCTTTAAATAATAATACTGACATATTTTGTCACAGTGTAGAAAATAGTATTGATTGTAAGTCTTTGTTTTACAGAGACTATCCTCTTGTTATACTAGTTTATCCCAAGCCTATACCAAGGCAGGTGAGGTTGTACAATCATATGTCTTTGTTTTACAGAGACTATCCTCTTGTTATACTAGTTTATCCCAAGCCTATACGAAGGCAGGTGAGGTTGTATAATCATAAGTCTTTGTTTTACAGAGACTATCCTCTTGTTATACCAGTTTATCCCAAGCCTATACCAAGGCAGGCGATGTTGTACAGTCTGGTAAAAGATTGCTAGGCAAATACTTCAGAGTGGGATTTTATGGGGTAAGTATATTTACTTTTATTTTTAAATTCTATTGGAAAAATGCAATCTTGCATGTATGACCTAGTTTAAATGCTAATTTCAATTTTATACCTGGATCTCTTAACCTAATGTAGAGTGTTGTATCCTATGAATGATAATTTATATAGTATATAGTAATATGCAGGTTGTGCAGAGTTTACATCAAAGAAAAAAGGTAAGTAACGAATGAATGCATGTTTCCCAACAATGAGTTAACATGGATATGATCTAGTTATTACTTTATTATACTTTGTAGTCATACTTTGATGATGAAGACCAAAAAGAATATATCTATAAAGAACCAAAAGTCACCAGTTTACCAGAGATATGTGAAAGAATTAGTAATATCTATGGTGAAAAGTATGGCAAAGAAATTATAAAACTTATTCAGGATTCAAAAAAGGTAATTTATGTGCAGTTCAAAAGATTAAAAAATCATGATTGATAAAAAAAGTAAAACTGCTGCTTTCTGTTAACATAAAGCAATGATTGATTTTGTTCAATTCAATTTTTCAACTTAGCAATATAGGGGGAGATAACTTTTAAAGTAAAATTTTTATAAATAGATGTTTATGAAATACCTTTTGTGACATGTAGCAAGAAAACAAATTCGGGACGCCAATTTGGCATAATAAAAACCTATCTAAGCAAATAATTGATTTTACATTTAAAATATGGGCTGAAGATATTTTTTCTATTGTTGACCTACTTTTTCCTAACAGGTTGATCCAAATCAATTAGATGGCAGATACTGTCACATACAAGTCACACATGTCACACCATACTTTGATGAACGAGAACTTCAGAGAAGACTTACAGATTACGAAAGGAATAATAACATTAGAAAGTTTATGTTTGAAACACCTTTCACAAAGGATGGCAAGGCACATGGTGAAATTGATAAACAATATAAAAGAAGAACAGTATTAACAAGTATGTAAATATTATACAACTATGGATCAGAGTACAATTACATTTTGTATCACTCTTCTTTAATAGCTGACTATGCAGTATGGGTTTTGCACAAATTGAGAGACAAATATCTGACTGAAAGTAAAAAAGGTTATGTACATTGTTTAGATGTTACATATCTTATTCTAAATATTTGTGAAAATTCATCACAGACTTAAAAAAAACTTACCATCAGAGATTATTTTTTTCTCCACTTTGTCATTTCAGCCACCCATAGTTTTCCTTATGTTAAAAAGAGAATAGACATTATTGAAAGGAAAGATTTAGAACTAAGTCCCATTGAAGTAGCTATTGATCAAATGCAGACTAAAGTTGCAGAAATGAGGGAGGTTGTCAACATGTCACATCCAGATCTTAAAAGGCTACAACTTAAGTTACAGGGCAGCGTCAGTGCACAGGTAAGAATGTAAACTGATTTAGTGCCAATATGGCACACCCATACCTCAAAATGTTATAGCTAAAGTTACAATCTTTATATTGTAAGATGGGGATGGTTCAGTGGTAAAAGTTTATTTTTCCTGAGAAGGTCAGTTTCTCAGATAGTATCAACAATAGTTAAACTTCAGGTGGTGTAAAGAATGATTGTAAAGTGTACATGTCGGTCTGGCAGGGTTCATCTGATTTTGACCTCCTCAATAACTTTTGTAATTTCAGTAATATTTGTAGTAAAACCTTAATCATATCAGAGTGTACTCTCTTTCTTTCTGAAATGATTACAAACCTAAGATAGGTAAGATAACCAATGTGATTAAACAATTTGTTTTCAGGACTTTGATAGGAAAAAAGTCATCTTTTATACCAGGTTCTTTTACTTTAACTGTTGACATTTAGTGCATTACTTGACACCAGATAAATCTTTACTTAGCAACATATTATATTTTAGGTAAATGCAGGTCCTTTGGCTTTTGCTGAAGCATTTATCAGTAGAGGCAAAAACTTTCCTGAAAGTAAAGTAGAATTGTTAAAGGAAGTTTTCAGGTAAATATGTATACATACAGCTTTATAACAATTATTTATGCATATTATTCATGGTCAGAGCTTATTCTCTGTGATGTTGAATAAAAATAGATCGTTATGACTCATTGACTTTGGGTAAATGTTTTGGCAAAGATCATATCTTGATCACTTAAGATATCATAATCATGTTAACTAGGGTATGGATGAATCTTAAAGCATAAATCAACACCCAAACAAAAGTAGGTTACTGTGACATTGTAAAAGAGTTGAACTTTGTTGATTTATAGATATTTTGTTTTTGTTTAAATTCCCAAAATGTAAGTACCCGGTATACAATTGGGACTGATAGTTATTATATTGGTAAACTATGATTTTAATTGTTTCCAACCTACAATTTTTTTTTTTTAGCAAAATAAAGAGATGGTTAATTTGTTTAGTTACAAGGTAGTGTAAGTTTTACAACTATACTTTAGAAAATTTAAATTCACATTCTATTTCACAGTAATGAATGTAGTTTTTTTTTAAAAAGAAGTAATTTTATTTTTCCAGGGATTTTGTTTATGTATGTAATGATGCGGTAGATCTCAATGGAACATTGGTTACAACAGAACAGAAAGAATATCATGAATCATTAAATCAAGGCTTCCAAGATATAGTCTCTAAATTAAATGAAATGTTTGGAGAAAAGGTAAGGTTGTTAACAGGTGTTTTAATGCACTCTCTAAGCTTAAGCTTTTAATCCTTAATGCAGATAAAAAAAGGGAATATCCTGAAATCATATATATTTTTTGGTTTTATACGTGAATTATTTATAAGATCTCATGACTAAATTTTATACAATTTTGCTTATCTTGACTTTAAACTGAAGTAATATTTCCAAACTTGTATGAACGTATATCCTAAATTTTTGTAGTAGAACTGCTTTTTTAAATGTATTTTATGTGTGTTCATTGAAGGGATTAACACTTCATTAGGTGTGTTATATATAACATTATCAACCATTTGATTATCATAGCTTCAGACCAATTGAGGTAAGATGTGTGAAAAAAAAACTAATGTCACAGAATTATATTGAAGCACATTAATTTCTTCAGTTTGAATATACAATAACGTAGATAGTCTTAACTTATCTAGTAGGATTGTGTATGCTGTAATATTGTGCATATTTGAATACGTAGACTTTGTGCAAATACTTTTATTTTGTATTTTTCTTTTTAAGGGTTAAGTGATAACAAAAGTTACGGGTTTTCATTGATAAGTTATAAAATACTTTGTAAGATCACGGAACACAGTTACCTCCCTTGGAATTTTGTTCATTCACCTTCTTTTATTATTTCTTCTTGTTTTGGATCATGAATTTTAAAGTTGAGTAGTAATTTGGTCCAGTTGAAAAAGGTCAAAAACTAATGTGTCGGAAGCTGCCAAACAGAATTCAAGACCCCTTAAAATATAATTGTCCAAAATTTTACTTACAGCGGATGACATTTTCTATAATTTTGATATGATTTGTCCCATAAGTAGTACACCACACTGTACAAATATCATTTAGAAAGTGCAGGTGAGATTTTTAAAATTTAGATTATTGTCACTACATTATACTATGATCTCTGGCCTAATATGAATTTCATCGACAAATAATCAACCTCAGATGTGTGGTCTGGCTAAGGTAGCTGTATTGATTGGCATTTTGTGTGTACTTGTTTTTTTGTGCTGCCAAGATAAGTGAAACATAATGTTTAAATAATTTATTATTATCAGTTACTTTATGTTAATGATGTCTAGTGGAAAATGTTTGATACATAATCAGAATGAGAAATAAGATACAATTTATTAGGAAGGTTCTAAAAATAGAGTTGACCATAAGAAGGGGCAGATACTTCAATTGTCATCAGAAAAATAGGCACCTAGTTTGTGCGGATGATGTTTTCTATAATTTTGACAAAATTTGATATATCAAGTATTGCAGTGAATTAAGAATTTTAATATTTTTTATGCCCCACCTACGATAGTAGAGAGGCATTATGTTTTCTGGTCTGTGGCTCCGTTCGTCCGTCCGTCTGTTCGTCTGTCCGTCTGTGTGTCCGTTCAGATAAAGTTTTTGGTCAAGGTAGTTTTTGATGAAGCTGAAGTCCAATCAACTTGAAACTTAGTAAACTTGTTGCTTATGATATGATCTTTTTAATTTTAAAGCCAAATTAGACTTTTGACCCCAATTTCACGGTCCACTAAACATAGAAAATGAAAGTGGGAGTTTCAGGTTTAAGTTTTTGGTCAAGGTAGTTTTTGATAAAATTGAAGTCCAATCAACTTGAAACTTAGTACATATGTTCCCTATAGTATAATCTTTCTAATTTTAATGCCAAATTAGATTATTACCCAATTTCACGGTCCATGGAACATGGTAAAGGATAGTGCGAGTGGGGCATCCGTGTACTTTGGACATGTTCTTGTTCTACTATGAACTTTAGTATATTTTTCCCTCTTTTGAACAATATTATGCTGTTAAAAGAATTGATGCTTATTTTCTACAGAGAATACATTAAAATGAGGACAAAAAACAGTTTTATCAATTACATGTACTACTGTTAACATAAATATTTTGCAATTTTCATGCCAACAAAATTTAGTGTAGGGGTTAAATTCACTTATCAACAATAAGTTTGCCCTTCACATCAATAAAATTACTTTCTCCAAAACATTTAGGGACTTTTTTGAGATATATTAAGCAAAAATAACCCCTGCATGAAAATCTGCATGTTTACCGTATTCTTGAGACCTAAGTGAAACATTGATGCATATGTTGCTATGAGTGTCTGTACATATAAATGCTGTTAGTTTTGTTTGAGTGATATGACATGAAACAAGACACATGGGTTATTTCTAAGGTTTTTAGGTTCATTTAAGAATAGTGATATATATAATAGACCTTTGGTGTTTGGTAAACAGTTTCATTGCTTTGGCATACAGTATATATATATACTCACTATCATTCTTCTTTACTTTGAAATAGTTAAAAATAATTTTTCTGATTTGGTGTGTATTTAGAAAAGTATTTATGATTGGCCATTTATGTGTGGTTTTCTGTTGCATAAACATCTGTTCAAATCAGTAGCTAGCAGAATAGGAAGATAGTGTTCCTCTTAGTTGTTCTTCCTTTAATAGTTTTTTTAAATCAATATTTTCTTAATTGGTGATGTAATTAAAAAGTACTTATTATTTTAGAACATTGATACTTGGTATACAGTTGCACTTGTACTAAAAGCATTGGAATCAAATGCAATTTTTTTTTGGCTTGGAAGTTGATGAGTTTTTGATTATTGATTATAGGTGTAACACCACTAATTTTGGCCTTGTCTAAGACCATATACAAGATAGTAGTACATATTTAAAACAAAATAGTTCCTATGCATGGGTGTAATATCAAAATATGTAGAATATTGTATTAATTTTGGTATCAAATGAAAGCTGAATGACTGGTGATCATTGTAGAATACTTGCTGCCTTACTATTTTGAATTATAATTAAAAAAAATGTATGCAATTTTACAATTAGAATACAGTTAGTCTGTTTCTCAGATCTGAAGTACCTGTTTTGGTACTTCCTAACTTCCAGGAACCATTACTCTCTTAAATTGCAATTAAAGGTATGTTATTTTTGTTTAGCACAAGACACCATTAGGTGTTGCTTTGACATGCGATGATCATCACTTTAGAGACAAAAGAGCTGTAACTGCTAGAAATTGAAGAATTTTACAGAAAATGCAATGGGGCAATGAATTATTGATGTTCTTCCTATAGCTTATGGCATTTAGATGCAATGGTTTAAATAGAATATGCAAGGGGTCCACAAAACTCAGATCAAGTACAAATTTGGGTAGCATTTCTTTTACCGTTTTGCAGTTATTACTTTTATTGATGTGCAAACGGGGGCATCATCTGTGTCCAATGGACACATACCTCATTTAATTTTAATTGTAAAAACATATGGACAGAAATGCCTTTCCTTTAACCTTTTTAGACTTTCTCCCATATATCACAGTATATTTTGAATACTTTTCACTAGCTTTACCATAATAAAAGTATTTCTAAGGATTCAATGTTGGCTCAGTGATTCAGAATATCAGTGAACAATGTGTGTTGTCAAATTGTAAACTTAACTATCTTTTAAGATTTTTTATCCTAGGTGTAGGGAACATTAAGGTTTATCTTTTTCAGTCTGTATATCTGTCTGTACCTCCATACATACTTACATCCCTAAATCGGTTTCCAATCTCTAACTTTAGTTTGTCTCTACCAAATGTTATGAAACTTATACACAATGCTTATATTCACCAAGTACAGTTTAAGTTCCAACTTGGGTGACATCTTCTTCACCATTCTCAAAGTGTGTCCCTTTATAAATAGAAAAATGGCAGAAATTGCCATATCTGTATTCTACTTTTTCTTTGTCTCAACCAAAAATTATGAAACTTATAAGCAGTGCTAAGGCCACACCAATTTAATTTCTTGTTCTACGGATTTTTGGACTTCAAAATTTGGGGCGAGCGAGCGATTTGAAAATTTAAATAAAAAAATATTTAATTTGCAAATTTTTGAGGCGAAGCTTGAAAAGTAGAGGCGAGCGATTATAATTTTTTTTTGTAAACATAAAATACATGTAGTAGGTTTTGACAATATTAAAGCTTGATTTATCACTTGTACTTTGACATTTCTTTAATTTCTGAAGTATTTTTTCCCTGTTCACCAAGAAATAATTAAATCTGGTCTATGTATGACATGTATGTGTGACTGACAATGAGACAATTCTCCATCCAAGTCATAATCAGTTTGGGGAGAACCCCTTAATGTTATAAATATCCCTTTTACATGTTTTATGAGGGATCAATATAAGTTAAAATATATTTGTTTGTACAAAAGGGCTCATATTTTCTCAAAAAACTATATATCTATCTGGTATTAAATGGTCAAAACATGTCCAAGAATTTTGTAATATTCCTGGACTTTAACCATGTTAACACATTTACTTTAACAGTTTAATATTATTCAAAATAAGTGGACCACTCTTTTAGAAAAAGTTGTTTAAAATATGATGTAATTCTCCTCTTTTTGGGTACAAAATTCTAAGTTTTCAAAGGTTTTGTATAGAAGAACTATACAAATCCTTGGTATTTCTAAATTTTTTTTCTACATCAGTAAAATGACCCCTTGTCCATGTTGTCTGAGGGAGGGTTGTTCTCAACCTGATATAAATAACAAACACAGGTCAAAGTACGGACTTTTACACAGGGCTTTGATACAGACCAAACAGCAGGCTATAAAGGACCCAAAATTATTAGCGTACACAATTCGAACAGGAAAACCAACGATCTAATTTATATATCATGTACATCCAAACGGGAAAAATTATACCAATGAACAACATTACCAAACGATAACTGCTGAACGACAGGCCCCTCAATCAATCAGGACAGGTGCATAAACATGCAGAGGCTATGGATAGTTTTGTTTCGCCAGCATACAATATAATTGCAGTTGAAGGCAAATCCTTCAGAAGTTCTTTGTACTTTATTCTAACAACTAACATGTTTTGATAGGGAATATAAGTAAGGGGGAAAGTACCAATTTTTTGTTCTTTACTCCGGTATTTCCGCTGATATAGATTTATATCGGAGATACAAATCCTTGATCGGAGCACTCCCGCTTTGGATAAGTAGGTTTCATGCTGAAACAAATATTCTCACAGATATTTACAAAGTGTGCTGGGGTGCTTTTATGTTTAAAATCGTTATATACAGGTTAGACTGTGATTTTAAAAACAAATGTTGATATCTTTTTATAATGTTTACAAAAAAAACGGTGCGGGAAATGGACTTGATTACATTTCCGGATGCGGGAAGCGGGAATATAAAAAAAATAAAAAAATTCTGTTTTAAAAAAAATAGGTGCGGGCGGGTCCGTCGAACAAGGAATCAAATTGGTGTGGCCTAATGACCTCAAAAAAAGATCAAGTCTGAATTTAGATTGTGTCACTTTTTCAGTTTTTGAGCTATCCCATTACTGGTTGTAATTAAGAGCACTCAAACCCCTGATCAATCTCTAATGCCAACACACAGAAACAACGGTCATCTTATTTTCAAAGTATACAAAAAGTCACTAGGTTTAAATAAGTACATTTGACTTTTTCACATTTATAAGCAGAGACATCTGTTTCCAATGACACATCTTTCTTTTATTTAATTTGCATGGCATGGCATATTTGAATAAATATAAAAAAAGACAATATGTAAAGGCTTCTGACACAACAAGAAATAAAAGTAGAATCTAATAGTTTTATCGCTTTTTTCCATAGTGAGTTATGAGATTTCAGATATCTGGTGCATATTTGACCTCACACGATTCACAAGTTTGCAATTAGCTTCTGTCATATATATCTTTGGTTAAAACAACTATCTATTTATAGGGAACCATTGGTAATAAAAATGTACCTGTGTACATTAACTAGATTTGTTTTATTTTAATTTACTGTTGATATATGAGCTATTTTTCACAACCTTGTAAAATAATTTTTTTAATGTTTGATGGACTTTATGTGTACAAAAAGAGGAATTTGTAAGTGCATAAGGTTGCTAATTTACATGGACACATTGCAAATTGGATGCAATTAAAACTGCTTTTAAACAATGATGGTTATTGATAATTTATCTTTACACTGGATTTTTGAAACATTCCTGAAATGAAAATTTACATAATGTTCCATACATGTAATGCCATTGTCTAATACATTTTGATAGAACTTTACAGAAGACATTTGTTATTTCACAGAGTATCAAATATGGTTTCATTTTAGTAATACATATTATAAAATCAACTGAGAATTTGTTTGATATAATTTCAGATTTTAAAAATAGACGGTGGTGGTACATTGTCCAGACAAGGTTCACAGGCAGTGTTAAACATTAACTCATCAAGTGCTGGTGCTAGTTCTGCTTAATCTACAGGCATTTGTAGTAGTGTTGTTATAATTACAAATCAAAATTAGTGGAAACAATTAGTCCCTAAACAGACAGTAAATGTGATTCCATTGTTTCTTATTAGCCAGTGTAACTATGTGTGCTACCTCAGTTCTCAAGAAACATTTAGATATGATAGACAAAGAGTTTTATATGAAGTTGTTGGCTTTAAATGTGTAATATTAACATTTGTATTTAATCATTTTTGATACATTGTATGTGTTATGTGTCAAATTAGCTAAGAAAAAGAAGTGCCATGTTAACATATGATCCACCTCTAATCATGATTGCTATGGGTTATCTCCCCTTTAATTATTAAAGCAACTTATTACTGTCATTCACAGAATGCTTAACTTATTAATACTTTGTCTGTTGCTTTGGATGTTAAGACATTTCAATAAACCAATATGATTTGAAAATAAGCTCTTGAGTTATATACCTTTTTTTTAATAGCTGAATACTTTCCAATAACATTTTATTCATTCTGTTAAGATATTAGTGGGTTTTCATGTTAGTGATACTTCATTGAGAAAATTAATTAACATACAGTTTAAAGAATATGTAAGAAACAACAAGTTTTTTTTGTGAAACTTTATGGAAGGGTATGATTATAAAGGAAGTAATTATGGACAAGATTAAAATCTAAACCCCATAGGTTTGTGTTAACAACTAAAATAATATATGATTATATATATACCTATATGTTTATTGCAATATTCTATTTCCTGTTTTGTGGTTTGGATACAAAATTTGTTGTTAACGTTAGATTGATTCATTGCCTTATTAATTGAATGTCACAAGAGATGATAGATAATGCCAATATTTATATTCCGAGTTATATGTTACTTTTTAAGCAAGTTACATTTAAACAAATATCTAAGCTAGCTATGATTAAAATTCTCGGATTAAAAAAACTTCTTCAATGACATATATAGCCTTATATACAGATGTAAAAACTTCCTCTGGTTGCCTTTTTTGTTGTCAATTCTATGCATAATATGTTACCAACCAAACCGGTTTGATGTTATTTTGTTTACATAAGCTATTCTGTGATAAGTAATCCCCCTTTTTTTATTTCAGTTTATGCACACAATTTACTTAGAATCAGGATATATATGATTAAAATATGCATTAATTTCTTTTTATGTAAATAATAGTTTGAAATTATGAGGCATTATCTTGATTAAATGAAATTGATTTATCTTGTCTTTTTGTAAAAATTTCATCTTGTATTGATTTTGCTTTTCATACATTAAAATGTAAATTTTTCATACGCACACATGTAAATTTCAATCATTTTGTTTGCTGTGCCAATATCACAACTAGAAAGGTTACAAATCATAGATTTTTCATATTTGTATGCTTTAATAACTGTTAGATTTACTCTTTTGAAATGACCTATATCCCAGATTGCCCTTGGTACCTAAGTTGCGCATTTCAAGAAAAATGATGTGGGAAAGAGTGTGGCAAATTTAATTTGAAACATGTTCTAAACTCCAATTTATCATTAAAAGAATTGAGGTTTACAATAATAAATCATCATGCAGCCATCCCTTTAAAATACTATAACATTCAAAGTATAATTTATTAAAAGAATCAGATTTTGATGAATGGTTGTAAGATGGTAATAAAAATCATCATTGTTCATATCAATACGTTTTTTAATTCAAATATTCAGGCATCTCTGACATCCAATATAGCTGCAAGTGTTCAGAAAATAGTCAATAAGAGTTGCATACAATGTTTTTGACCAAGTAATCTTGATTGAATATCCCAGTGCCTGTTTTGGTTATTAAATGGTTTCATTGTGTAAGATCTCCTATTGATAATTTTCTTTCTTATTATACAATGTGATAGTTTAAATATGACAAGTAAATATGTTTATCAAAATATAACAAAGTATTTAAGTATTTAATTTAATATATAGCAAGATATACTTAGTTCTGACAAGAATATCTTTTGGGATTATTATGGAATTCTCTTGGTATATATTAAAAGGGTTTTATTCAATATATGTTTATTCATCTACTAACACCCATAGTGCAGTGACTACAGTACATTTATAGTACCTTGATAGCAAGATAAATATTAAAGCAAGTTGACTTATTAATTTGATGTTAAAAAATTCTTAACATATATAGAAGTACTTTAGTATGTCCTGTGTGTCTTAATTGAAAGCTTTTAGCTGAATAAATGTTAAATGCATGTTTTTTTTTATAATTTTCTCAAGTCTTTAGAAAACACCAACAAAGTGGTAATTGTAAAGATGATTTTTTTCTTCTTCAATTTTTCAAGTCTGAAAGCAGTGCAAGGTCTTGAAATGCAAGTTTTTTTCTTTTTCTTAGATTAGTTATATGCCGATCAACTCATGCACATGTTGTTTTTGACACTAGTTAATATTAAATTAATCTAAATCAAATATGCTTATCTTGATGTATTAACCCCCGTTGTTGTTTAAAGTATGCTATTGGTATGGATGTTGTATGATGAGATGTGTAAAGATGTGGATTTCAGGTAATTTAGAAAGGGTAAAACATATTCTTGTAAAGAAAAAATGGCATAGATATATATGGAGTTCATAAACTTTTGTTAACAATTATTTAATTTATGGGGACTTTTCATATGGGTGGATATGAATGAGACAAAAAGTTCAAATTCAAGAAGATAATAAGAAAAACTTATATTCTAAAATTAACAGTGCATTATCAAAGTAATGCTTTACTTAAACCATCAGATAAATTTTTGATTGTATACTTCTACAAATAAACAAGAATATATTGAATTTTAGACAGGATGATTAAATGTATAATGCATAATTTGTTATGTATAAATGATGGCTATATAGTATACCAGTGTTCATAGTCTAGCTATATATTTACATGTGCTTTATGTGTACACTATATTTGTGTGAGTTAGTGTGTGTGTACACTATAATTTATGCCTAAGCAGATCTGAATATAAAATTAAATTTGTTATTATTTGTTATAAAATGCAATAAATATTATAACCACTAGTACTTTGTATTCAATGTAGTAATGACAATTGAGATTAATTGATTGTTGGTTTCCTTTATAGTCCTATAATCTGGCTAGATGTGTGTTTGTTTGTTTGTTTGTTTGTTTGTTCGTCTGTTCCTCTTTCCAGCTTGAAGTCCAATCAACTTAAAGCATAGTACACATGCTCCCTATGACATGAATTTTCTAATTTTAATGCCAAATTAGAGTTTTGACCCAAATTTCCCAAATACTATTGTTGTACTTCCCATTTCATGGTTTACACTGGTGACTTGCATTGTGTATACTGTAAACCAACTTATTTTCGCGGATACTTTATTTCGCGTTTAGCCCTTTCGATTCCATTTCGCGGTAATTTAATTTCGCGATTTTCTAACTAACTTGATGTAGTTTAATAAGGAAAGATGCAAGTTTTACATATTCGCGACGATTTAAATTCGCGTTATTTTTCTACTCGCGAAAGTCGCGAAAATAAATCACTCGCGAAATTTAGTTGGTTTACAGTATGTGAGTATAGCTGTGTCTCTGAAAAACTGAAAAAGGAGGTCCCTTTAACAGATTTTATGCTTCCTTGACTGATACAATGTTTTATACAAGTAAAAGGTTTTGTTAACTATAAAACCCGGTTTAATCCACCATTTTGTACATAAGAAAATACCTGTACCAAGTCAGGAATATGACAGTTGTTATCAATCTGTATAACTCAATTCCATTCAATAAGGGACTTTCCGTTTCGGATTTTCCTCTGAATTAGGTACATTTGTTATTTAATTTCTGTACTTTGTTTCAGTTCTTGTCACGCTGAAGTTCAGTTTCCCCTTTGATAACTTCGGTTATCATTTACAGATACATGTTTAAGATTTATCATGCTCACTAGGAGACAAATAAATCCTGTAATCTTATGTTTTTTCTCTAAATTTATGGTCAATGTCTTCCTCTACAGTCAGATTGTTTGAGACATCTGGTGGACATTCACATATCCCAGTATTTCTATATCCTAGATATCTTGTTAAAAGCTTCTATTAATGTCTATTCAGCTGATACATCTGGGGGAAAAATATCTACCTGTACAGTTTGCTTCAGCCTGAATTTCTGGTCGACATTTTCATACACTGCAGGTTAGATTAATCTTTTCTCTAGTTCTTACAGGATTTATCCTTTTCCTGACCTGGTGATTTATTTTTTGTAATCAACGCCTGGTTCTCCATTGGTTAAAAAAATTTCATGAAGCAAAGTTTTGTTGCATTCCTCTGAATTTCTTATTGTGACATGAAAAAATGCAATCTTGTCTGATGACATCACATTAAAAGAACACATCTCTTTGCATATCATACGAAAAGAAGGATTGACTTTGTGTGCATATCGTTTAAAAATCATTAGAGAAACACATTCCCCCACACACCTTGTGCGAAACGATTTTTATCAACTCTCAACAGTTAAATTTTAATACTTAAAACGCTGGACGAGCGTTCTTTATATCAAAGTCATAGTGAGGCAATCAAGATGAACAAAATCTTTCACTAAACTTCAAGTTCAAAACTGCCCCTACCATTGCTTTTAGAGGAATTTTACGGTAAATCTTGACCACGCTACAGCTGTGAATTATAGTTCACCGCTTGCTAAGTAATATCAACAAATTGTAAATTTAATGTAATGAATTTCGGCATGAGTTGCCCGACAATCATCACAAATTCTTCATTAAAACAATTGTAGATACATAAATAAAGGCAACAGTAGCATACCACAGTTCAATAGTCGTAAATCGATTAATGATCCTTTATTTATTAAAACAAATGTCAAGCTAAAAATCTTTGGGAGTTAAAAGTGAATAAGTTAAACAGAAACTATCAAAGATTGACACCAAAATTGAGAGATGACAAAAACATTACTATACCTTTATTGTCATAAAGCAAATGCATAACATCAGTTCAGAAATAACAACAACAATTAACATTTACAATATAAACATAACAAGGGTGGGGTGACAAAAGTCGCTAGCCTTGAGAACAAACACAAGTATAAATATGTTTTTTTTAAAATGAACACTCAAATCAACACTAATTGCAAAGATGATAAAACATTTAAATATATGTTTAACAATACAGAAATTCACTTTAGGAACGAACACATGCACGTTCTTAAATTTCAGTTAGTTATACTTTTAATAAAAATACAATAAAACATACATTCACAACAACTTAACTTCATAAACTGTACAAAAGATAACACAAATACTGGTACATGCAAAATAATCATAAATTTAACTATTATTTACAAGTCTTATGCATAATAGCCTTTGAAAGTTATGTTGTCACAGTTTTTAAATGAACTAACTGTTAACATATACATTTTAAAGTCTCGCTCTATTGAATGCAGCCACAGGAGTAAACAATACAAGTGAACAATACAGTTATCTTCACGAATAAAGTTCATGATTTTAACATCTGGACTTTATAGTTCGCTATCATTGTAATATGCGTTTTAGCAATGATAACTGTTATTCTTGTCATTTCGTGGCTCTCATTTGTATGTATGTGTCTTAATACAGACAGAAAATTAACATCAGTGCATACATGTCTTCACACGAGAAACTTCAAATGTTAAATTCAAATAAGTTCATGTCTCTTTCATACACTATTTCGTTATTTTTGCTTTGTTCAACACGTCTTGTGTACACTTTGAAATTGTTTTGAGATACAGCTATTTCTATTTCTGTTCGAGTTTCCTTCCTTGGTTTTGAAAACGGTAACAATATAATTCCTGACAGAATAAAAATAGAAAACGCAAAAAGGTATACGATGTCTCTATTGCCAGACGCTTTCTGTAAAAATGCTGAAAATAATAAAGAAACTATAATATTGAACTCTTTTATAACTAAGTTATTATTTAACCTATTTTCCCTCCAATTTGAGACTTTTATACTGTATTATGTCTCGACTCCAATCTGCATATTATAAATCATTCCAACATTAAGCAATCATAGATTTCTTTTGAAACACAAAATTCTAAAAGTGTGAGTATAATGGTATATTTCTTCATATTTCTTATATGGCTGTGTGAAACTTATCACCCCTGGGGCGTATTTAATATTATATGACAGACATATCAAGACATATTATCTTTCTAAAGACTGTATACTTTTAACATAAGATAATGTCTGTACCAAGTCAGGAATATGACAGTTGTTATCCATTCGTTTGATGTGTTTGATCTTTTGATTTTGCCATTCGATAAGGGACTTTCCGTTTTGAATTTTCCTCGGAGTTCGGTATTTTTGTTATTTTTAAAACTTTTGACTGTTTTTAGTCATTAGGAAATTAAATCAAGATTGAAAATGTCTGAAATTTATTATAAATTTTAGAATGTCTTGTAACCTGGTGACTGTAAAGAACTATCTTAAACGTAAAAAAAATACTATTGATAAAATGTTCATCTAAATGCCGGATTTATCTGACACGATTCAATCTAAAAGGATTTGCAACAATCAATAAATATTTCATCAACATACATGTGAACAGAAAAAAGAGGTATTACAGATAAAAAAGTAAAGGTGACATTAAGAATTCAGCATTAAAGTCAAGAATATGAAAGTTGTTTTCCATTCGTTTGCTGTGTTTGAACTTTTGATTTTGCAATTTAATAAAGAACTTGCCGTTTTGGACTTTCCTTGGAGTTTCGTATTTTTGTTATTTTACATTTTACTTACCTGCAATTGGGGTTCCAATAAGACCACCGACACCTTGCATCGATAATGCTAAGCTTAATCCTCTACCATAATATTTTAATTCCAGTAAATTTGTCAAACACAAGTTGAAACCAATTAATGACCCTCCTGTAAAGAGAACGTAACTTTTAAGAGTGTCGAGGGAATGATCATATTGCGATTAAACAATTCATGATTGACTACTGTTTACTGAACATCCAATGGCAATGTCTTAGCTATATTTAGGAGGGGGACACATCAACAATACTTACAACAGGCAGGTCCTGCAATAGACGTTGCCCGGCAAATCAAGAAATACAGAGATAACGAAAAATAAACAAAGCTTGGAAAATGTTTTTATCGTTGCATGTTGTAAGCTTTTTGGATCTATATCAACTCTTTTAAATTAAAAAGACGACTTAATTGTTTCATTATTTGTCTTTTGTTTGTATTTAAATCACAAATTTGATCGATCATTGCCAAAAAACATTTTCCCAACTAGTGTTGATTAAAATAACCTTAGTACATCAGCCGGTATTAGAGTGTTTATTTCAATTGTTCTATTGAACAACAGTTTCAAAATATGTTGCCATTATAGAGTAAGGCTTTACAGGTATCATGCATGGCTGGTGTTATCCTTTAAGGAATGATATTTTGTAGTATCTGAATTCATTTATAAAATGTATGGACTGGTATTAGAGCTTGGATACGGTAATGACTTTTGTCCATCATTGAAAGATGTATTAAGCCCTGTGGATGTTTAATCTTTTTTTTTGTTTTTTGTTCTTGTTGTGCGAACTCGATGACGTTTTACCAAATAATTTATTCATATAACATGACAGTTGACGATCATGTGTATGTATATTTATTTACTTGCTTTTATCTCACAATACAACCAAAGTCATGTACGATATGCAGACATATTAAAATATATGAGTACCAATATTATTATAAGCATATGATCGCTTACTTAGTTTATAGTTTAATAAGATGTTTGTAGTTTATTAGTATACAATGATTGCGTGAAGATCAAATAAAACTTACCCTGAAAGAAACCGTTTAACAAACCAAAAACGATGAAATGGTAAAGTTTTGTGGAAAATGGAACTATTATCAGTGTTAATCCAACAGCAAAAAGGAAAATTATCCACAGCTTTGTAATGTGAGAAGGAAGTTTGTAGGACAAGAATCCAAACGTAAGTCGTCCCAAAATCTGCAGCACTCCACTAATACTAAATACCATAGAAATATCATCCATGCCTAATCCAACAGAGAGGCCTGTCTCCGGGAGAAACCCAATTGCAACGTAATATCCAGCGACGAACAAAACATTCGTTATCATGTACATTATAAAGCTTGGTCTCTTAATAAACGAAATGTCAATCTGTGTTTTGTGACTGGTCTCAACGCCTGTTTTTGATTCTAAAACAAACAGCAAAATACATTTTTGAGATGATTTTGGAAGTATAAATGATGGCATTCATTTCTATTTTGTCTTTATATTAGTAGTGTAAGCTAATAATCGTCAGATTTTGACTATAAGATAAAAAAATAAATAATTGAGATCTGATAAAAAGGAGACACATTCCCAAAAGTGATAATCGATGAAATCGATATTTATCTTAATATCATTCTTGGTTTTGAGGTAGGAAAGTTTCTATTCAGGCCATAGATTAAGTAGATTAGTGAAGAAGGAGCTGGTCATGCCTTCGAAGGGCCTGATATTACAACCGGTTTCTGTTCGGTTCGTTTTGCTCAATCTTTTGATTAACGTGTAGCGTTTTGTGTCCTGTTGTTTGTCTATCGTCCGTAATTTTGTGCCATAATGTACTAAATGACGAACACACCCATACATCTGCTGATTGACACAAGAAAGGCAAATTATGATTTAAAAATAGTTTTCGGCTTTAAAATCCTGTGTACACTGCATTAGTTAGTTGATTTATAAAATAAGAGAATTAGACATAATATAATATAGAAAAACAAAATATCACCTTTAGTGTTTAGGGGAAAGACAACTGCTCCGCATACCACCGTATTCAACATTAAAGCTGAGAAAATCATCATTGTTCCATGAAATCCGTAGTTTTCCAGCAGCAGTTTTGTGACAGGAGAAAATATAATCATTGAAAATGAAGCACCTAAACTGATAAGTGTCAATGCAGTGGTTTTCTTCTTATCAAAATACTTCTCTGTTGCCATCATACACGAAACTAACGACAACACAGCTCCAAAACCTAGATAACGAACAAAATATGGAAATAATGAAAATAAAATTGACTTTAAACCAATTAAAATAATAGTGAAAATGACTTCTTACTTATATAGCTGTTGAATAACTTACTTCTGAAGAATGGTATACATGTAAAAATCAGTGTTGTGTCTTTTCGGGACCTTCAATTCAGCGCTTCAAAAGCTTTAAGTTGAAATTTTAAGTCTAACAACGGTTGTTGTGAATTGGAAAATGATTTCTTCAATTGCATGTTATGAAAGGCAGTTCAATTTGGTTAAATCTTCAGATAAGTGCTACTCGAAGGTTTCATAGTCATTAGGGTTTGTTTGTTATTCATGTTGTTAGTGTGCTGACTTTTCTTCATTATGGATTTCGAAGATAAATTCTTCAGCGATACCTGTATCTTGGCATTGTACAAGGTAATGGTTTTTTTTCCTCTTTTTATGGCGTCGTTACAATACATCAGTTTGATGATTGATGTGTTCTGATTGATAATTTACTCTTCAATGTATCATTGTTTTTATTACTTGCAGTTTTTATTGGCTTTGAACTAGCTGTCAGTAACTGCGAGAACTCTCAGATCTGTAGTGTCTTTTGTTTTGTAGATTATAAGTTTAAAGTACCCGTCCACGTCCACTCTGTTTTTAGATGTATTTCTATTTGTATCCATCTGATGAATTAAACCTTTTCAACAAATTTTTATATATCATGTTGTTCTGTTATATACCTCTATACCAGATTAGGGGAGGGTTGACGCTTTCAAACGAGATTAACCCAGCCACCTTATAAATGTGCCTGTCCCAACCTATATTTGTTTAAAATTTCTGTGTCATTTTGTCTTCTGTAGAGAGATGTGTTATTGGTATTCATTCCACAGCTTTTTTTTATAATAACTTATTCACTATTTATGTAATATAATGATTATTTATATTTATAAGAGAACGCATTATATATATAAAACTACAGGGAATAAAGACAGAAAAAAAAGAATCAGGATACTGAGTATTAAGTCATACCAAATTGTATGTGTTAAACGTGTTATACCGTACCTAGAATTATGCCCATACACAATAACAATAGCGGAAATGATGTCAGAAAAGCAGAGGTGAAACAACCAATAAACTGTAGTATCCCGCTCACTATTAAGACTTGTCTCTCGCCAAATCTTTCAACTACTGGCACCACAAGTACAGCTGTTGAAATAAAGATAGACATAATTGGTAAGGGGGGAGTAAATATTTGTAAATATACAAACGCCAGAGTCCTGGTGTAAAATTTGTCAGATTTATTGTTTAATAACTATGCAACAAAGAATTTCCCCCAAAAAAGAGTAGGGATTTCTCCATGTTGAGCAATAATAGATCACAGGTTAAGACATATATTCGATCAATGATAACGACTTTCTAAACACAGATGTAATGATATTTGGCTTTTTTTTTATTCGAGCTTCAATGATAAGTATTTTGTACACAAAACGTGCGTTTGGCGAAGAAAATTCCAAGCCTGGTATCTTTGACGAGTTTGTTCCTATCATTGGACAATATAACATATATACCTACCTCCTCCCAAAGATATCGCCGTATGTATCGATCCTATTAAAGTTACAGAGGTCAACTCAAACCCTAATTCCTCTGTCATACTAGTATAAAATATTCCAAAAGTATTTGCAAACGCAAAAGACATAGCTACACCGAAACAACTGGCTAACATTACTACCCATGCCCATCCTTCATCTTGAATGTTCCCTTTTTTCTGTTCCTTAGCGACCGTTTTTCTCTTTGGGATGCCTACTCTCTTCCAGGTCATGATGTTGCTTGTCAAATGTTTAAACCGTGAATGAAAGGCTTATTCCTTACGTTTCTATATATTTATTATAAATAATGCAGTTATGACTGGTTTAACAATATATGAAAGTTTTTTAAAACAATAAGCCCTAAAAATACAATACACAAATGTTTCTGCATCTAATGTATTGCTATTAAAAGTCAGAAAGATAAAGCACTCGTCCTTTGGGACAATGACTCAAACAAAATTCGGTAAGATCTATTTGAATGACCCAAAAAGCTGCAACCAAGCTTTCAAAAAATTACTTCGTCCCCTCAATAAAGCAATGCCAAAGTCTATGATTTGCATTGAGAAACCCAAAAATATAATTGGAATCAAAATTCAAAGTAGAAAGGGCTGTATTTTGTAGATACACGTACCTTATTGTTATAAAGAAAGTTGAAGGTCAGTGTAAATGAAATAAACACTTTATAAATTTCGTGCATCAGAATACTTTTTCTGGATTTAAAAGTACTTAGTATATTTTATAGAAGAATGTTAACTAGTTTTTCATTTAGGACCACAAGTTGTAAAGTTTCATTACAAGCAGTAAATATTGGCCATACCACGTTTTATCCGCTTCATAGGACTACAAGTTGTGATAATAAAAAGCACTTGACTCATCAGTGGTGGATGAATCAAAAAGATTGAATGTGTAGGCAAATTAGTTGAAATCATAAGGATAAAATAAATTGTGCCAAATTTGACGACGGCGCGTTAGGCGTATTTAATAATATCCTGATATCTCTGATGACTTTTGAAACTTCTAGGACGTTGCTACTGCTGGTAAACGTTTCGTACACGAGGATATCATCAGCCCAGTAAATAGCACTTTTGAAATGCTTTTGTATATAGCATATTGAATTATTCAAAATAGTAAGGATTTTCTATTCCAATGTAAATAATGATTTAATTGTTTTTATCACAACTTTTCGTAATCTTCGGTATTTTGAGATCTACAACTAATTATTTGAGTTGGCCTACCCTTTTTACGTTTTGTCTACATGAGACTCATCATTGGCTCTTGAATAAAAACAGATTGTAGGCCAACTTAAATAGTTACTACTTTTCTTGAAGAAATGACTAGTAAGACGTAAAATGTATTATCAAATTTACGAAAAACCTTACCAAAAAATATAGTTTCCCACACTAACATTGTTCATATTTAGGTTTATAACATGGAGCGGAATACATGCATCGCAGGAGACGTGTATCCTATCAACACACCCGGTTTCTCTTGTTTTGGATATCATTCGTTTCACTCAGATTTTTTTGTTACCTTAATTTTAATCTTTTTAATCGATTTTCGAGATCTGAACATTGGTAAAGTTCTGTCACATTAATGAATACTTAATTTCCACAAAATTTTGGTATTGCGCGTTTCTGATTACGACAGCAAGAAAAAAAAGATACAAACTAAGGGTGAAACTGAAATCATAAAAGTCCGATGAAAACAGATTCTCATCTTCAAAAATGCACGATAAATAAAACTAGAAAGGCGCTTCGAACGCTTTAAATTCACATACTTTATTTTCGTTTACTAGTCTTGGCTAAATTCTGCTTATTATTGAGTGCTAATTTCGAATGGTATGTAGTCAGTGTGTCGGTACTCAAATAACACCTTATTTTTAAATTCTCCTTACATAATTTAATGAAGAAATTATTTAAAAACTAATGTTTCAACTACCTCAGGCAAAGATAAATTAATCCACTAGTTTCGTTGTTATGTTTATCATATTGTAAGTAATTCTGTTTTGCAGGGTTTAACACATACATGAAAATGCGTCAAACAAACCAAATTTACAGTTGGTTATTTTCATCTTTAAAGGCAAAAATATATGTAAGGCTAAAACGATGTGGCTGTTGTCTAATATTATTGACAAGTTCCAAAAATTCGGATATTTTCGCACTTCAAAAAGACCTGGAACAAAACAATTGAAAGGCAAAATGAATATGTTAATATCTTACAGACTAATGTTTGGTTATATAATTACAAAGCCCATAATTTATTATGTATTTCCATGAGGAAAGGGTATAAATAATCTAGCTTCTACACAGTATGAAAGCATTTTTAAAACACAATACAATACAAATTTATAAGTGGTAAACAAATAAAAAGAAAACACCACCGACAAACAAGAAACAACTACTATGAGATAAATAACAGTCCTCAGACACTATACCGAAAAATAAGGACTGACCTACATGAACCACGCCTGGAACCGGTATGATTTTATAAGCAAGAAGGGGGGGGGGGATTAAGCATGTCAGGTCAACTGTTGGCTT
The DNA here is from genome assembly GCF_963676685.1 of Mytilus edulis. NCBI lineage: Eukaryota > Metazoa > Mollusca > Bivalvia > Mytilida > Mytilidae > Mytilus > Mytilus edulis. The sequence continues at coordinate 62,020,625 of NC_092346.1, read as the reverse complement.
GATAACTACAACTATACCCTGATTCCAGGCGGTTGCAGTCAATTCATTGCAGGAAAATTAATAGCAATTATTATGCTAGATGAGTTGTATTAATGTTTCATTTTTATTCTTCACATTCATAATTTAAATCTCTATGCCATGTGTTACGCTCAAATTCGATATTGAAACTATGATGATTTATTTTCTTATCAATCGAATATCAAAAGATAACACTTATAATGGAAAGTTCTATATTTCATATTAAACTTAGGTACAAGTCTCTTGTCTTAAGGAGGGATAAATCGTACTTTGTAAAATACCTTTAAACTCAAACAAACAATTTTCGGAAACTGACATTATCAAGATGCTTTATTTCTTAAATGTCAACATATTTATTACTTTTTCTAACAGGAATAAGTCAGTTGTTATCAAATAGTCCGTTTCTACGTATGTTGACGTTTTTTGTTTTTGTTTCAGTTCATTGGTTCTGTTGTTCCATTGTTTTCCTCTTGAAAGTGATGTGTTCCCTCGGTTTTGGTATGTGACCCGGATTTGTTTCAGTTGAATTGATTTATGGCCGTTGAACAGTGGTATACTTCTGTTGCATTTAGTTTTAAACAAACAATTGTTATTTCCATGGAAATCAACTGTACTCTCTTCTAGCCGATATGTTCCTTTATTCATATGAGACTGATTTCATACAGGAACTTCTTAAGAAAGAAAAGAAACAAACAGTATCCTTGAACTTTACTTTCCGCTATAAGATGATTTTATCTCACTTAATAATTTTAAATTTCTCATGTGAGTACAAACCCGGTAACAAATCTAATTCTGTAGGTCACATTCGTGAGAAGGGGGCGGAATTGTAGTTCATGATTCATGTTGCTGATTTTGGTAAATTTGAAAGAATAATAATATTCTGGTAAAAATAATGTCAAAGATATACAAATAACTAAAGACGAATAAAAATTATATGAAAATCATTAACATTAGTTTAAAATATTTTACTTTAGATATTGATGATTTTTCATATGTTGACGTGTTAAAAGTCATCCGACCTCCTCTATTCTTCTTCAATCATAAATGAATAGATTAAGATGTGGTATATACATCAATTGTTGTGTAAATGAATAATGCCGTTAGTTTTCTCGTTTGAATTGATTTACATTATCATTTCGGGGCCTTTCATAGCTGACTATGCGGTATGGGCTTTGCTAATTGTTGAAGGCCGTATGGTGCCCTCTAGTTGTTAATTTCTGTGTCATTTGGTCTCTTGTGGAGAATTGTCTCATTGGCAATCATACCACATCTTCTTTTTTTATAATAAATTCACAAATAAGATATCAATGAAATAAAACAAAAAAACGAAAAAACAAAATGACACAAAAATACAAATGACACAAGAAAAACCAAATTACCCATTTTCAAACGACACAGAAAAAAAACCCAAATGACCCAAAAATAACCCAGATGGAGATGAAGAGATGCATATACACTAATGTAAAATTCTTGATAATCGTGAATCACAAAGTTTTTATCAAATTTATCAGGGACATAACAGATCTGTCATCAGCAAAGAATTCTGGAAATGACAAAAACATTAAATTTTACAAAGACAACAGCAGACAGGGTTCAGACCTTGGGTAAAAATATGAACATTTTGATGAAACGAACTACATTTTTCGAAATCTCAACTCTACCCCCGATTATCAACGATTAGTTTGACAACAAAGGTAGATAAAACAAGCGATAAATATTAATAAAGGATACTTTTTTAGAAATAATAATGATAAAATATATATAATAAATAACAAAACAAAATTTAAATTAACAGTAAAACAATAATTAACAGTAAAACAACAATTAACAGTAAAACAATAATTAACAAGACCATATTCTACTTATTACATAAACAACAATAATAAACAAATTAAGTCATACCTTGACATTATATTAGCATTGCTAAACAGAAAGTTAATATATGTATCGCGTCAACATAACGGATAATCAAAGCATACACTTAAATTGTATCACGATTTACGTTAATGAAATTCATTTTCATAAACACTGTACTACAAGTAAGAATTCATAATGTGATATATTTCAGAATATCCAGTTTGTCCGTCAGAATATCCAGTTTAGCCATGAAATCATTTCTTAGTCATCTCTTTTGTCACCTATGCTAGTGAACGTTCTGTTCTGAATTTGTTAAAGAACATAACAAAAGTGTAAAGTTGTTTCACCACACCACTTCAAGGTATTTTCAAACGTTAAATTCAACTAAATCAACATATCTTTCATACACGATGATGTTGTCTTCGTTGTGTTCGACACGTTTTGTATAGACTTTCAACTTCTTTTTCGATACACTAATTTCTATTTCTGTTGGGTTATGTTTCCTTGCTTTTGAGAATGGGGACAATATAAGTCCCGAAAGAATAAAAACGATAGACGCAAAATAGAATGCAATGTTTCCATTTCCAAAAACTCTCTGTAATGATGCTAAAAATAGTAAAGAATGTTTGGTATTTGTATTATATTTTGGATATTCGAGTGTTTTAACTGAAGCATCACTGAAGAGATATTAATTGTCGAAGTGGCATATGTTGCATTGAAATCGGCACCGAGTATGTTATTACTAGTAACTTTGCAGCTAAACTGTCGCCCCGACTAATGTTCGTGTTGAGTGGTCATTTGCTCTTTTATAAACACAAAAAGTTTAAAACAATTTAGATCAACAGTCCACTTCCTTATATTTATAATAATGCAAACTATTTCACCTGGATTGTACTGAATGGAATACAGTAATTGATAATCGAATAGATGATAACCTAAAGACTTTTCTGAAACATAAAATGACATGGTGTTGTCAGTTTATTTTCAATCTATGAGTTTGACTGTCCCTCTGGTATCTTTCGTTCCACTTTCATTGACACATGCGAAAAAAGGTGGCAATAAAAAACTTAGTTTAATATTTGATTTACTAACCTGCAGTTGGGTTACCTAATAGACCACCGACACCTTGCATCATTAAGGCAAAGCTCAGTCCTCTTCCATAATATTTTAGCTCAAGTAAATTTTTTAAACACAAGTTAAAACCAATATTGGAACCTCCTGTAAAGAGAACACTTCTTGAAACATTGTCAAATGGCTTAGAAGATTGCAAATATGAGTCATATTATATATATATGTATATATTAACCTAAACGCAACAAAAATAAGTTGAAAAATATTTTTGTCATTCTTTTTTTATTTAGGTTTCTATCAACTTCTTAATTCTATTTAAAACATGAATTTACTCTGCTTTTACTTTCTCTATATAAGAATTTCAGTTCCAAAATTGAATCTTTTGATTTCCCCAAAACTTGTTTTTCAAGTATTTGTTAACAGTAAACTATACTTTGACCTTGTATACAGAATTGCATGTTTTTATATGGTATTAATAGGATATCGTGTATTATTCGAAATCAATTTTTATATTAAATAGACTAAATGTTTCTTATGCGTTTTTGTGTCTTTTGTAATTCCAGAAGGAGGATCGAGGGTTTGAAAGTCTTGTGTTACCCTTTCACGTGTCGATGTACCTATCACAAGTCAAGAATATCATTGAAGATTGTAATTGGCACCGATGAATACATTGACAATGTATATAGCATATGTTTAGATCTTGACTTATTAAAAACAAATTTTGTCAATCATTATAGGTCTAATTTTGTGATCTGCACAAATATTTCAATTGTGTTGTTCATTTGATAAATATTTTACATTTACCCTGATTTTATATGAATTTGGTTAAATATACTTACCATGAAATTACATTTATAATATATAGAATATGTTTGCTTTCACAACATGTTCTCATCGCAATTAACTAGGTGATTAAAAATTACATCCATGAGATGTACTCACCTATGTCATAGTTCACCTGTGTAACATACACTAGCTTTAGTTTTAATTTTTGCGTTCAAGAGAACGCATGTTTCTCGTCGGCAAGGATTTTTAACAGTTTACTGTTGAAAATCCTTATGTTTTATAAAAGACATTATTTGTTTTCGGAATATCGATATACGATTAATTTAATGTAAATCAGAATACAGCGCTTCTGCCAAGTTTCTGATATGCACGTTTTCGTCATTTTTACAGCTTACGAGTCTGGAAATACGACGACATAGAAAATGACCTTTGTTTAGCCGCCATTTTCAAACATTAAATCGGGTCCGAGGAAAGGCAGAATTTAGCTGTCAAAATCGGACATGTTACGTGAGTGCTACGTTTTTAAAAAGATATATATTTAAACGGATGTTTATTTCTTTTTTCACGCTCAGCTGACCGGATTTTTCACTGCATTAGAGCAATGCTACGAAACGGGTCGAGTGTAAAGTTTGGATAAAGTCGATTGTTTACAATTTGCAGTCTGTACACGAGACTGTGTAAACACATCACTATATTAAAATCAGAATAGGTATTATGACCAGATCTGATTGTTTTTCATGTGGAAAACGTCCGTATGGGAGCGTATACCACTATTGTCACTAGAACCTCAATTGGTTCGATTGTTTACAATTTGCAGTCTGTTACGTGTACACCTGGTACACGAGACTGTGTAAACACATAACTATTAAATCAGAATAGGTATTTTGACCAGATCTGATTATTTTAATGTGGATAACGTCCGTATGGGAGCGTATACCACTATTGTGACTAGAACCTCAATTGGTTCAATAAATTTCAATCAGAAAAGGGAATCTGCCCATTTCTGATTGTTTTATTTGGAAAACGTTCCATACAGGGAGCGTAGACCAACAGTGATACTGTTTTAACAGTTGATAAATACATCACAATCAGAATAGGGATTTTGCCCACAACTGATGATGTTTATTTGGTTAACCTTTCATTCAGGGAACATAAACCATATTTATTGAAAATAAAACGTGCTCCATGGATCACTATAGACTTAAAATAGAATAGGGATTTTGCCCAAGTCTATTTGATTAATGTTGACATGTTTCATACAGGAAACATAGGAACTAGAACAACATGCATGATTTAGAATCTGTAAGTTGCATTCATTCTAATAAAATACAGATTTGATATCTTACATAAAATTAAATCATAACTATTTATTTATTGCACATTGATATTTATGGAGCATAGAATTGCACGTGGATGATTGTTGCAAATAAAATAAATTAGAATCAGACTAGTGAATTTAAGTCCAGGTCTATCTGACTTTTCTAGACATCCTTCCACCCAGGGAACATTATGTCTACTTTTATTATATTTTAAAACAACACAAGCATAGCTAATATTTGGTTGCACATTGTTTTTTGTGATGAACCAACAGTTTAGTCAATTAACATATTTGCTCATATTGATAATATATTGAACAAGTGTCTGGAAATAGTCAAGACAGATATTAAAGACACTGAAAATGATACATTGTTATCTAGTACAATACAAATGTGATTGTAGTTTAAGCATACCAATACATACTTCTTTTAAATATGTCCAGTTTAAATCAGGACAGTAATTCTTAGAAGCCTGAAATATTTTTCCAGAACAGCAAATTGCTGTAAATATTTAATTATTTTTTTACTGATAAATAATTCTCCAATGCTCTAACAGACATGGAGACAGTAAGAATGGAGCACTGTTCTAAATACAGTTGATAGCTTGTGACAACTCTTTTTACTTATATTAAATTTCATGGTCAGTTTACTTATGACAAGAAGAACATGAATATTATAAGTATGAACTGCTATAACCAATTGTTTGTTTTTGTCGGCAGTAAGGAAACAAAGGCTTTTATATGTTTTTATGTAAACATTAGATTGTCTATTGAATAAAGAATTTAGGGGATGCCATGATGCATTTCACAAAGACTCATTCAAGGTAATGGCTTATATATTGATTACATAATTCAGAGTGTACATTGCCAATGCATTTATTAAATATAATATGTACTAATTCTGTTTTGTTTTGAGTATGTTTTTTCTTATAGGTTTAAAATCTTACAAAAAAAACCTTCCAAAAACCGAAATCCTAAACGGAAACCAGCTTGTCTGCTACATTCTTCGATTTATTGAACATATATGAACTGAACATTAATCCAGGTTATCCCCATGATCCCAAATCTAACCATGTTTATTCTTCTATATATCTATATATTCAAGGATTAAAAGTAGTCTTAGAGATTCCTCACCTGCAAAAAAGCCGTTTAACAAACTGAAAATAATGTATTGATAGAGTTGAGTCGAGAACGGGACTATCAACAGGGTTAGTCCCACAGCTACGAGGAAGATGATCCATAATTTTATGATATGAGAAGGGAGTTTGTAAGATACAAATCCAAACGCAAGTCGTCCTGCAATCTGAACCACTCCACTTATACTAAATACCAAAGAAATATCGTCCATGCCTATACCAACAGAGAGGCCTGTCTCCGGGAGAAATCCAACTGGGATGTATAATCCAGCGACGAACAAAGCATTCGTTATCATGTACATTATAAAGCTTGGTCTCTTAGCAAATGAAACGTCTACACGTGTTGAATGACTGGTATCAGTGACTATTTTGGGTTCTGAAACAAATTGTTAAATGGTTATTTTATAATGACATTGTTTTATTCCCAAATCATGAGATACAATGACTATGTTCTAATAGCAAGGAAAGCATAGCTTATTATGTTGGTTCTACATTAACAGTATTCACATTTTTGTAACATATTTTCACTAAAATTATTGGAATTTTCAAAATGATTTTTCAACAAAATTAATTATAACGACGTGAAGCGCGTCTGACGTACCAGATTATAAGTCTGGTATTTTTAATAAGCTTTACCATTACTTGGTTTATGTCACTGGTCGTCCAACTGGCATCTCCAGCCTAGTTGTCAGCATTTGTTTGCTGACATATAATACAATTTATTTCTAGTGAATTAACTGTTGATAAAGTTGTTTATCTTCTACAGTAAAGTCATGTACATGTGTGAAATAGAAATCATGTTATTTCTGGCTAAATGGTATTGCAAACGGACTGATCCTGGCTGAATTGTATTGAAAACGGACTGTAGTGAAAAGTGTAATTTGTATATTACCACAGAAGATCTCCATAAGTACCGTACACAAAATTAAGCATAAACAGGGATAAGTTATGGCGAGTAGATACTGTTATTGACGAATGATTTAATAAAATAACGACAGAATTTATAGATAATATAAAATGAATAAGTACTTTTCGTGTTCAGCGGAATGACAGCTACTCCGCATACCACCGTATTCAAAAGTATAGCTGAGAAAATCAGCATTGTTCCACGAAATCCGTAGTTTTCTAGCAACAGTTTTGCGACCGGTGAAAATACAACTATAGATAAAGAACCACCTAGGCTGGTAAGTGTCAATGCAGTGGTTTTCTTCTTATCAAAGTACTTGTCTGTTGCCATAATGCATGTAACAAATGAGGTTGCAGCTCCAATTCCTAGATTAAATATGTTTTGTTCAAATTAATTTATTATAAAGAAATATATCATAACTACTAAATCACCAATGAAACTAAACAATTATAAATTTAGGTTAAACTTATTTACTGGGTAACCTGACTCGCAAACCAATCTAGAACTTATACATGTGTAAATGGATATTTTATATACATTTCTTAAACCAGTGTGTTTGCCATTTGACAATATCCACGTAAAAATGACAAAAACCAGAAATACCTAAAATATAAGGAAAAATAAATGCTAGTGTAGTTTTTATTCCCCGATGGTATCACCAGCCCAGAAGTCAGCACCTCTGTGTTGACATGAATTATCATTGATATGGTCATAACTATAGATTAACTGTTTACAAAACTCTGACGTTATGAAATACTACGCCTTTCCTACCTCATGAATAGATTACCTTAGCTCTCCTTATCTCTATTTGACAAAACTTTTAGGAATGTTTGGTCCTCAATGCTCTTCAACTTCGTACTTTATTTGGCCTTTTAAACTTTTTTGGATTCGAGCGTCACTTATGAGTCTTTTGTAGACGAAACGCGCAATAATTATATACAAAATTTAGTCCTGGTATCTATATGATGAGTTTATTTACAACCACTGGGTCGATGCCAATGCTGGTGGAGATTTATTTCCTTGAGGGTATCACAAGCCTATTAGCCAGCCCTTTTTGTGCTGACATGAATTATCATTGATATGGTTATATTTATAAATTAACTGTTTACAAAATTTTGATTTTTTTAAAAATACTAAGGCTTTTCTTCAACGGGCATAGATTACCTTAGCTGTATTTGGCAAAACTTTTAGGAATTTTGGTCCTTAATGCTCTTCGACTTCGTACTTTATTTGGCCTGTTTAACTTTTTTGGATTCGATCGTCACTGATGAGTCTTTAGTAGACGTAACGCGCGTCTGGCGTATATAAAAAATTTAGTCCCTGTGTCTATAATGAGTTTATTTTCCCACTAATTATTTAATATTGTCATCATATTCATTGTTAGGATTTTATTTATAAATCCGCATATGATTTTTCAATTATAAACTTAGATAATCGTATATGGAATCAGATGTTGATTACACCTCAATGATACAACTAGGCAAAAAAAAAACATAAAAATAAAATTGAACTAAATTTGTCAAAATTCATTAATTTAAAAATGGAAATTTAAATCAAGATTTGACGCTTGTCATTGGTTTGAATGTTCTGTAAGACGTCAATAACTTGGTAAACACTGAAAGCTTTAATACTGCAATATCGAAAAGATTAAAAAAAATTAACCCTGGTGTGAAAACAATTGGGAAATTGCCTATTTGTTTTAGTAAAACTAGGGGTTCGGTATTTATGTTATTTTACTTTTGATATATGAATTAAGTTTTGATGTTAAAAGAATTATGACTTGAAGTAAAAGCTAATGTCACGTGCAGAAATAAGTTATATCATACCTAGAATAATGCCCATACACAAAAACAATATCGGAAATGACGTAAGGAACGCTGAGACGAAGCAACCAATAAACTGTAACATCCCACTCACAACTAATACGTATCTCTCACCAAATCTTTCCACTAACGGCACCACCAAAACAGCTATTGAAAAGAAGATTGACATACCAGTAATTGGTACATAATAATTAGAACTATCATCTTCAAGGGTGACAAGGAATATTTGTGAAAAATTAGATCATTATAAAAAGAACAAGAATCGTTTGAAGATTCTCACATGCACAATGAGCAGAATCAGTTAAAATATTTGTTCACATAGATGTATGAAGTATTGAGAAAAGGAAAAGACGCTTCAACAACTTGCTGTTTTCAACCCTTCAATGCATTCATAGTTTAACATCTATGTTACGGTACGAACCTCCTCCAAATGATATCGCCGTATGTATCGATCCTATTAAAGTTACGGAGGTCAACTCAAACCCTAATTCATCTGTCATACTGGTATAAAACATCCCAAACGTATTGATAAACGCAACTGACAGAGCTATACCAAAACAGCTGGTAAACGTTACTACCCATCCCCAACCTCCATCTGGGAGCTTTCCGTGTGACTGTTCACATCCGCCATCCGACAAATGTCTACTTGTCTGTTTATTGACCTCTGTGTTTGTCTTTGAGATTACTGTTCTCTTCCAGGTCATGATGTTGCTTGTCAAATGTTAGTACCGTGTATGTAAAAATGATCAAATCATAAGATAGTTATATAGTAAGTATTGCAGCTAAAACTGGTTTAACAAATTTCAAAATATATCATCATAGTTTGAATATTACTAAACCTTAAAATAAAACAAACAAACAAATACTGGTATCACTTTTGTTTCTTCGCCAATTAGTATCAGAAAGATAAAGCATTCGCACAGAGAACAAGTACACTAAGATCTGGGTACATAACCTTCAATGTTTTAATGCATTAGAACATGCAAGTTATCATAACAATGCTGTTTAGTTGCTTGTTAAGTAATATCCTGTGTACAGCTATAAAATTACACAAATGCTATTATAAAAATCTTTTGGTAGTATTTTTCAGACACTATACAAAGTTGAAGAAGAAATGAGCTGTAAACTTGACGGCAAACCTGTTTTTTTTGTGTTATATTATCAGATTTGTTTGACATGACTTTTTCTGGGCCTAATTTTCAGTCTAGGGCCATAAATGTCAAACAGCATATGTGAAGATCATCGAACCATTGTGCGGTGGACTTTTTGGGGTACATTTTAAAAGAAACGCACAATGGACAATATGATTGTTCATTTTACTTTGGATTGAGCTGTTTTTCTTTACCTATGATTTACAGTTTTGTAAATGATTTATTCTCTACATTATAATTCCCTAAACCCTTTCCAGGTTCTTCAAATACGTATATAAAGTAACATTTGATGGGACACTCAGAATTCGCAGATAAAGCGGAACCGGGGATCACACTTGTTTAGCGTAACTGTTTTCTCAATACACAATAACTGGCTTAGAATATCATTTACGGTAATTTAGTAAAATAAAATTTGTGTACGCGTAAAAAGGAAAGATCAATTTACGATATGCGAAAGTTGGTGATCATCCTCTTTATAACATAACATTCCCTTTCTTACCTAAAACTTCTGGGTCATTCTTAACAAAGATTCGTTCTCTTTTATCATATTGAGAGAGAGTAGAACCATGTGTACTTATACAGCTTGAGTAACCTGTCTTTTTATTAGAATATATTTGCTTTTTTAGTAAATGTCTTTGAAATCTTTACCGAGATTTTGAAGTTTTTTGAAAAATTTCACGACAGTAACATGTTTTTTTTTTCAAATAATGCCTCACATCACATTTATAAGACGAATTCTTAAATTACATTCAAATACGAAAAAAAAAAAGAGTAACGGAAGAAGCAACCATGCAACAATTAAACCAAAAATTATGATTTTGTTATGTGATATGAAATTAGTCTGTGTGGTTAACTTATCACACATATGGGACAATGTCTTGTCGATTGGTACAAATATGTTTTATTTAAAAGCACATCAACTTGTTATTCATTCAGAATCACAATCTGCAGAGAAAATTATCATAATAAGCAGAAACATATTGCCTGTATCCGGTTTTATCCGCTTTTAATACGATTACCAGGCATGCACGATACAATGTCATCGTTGTTTAACATACATAAATCTATAGTGACAACCTAGGGACGACATCAAAAGATCGATGTAGGATAAAAAAAAAACTTAAATCGAATAGTTTGGGGTGGAGGGGAAAAAAAGGGGGGGGGGGTCAACATTGCTGTAAGTTTTGTTAATCTAAAATCGATTTTACATATATCCATATTGGTAAATTCATTTTTCCCAAATTAAGTTAAGAAGGGGGTAGGGGGGTCAGCGAAAAAAGCTATGTGAATTAAGTTTTTTATCCTACATTGAACTTTTGATGTTCAATTTAACATCATTGTTAAATAACCCGCTACACGCGTTATTCAGTGTGCATCACATTTTTTATGTTATTTCTTCATAGACAGAAAAAATATTACAGTCATTCCTTAAATAACTAGGAAGTTAATTATGGATTTGCAGGCTTGTACTTTAAAATAAACATGAATAAAATTAAGGACAGACTTTTATCATGTAATTCCTTTCAGCTCAAATACTGCATCCTTAAGGAGACTGATACAAGTGCATGCTAATATATTAACTTAACCCTTCATAGCCTATAGCTATTAGCAATAGTTTTCTCAAATGTTTGCAGAAACTATTGAAACTCTAAAGTCTAAGACCAACTGAAAAATAGGACTATGTATTGCCTAACAGATACAACAGCATCAAAACTAATGTTGCACTTTGATAAAATGATGTGAGAAGTTACATGATACAGTTATTTACCTTAATGAATGTGTCAATGGGAACAGATTGCACCCCTGCTTGCAACCACTTATAAAGGAGCATAACTCTAAAATGGTTAAAGTGACACTACCCAAATTTGTACTTAATCTGAGTTTTGTTGTAATAAGCATTGTGTATAAGTTTAATAACATTTGCTTCAGGCAAACCTAGAAAACAATGAAGAAAATAAATGTGGAAATGTCCATGGGACACATATGATGTGCCCCTTGCATATCATATAAAGTTAAGAAGGTACAGAACTGAAGAACTGTAAAAGTGACACTACCAAAGTTTGTACTTGATCTGAGTTTTGTGGTAATAAGTATTGTGTATAAGTTTCATAACATTAAGTTGAGGTTAACTTAAGTTAGGGAACAGAAAAAATTCATCAATTATAGGTTTCATAACATTTGGTTGAGGCAACCAAAGATAGAGAATGGAAACCTACTTTTGGAAGTACCGAAGGACATGGGTAAAACTTAATGCCCTGCCCCCTCCGTTATGAAGGGGCATAAAAAACAAAAAATCAGCATATTTTTCTTTGGTAAAAAGTCATACTCAATAACAAGGACAAGTGAGGCAATCAAAATTCAAACTTGACCTGTGTGTTGTGGAAATAACATTGCACACTAGTTTCATTACATTTATGATTTGTTTGATGCAAACTTAAGGACTAAAATGAAAATTTTCCATTTGTAAAGTGGCATAACTCTAGAATGGTAAAAGTGAGGCTACCAAATTCAAAATTGATCTGTGCTTTGTGGTTATAAGTATTGTGCATAAGTGTCATAACATTTATTTGGTTGAGGCAAACTAGTTTACGGAAACAGAAATTTCTGATTTTTTTCAAATGTCAAGGGACATAACTCTATAACCATTAAAGTGACACCACCAAAATTCAAACTTGATCTGTGTTATGTGGTAATAAGCATGGTGTATAAGTTTTATAATATTTGGTTGAAGCAAACTAAGTAAGAGAAGGGAAACCAATTTGGGATGTACATAATGAAGGATGCACATACAGACGGACAAGGGTAAAACTTCATTGTCTCTCAGCTTCAGCAGGAGCATAAAAATTCAATAAATTCATAGTGTTTTTCTTTTATTTTGTAGTTTAACTCAATTATGTATAAATATCACAATATTCCAATTTGCTCTTACTTATAGTTATTCAGAAACACCCCTGAGTTTTTAAAGCTGCTTTTCATAATTGTACTCTTGCCATGAAAAACTGATGATTTCTTGAACATGAAAATACAAGCAGTTTCTTTAACAAATTACTATACACAGCTTTATTGACAAGTTGTCTTTTTTTTAATGAAGATAATAAACATAAACTAGACCAATGAGATAATATTTCTATAATTTTTCAAATCAAATCTTATTCTATGTTTATTTTTTATTCCATCAGCTTTCTTCTTTTATTCACCACTTTTTAACGTCTTGACACTAAAACATTTTAATGATGGCAATAACAGTTTGTTTTCAAAAAGTAACAGTTTTAAAATCAGTAAAACCTGATATCATGAATTGATAATCCACTTATGTGTAATCCTTTTCAACCAAAGATGTACCAAAGAACCAACACACAAAAACATTTCCTACAAACCATGAGAAATGACAGCTATGAAAAAAAGAAACTCCAAAGCAATTTATTCTTCAGTTTTTCTTATTGAAAAAGGAAAATTAAGCTACTTTAAATCTTCATACATTTTTCTCAATTTCCGATTTGCAACATGGCAGCCCTAGTAATCAGACAAAGACATCATTTTAAGGATACAATTACATAGTTTCTCTGCTCATTGGCATGTATATAGCTGTTTAAAGCTGACACGACCAGATGCTCAGCAACAATCAATCAGTCACGTTGCATCTCTATAAAATATAAGACAGATGCTCATGACAATGTGCATTCATATCAGACTGTCTAATTCAGCAGTTTCATTTGAATTCACCCAGGTAGACTTTTCAAATCTAGGATTTTACAAACAAGTGAACACAACCACATTTTTTTCCTGCATAATGATTTTCCACTTTCATTTTTTGCTGATGATCAGTATATAACATTCAGATGGCCTATAATTTACTTGTCAATCACATGTAATCATTCTTTGACACTTAGGACATTGTGAACTGTTAAACAGTGCATTTCAATTTGTTCGTAACATATTCATCCTCTATCAGCTCTGGTCCATCTGAGGAGCTACAGGGAAATAAAAGAGTCCACAGAATGCATCTTGTAATGCTCTTTGGCAGGAAAATTTAGTATCAAAACCACCAGCCTTCTCTGAATCTGATGTTGCTCTCACATTGCGCATGTATCTAAAAACAAAGAAAATTGTGTATGATTACTTATTGTGCATTTGATTTGTAATAAAAGGTATTTTCCATAATAAACTGACCTATACTTTTTTTCTTTGACAGCATTTTCAAGATGCAAGTCCTTAAAAAAATATGTATGAACAACAATATTTAGCATGCAGATGCCGTTACCTCATCTCATGTTCTCTCTTTTAAACCCCCAGAATAAAAAAAAACAACACTTTTTCATACTTTATATTAGAAAATTAAATGATTATGTCAAATTTAAAATGAATAACCAAAAAGAGATTATACAATTGCCAAAAATTGGTAGACCCTTCTAAACCTATGCAAAGTAAACTTCAAACAGCTAGACAAATTATTCTTACCCAAGTGACATCAATTGTTCTTCTTCTTGGAGTTCTGGACCACACAAGTCTACATGTATTGGTGAGTATTTGTAAATTTCTATTTTTTCATCTGGCACAGGTAAAAATGCATTTTGAGCACCCTGAAATGTAAATGAAAAGTGCTGAATACTTTTTCACTACTGTTTTGAACTCAAAACAAATCCTTTACTGGTAAACAGCATAGTAAGTTATATTAACTAAAATTTAGTGTTGTCTAATGAAAAACTTTGAAGACAACTTTATCATGTTCCATTTGATGTCAGCATAAACTGTAAAAAAAATGGATTTTTATTACATGTAATTATGAAAAATAAAGAAAGTGTCTAGATTGTATCATCCTTTTCCTTTATCTGACAATTAATCCAACATAATTTCAATAAGAATTTTTAGTAATTTCAAGGATCAATACTATTATCCTCATTTGATCTAAAATGTGCCATTATCAAAACAGTTTCTAGCTGATAGTCCTATTGATTTATATGCCTTACGAGTCTAATTCCAGTAGAGAACTGGGTGGCAGGTTGTTGAGGCAGACTAGATTCTATATCTATATCTTCTTTTTCTTGATCATGCTTGTGAATGGCAATAATGTCTTTTGCTGACATGTCAGAAAACATCTGAAAAATACAGGAAATTATAATATCTTTATTCTTTGAATCTGTAATAAACACCAAAAAGGAGTCCCTTGTAATTCTTAACCTATTAAAATGTTCAGCAGTAAATTATTCTGATGGACACTCCAGTAAATACCAAGGAATGTGTTTGAAGAGGTGGTTTCTTTAAAATAATAAAATTGAATGAGGGGTATCAAATTCACCAGTATGTTGTTTTTCTTAATATTTACTTATTTTGTGTCAAATAATTCTGCTACTAAATTTTTAACATATATGATCACTTTTTGTTTTAATGTCAAACCTGCTTCTGTGGTAGTGCCAGGTAATTTAAATGAGTTTTACTACTGTAGAATCTCTACAAGCAAAAGCTATCTGCTTGAGAAGGCTTCTTAAATCAACAGTTATTTTAAATTTTCTAGTATAAGCATTTCTGACCAATATTTCTAGATAACAGTTCATGAATAATGGAAAATATGTAGTTATATAAAATATATCTTTCATTAACAGTTCAGTTCGACATCTTGAAACAAGATACTGTTTTACTAGGTCTTTTCTTTAAATTTAAAAAAAGATCACAATTAATCTTTTGCTAAATTATGAACCAAACAAAAATCCCTCAAATATGATTTATCTTGTAATGGTAATACTAAGATAAGAATATAAGTATCTTAAAATATACAAACCAATTCATCAATTAAAGCCTCTTTATTCTTTAACTTAGTGTTTTTATGTCTTTTTTCATCCTCTTCTTCTATCTGTCTTCTGATTTCTGAATCTTGTTTTTCTTGGCCAATCAACATCTCTAAATACTCTTCATCTTTGCTCTAGAAATAAATTGCTAAGATAAAGAATGTTTATATCAATGCATTACTCTTTTACAGAAATTGAAAACAGTTTGAAACTATCAAGCAGCAGACAAAAAAAATAATTTAAAAGTATACAATTAAGTGTGATTTTTAACTTCTGGTATTACATTATATAAACTTACCATTTTTGCTCTTCCTTTACTAATTTGCTCTTTATTTTCTTTCTTGTATTGATCTATCATTTTCCTTGTCTCTTCAACATCAATATTGTTGGCTAAATTAAATACTGAAATAAATACATTTTTCTGTAAATACAAGATAAGCAGTTTAAATTTTTGCTGAAATTTGTGTACCCTTTGTCTGGCGTATATACTAAATTTAGTCCTGGTATCTATGATGAGTTTATTTACAACCACTGGGTCGATGCCACTGCTGGTGGAGATTTATTTCCTCGTAGGTATCACAAGCCCAGTAGTCATCACTTTTTGTGCTGACATGAATTGTCATTGATATGGTCATATTTATAAATTTCTGCAGCAGTCCCTAAAGTGTTGTTGTTATAAGACTCTCTACATTTTGTTTTTTATCATAACGACCCTGCATACCCTCGGGTATCCACTTTATGGACTCTACCGTACAACAGACTCACCAGGCGTTGGTTCACTTTCGTTTGTAATTGATTTTATTTTTTTATCGTGAACCCCTGCATTCTGTAAGGAAACCGCCGTTGCAACCATGCAGCGCTAATCATACTAGCCATTCGCACAGAGTAAACAAAGTTATATTTTGCTGAGGCATCCACAGGAACCTTCCGAGAATGCTGCCATAAACCACAAGAAAAGAAATAGATAATGACGGACCATCTTAACCCTAAACGAGCCTTAAGGAGGAAAAGAACAGTGATAGGAAATAAGTTCTCTCTTACAGAATTCATTTGAAATTAAATGCACCCGATTTCGTATTCTTCAAATTCAATCTGATGCTCCCGAAAATATGTTAATCAAACATACAACCCTCGAGATACAACCACTTTTACAGATTACTGGCCATTCCCGATAGTTTGATGAACGAACACATAGTTAAAATTCAAAATAAACTAGTGATATTATATACTTTGTCCTCTGCTCTTGGCGACCGAAACATTTTACAGCATTCCTAACGCGATTAGAAGCAGTACCTCTGGCCAAGGGAAGCCAATCGAAATGGTACGGAATTGCTGATAAAATGTCGTCTATTTTGGGGAAGAAAGTTAATAGAACATTCAGACCACACAACCTATACAGTCAATACACAGCCTGACAACTTATTGTATTATTCTTTCCACAATGCAAGAGGACAAACACATGTTGGCAGAATAATTTCAACAAACATTTTCACAACAAAAACATTTTATTTTAATTTCTTTTTATAGTTTATTTACATACTTACAATGAACTTTCACTTTCACTTTCAGTTGCTATTAATAACGTTACTTACCATTGTAACATCATGACGTTTAAATTTTAATAACCCGATTTTGTACTGCAGCATGATTTTATGTATTGTTTTTATCCTGATGACGGTGCCCTAGGCACCGAAACATGTCGATCAATAAATTTCTGCAGCAGTCCCTAAAGTGTTGTTGTTATGAGACTCTCTACATTTTGTTTTTTATCATAACGACCCTGCATACCCCCGGGTATCCACTTTATGGACTCTACCGTACTACAGACTCACCAGGCGTTGGTTCACTTTCGTTTGTAATTGATTTTATAAATTTACTGTTTACAAAATTTTGAATTTTTTGAAAAACTAAGGCTTTTCTACCTCAGGCATAGATTACCTTAGCTGTATTTGGCAAAACTTTTAGGAATTTTGGTCCTCAATGCTCTTCAACTTCGCACTTCATTTGGCCTTTTTATCTTTTTTGGATTTGAGCGTCACTGATGAGTCTTTTGTTAACGAAACGCGCGTCTGGCATATATACTAAATTTAGTCCTGGTATATATGATGAGTTTTTTTTTTAGAATATATTTGCTTTTTAGTAAACGTCTTTGAAATTTTTACCAAGATTTTGAAGTTTTTTGAAAATTTCACGACAGTAACATGCTTTTTTCAAATAATGCCTCTCATCACATTTATATGATATTTTTATGATATTCTTATACCTGTGGAGTGTTCTAGAATCGTTTACAATCATTTTAAACTTTTTCTTGATGAAGAAAAGTGTTTTGAATTCCATAAAATACTGTAAACAACTTTAAACAAATGACAAACTTTTTTCCTGAATATCCATGGGTAAAAAGGGTTTGCAAGAACATATAATAATAGGGATGGTACACATCTTTATACAGTCCTAATCTTACCAATAGTTTCAATCATCTCTAAGTAATCATTGTATTCATTCAGGCTATTAAAATCATCTTCCTTTTTGTTGAAGCTGAAAACATACAAATAAAATATGAATATATTTTAATTTATCAAAGATTATCCTAAATTAACTAAATGTTTATTTATCTCATTTATATATATAAGTGCTTCAGCTATCACCTGTGACAAGTTAATGAAACAAACAGAATGCATGATATTCTAATGCGACATCATTTGTAACATTCATCTTGATTGGATAGCATCACTAATTTTCATGGCATTAATTCACAATTGATGCTATGAAAACGTACGTGCAGATGACATATGTCAGAGTTTAAATATATGTTTTAATGTTGTTTTCTATCAGTTTTATTAGAATGGAGATAACAATATTGTATTTTGAGCTCTGATGGCATCAATTGGTGCTTTTATTGTCGCAAATACCCGTTTATTCTGTTAATCTTTGATAAATATATTCATATTTTATCAAATCACCAATTGATGCAATTGAAGCTTAAAATACAATACAGTTATCTCCTAATTATTAAAGTTAACACCATCTTCTGTCATGACTGTCTTCAATGGTAACTGAGAAAGGTACAACTATTTTAGTAGTACAGTTTAACTAATTAGAGCTTTCATTATTTACCTTTTACAATATAAAATAATAAGAATATTAATCTAAACATCCTGCAATTATCTAATCTTTGAATATAAATGTACAAGCATATGTAACAGATTCATGTAATAGAACCATAAATCTCTCTTCTTTTCTGTCTTTTTTTTTTTAATGTTGAGGACAAATCTTACCTCAGTGCATTATTAATAAACAATCAGGTGACTAGAAAGGGAATAGGATGATACTGCAATAAATGTGTCGTATATTTAAGAAAAGAATTATTCTAACATGACCTGCTTCTTTCGCTTTGTAAACAACACTGTGATAAAATTCTCGATACATAATAATGGCTGTTACAATATACTTCCCACGTAAATCTACATGTATTGGAACCTATTTGCAGACCCTTTGCCGATTTTATTGATTTAAAAAGTGCAATTAAAAAAGTCAAAATAACTGTTATTCTTATTCGGATGCATAATATAAAGCAGTAATGCAGAAGAGTTCGGAGAAATCAACAAAATAAAAGTCTATTAATTTTTTGGCGCATTTAAGTCATTTCAAAACATGACGTCATACAAATGAAACCGCTAAAGTTGAAAGTTTTCTGTTACGTGAACCATCGAACTTCGTATGATATTGTATTAAAACTGATTTTTGAGTTAGTTTTTGTTTTATTTTCTATTCTGTTGCATTATTTGCATATTTACTAATTTCAGTAAGTCAACGAAATACCAACTTTGGATTTGACGGAAGCTTACGGGAAAATCATGTAAATTAAAAATGGCAAATGTTGGGTTTGAGAATTAGAAGATTTAACATTTTTTTTTCTAGCGGTTATTTACGAAATAACCCATGCAAGCTACGGATTTTTAAAGATATTTGAGCTTTATCTAACAGGGAGTAAAAAAGATCAACCACACACACACCAAACCACCCCTAGCTTCAGTATTTTAATGACCGTATTTGTCCTATTAGAATCCATGAATTATTTCTTAATTTGAACATAGTTTAATGAAGGAATTGTTTTTTTAACTGAAAATTGGAATTGATTATTTGTATTTCAGATTGCAAAAGAAAATAGAATCTTGGTTGGGATATTGTTAAAATCTCAAAGCCACATATGTTAATTTTACTGATTATCTAAGGCAAAACAATCTTCATTTTAAGGTACTTTTAAGAGGGGGGTTGGATCCTGAAATCCCAGGCTTTAAAACATGAAATCCAGAGGTCCCAAATTTAAAGAAATTTAAATCCAGACATCCTGAAATTCGAAAAAAGAATTCCCTGATCATGTAAAGACAATGAAGGATCAATTCCAAAATACTGCGTTTGAAAACACCAGATCCCAGAGTCCCGATAAGGGTCTGACTGCCCTATTTTAAAGCTGAATTTGGAATCCAAGATGGAGATTCTGGCTCACTTTGACTGGTGCGTTAAGTTCTGATCTATTATATGATCATATACAATTTAAACATACTCTCTCAAAATCTTTTTTCGAATGTCTACTTCCTTTTCTATATAAGGATCTTCAAAGAGTTGTAGTCTAAAATTGCTTCTTCGTAATGCTGTACCACATTCAGGACAAGCTCCAGAACCTTTAATGAAGAGCAAGTCTACACAGCTTTCACATCTAAAATAGATAGGTAAATAGTCAAATATTGTTCTATACAACTCTAACATCTGTTTTACAGAATAGGATCAAATATTTTTATGTATTTGAAGAAGACTTAAGATTGGCTTTACTATATGCTCTCAGAAGTTTAGTACATCTGAAGTACATAGTACATGAATTTTTTTTTAATTCACATGCATGTATTACCAGCTTTAATTAACAATTTATAGTCTACAAATGTAGTATTTCAACTGTAAACAGTTCCTAAGATTGTCTATAATTGCTTACATCAACTTCATTTGAATTTTGTGGAAAGTTGTCTCTTTGACAATCACACCACATTTTTATATTATTATTAATTTTTTTTTAGTTTTAGTTTCTGATCTGCATTTTACTATAAAATTATTTCACACTAGAGTTCTTGTATATTTTTTTTTTCAAGTTAAAAATAATTTTATTCTTTTGCATTTAGTTTCTAATTTTTATAATGTTTTTTGTTTTCTTTTACAGGCCAATACTGATACTATAGTTTTAATGATTCAGTTTCCAGATCCAATGACATTGTATTATAAAACCAGATGTGGGTACACATAACCTAAGAAGGCCAATTTGTTAACTCATCACTCATGTGGGGTCGTGCAGACACTACTATAGAAGTACCCTTCATATCATCTATCTCCCTCTAGATCTCTCTCTCTTATTTTTTAAAATCTTTCTAGGTTTTCACAGATCTATCAACTTTGCCAGTCATTAAGGTCAGTGTGAGCTCAAGTTGTGATCACTTTAATCTTAATTGTAAATACACCCTGTAACTGAAACTTGGGTAAGCTTGTAAGTTGTATCTTAATAAAAATTTTAACTTTTAGACTTTTTAGTTTATATTTCATTATTGACTCAATTTCATTGAAGTATGGATTTTATATCATAAGGATTAATTTCATTATGTACAACATACAATGAGTGTCCACAGATATTAACAAGCAATTTCAATGAAGGATTTCTGTATTTAGTTGTTTTACATCTTGGACACCCTTGATCATCCATGCTGAGATACAAGGGAGATAATTCTAAGGAGACATCATTGAGACTATTTTTATAGACTTTAAAATATGATCTATATCATTGAGTTTGATGCTATTTCATATAAAATTTAACTAATTGATTTTGAACGATTTTAGTTATATGAAATTTAACTAGGAGTAACAAGATATTTGTCTACAAATAGGCAATGTATTATTATTACCTATTAGTAAACTCTCCCACTCTTTAGTAAAGAGGACCAAAGAGTATCAACTTCCTGTTGATATTTTTGCACGTTTCTCGATGCAGAAATGACAAAACGTCCTTATCTTTGAAAAGTTCATTACCAAATAATTTCATTCATGTTCATTAAACAGCTTTTTCATCGATGTATTCCGAGATTATCATCTATAGATTCCAAAAGACTTGTAGTTGTAAGAACTGAAACAAATGGACATAAATTTCTCCAAGTTGCAAGATACAAGTTTTTTGATAGAATACCTCTGATTAATTTACAGGCCATTTCATCAAATTTCTATGATATTTTCAACAATTTAAAATTTAAAATGGATAACATTGACTCTGAATCTGAGGTGTCAGAATTGTGTCCCCCTAAACATGTTATAGGAATGAAAGTTTTAGACAAATCTGCCTTCAAAAGGACTTGTAAAATTCCAGGCGTTAAAGTACCAATTAAAGCAATAAAACAAATGAGTAAATGTATGAAGTTATCAATGCTGAGGATGCCAAAACTGAAACCCATAGCAGATCTTGAAAACTTTGATCCTGATTTTAAATCACACAAGCTATTTCTTCTCAATCCATTGAAATACAAGTCACTAGACGATTTTAGCAATGAAGAAAAACAAATGTGCAATGAAGCCGACGTAGACTTGACAAGTTTTCAGAAGTATGATACAGAGTTGTGCTATGAAAATTGGACAGCTTCAGAAATTATTCCAGCTATCGTAAAAACAAATGTCTCTGGATTTTCCATTATAGGGCATATAGCCCATCTTAATTTAAAAGACGAAGTCCTCCAATATAAACATATTATAGGTAATGATAACTTTTAAAGCAGTTGTGGGAAAACTGTTAGTTTAGTAATATAAGTTAGAGAAAATGTTGGTTTGTAATAATTACTTCATGTACAATCATAATGCATGTCAATCACTAAATGACATTGCATTCACATTTTAGAACAAATGCATTGTGCATGCATATTCAAATGTATTAATGTACCTTTACACAGATACAATATACAGTTGGTATAATTTTTTTTTACAAAGACAAGTGTCTGTGTCCTTGTCCAATACTTTTTTTATATTGAAATCTACATGGTAGCTAATTTTAGTAAAAAATGTATTAATCTGCTATTACTAATAAAGTTATTTCTTTCTTAACTTAAAAATTGACAACTTTCCATGAAATAAGGTCGTGAGTACTGTAATTAAAAAAATACACATTTGCACAATGTCAGATGAAATAAATTTGACCATGTTGTTTGTTTTTGTTTACCATGTTTACACTTCTTTTTATTACATGAGGAGTTGGTGATCTGTTGTACTCGCTATTGTCAAATATTTTTAGTTATTTCCATCATCCCTTCTAATGTTTTTTGTACACGAAAAAAATGAAATAAACTACATTTTAGTTAATTAGAATAAGAGTAAATTGGTAAATATATATTAAACTCCCCAAAACATACATGTAGCAGTTATACAATTACAATAGTATAACTACAAAGTTTGTAAATATTTCAACCAGTTTCAATTACATTGTTGTAGATAAAAAGAAAGCTTAAGACTTGAAAAAAAGTTTGTGAAAATTGTTTGCTTTAATTTACTTGGAGACTCTTTTTATGTTTAAACAGTTAAAGTCAATTAACGCATGATTAATTAGGCAAGGATTAATGTACATTTTGAATTTGTAGATATATTGTATAGTATATAGACAGTAATCTTTTATTAAAAGCTGTATTTTGAACTCTAACTGTCTTTTTATTAAATTTTAAAATGTTTAGTTTATGGGTTAATGTCTGATTTAATCGGTGTTAAACTACATGTAGACAAGATCAGTTTCTTTTATTCATGTGAAGTAAGAACTGTATTGGAGAGTCCAGTAATTATTTTTTTTCTCCAGAAAATGTATACTGTAAATTCAGAAATTATTGCTTGCAGTTATTATTGGGATTTTTATACGACCACAAAAATTGAAAAATTTTTGGGTCGTATATTGGTATCACGTTGTCGTCGTCCGAAGACATATGGTTTCCGGATAATAATAACTTAAGTATAAGTAAATAGAAATCGATGCCTCTGCTGGTGGACTATTAGTCCCCGAGGGTATCACCAGCCCAGTAGCCAGTACTTCGGTACTGGCATGAAAATACGGATTTTATGTGTTATTAAAATTTCCTGTTACAAAATATTAAAAATTATTATAAATTAAGGAATGAATCTCCCTCATGCAAAGCTCTGATTCCTTTCACGGATTTGGCTATACTTTTTTGACCTTTTGGATTATAATAGCTCTTCATCTTTTATATAAGCTTTGGATTTCAAATATTTTGGCCACGAGCATCACTGAAGAGACATGTATTGTCGAAATGCGCATCTGGTGCAAGAAAATTAGTACCGTCAATTTTATTACTACCACTGGGTCGATGCCTCTGCTGGTGGACTATTAGTCCCCGAGGGTATCACCAGCCCAGTAGCCAGTACTTCGGTACTGGCATGAAAATACGGATTTTATGTGTTATTAAAATTTCCTGTTACAAAATATTAAAAATTATTATAAATTAAGGAATGAATCTCCCTCATGCAAAGCTCTGATTCCTTTCACGGATTTGGCTATACTTTTTTGACCTTTTGGATTATAATAGCTCTTCATCTTTTATATAAGCTTTGGATTTCAAATATTTTGGCCACGAGCATCACTGAAGAGACATGTATTGTCGAAATGCGCATCTGGTGCAAGAAAATTAGTACCATCAATTTTATTTTACAATAATGAAAACCTTGCAATAATTTCTGAATTTACAGTATCTAACTCCATTTATACTCTTAAACCTAACAGCACATGCATATGCATTCTCCTGTGTTCTGGTGAAAAAAATCAAATTCTGAGATAGAAAAGCATTTACTACATTACCTAAACAGAAATTTGATATGTTATATACTTGTACATGTTATGTTACTTACCTTGTATCAGTATGTTGATCTTTCTTCAATTTCTATTGCAGGCCAGGTTTTAATGGATAAAAACCCTTCAGTGAAAACAGTAGTAAACAAAACTGGTCAAATAGATAATACTTTCCGTAATTTTAAAATGGAATTAATAGCTGGGGAAGACAATATGATGGCTCAAGCAAAAGAACATGGATTTACATTTGAGTTTGACTTCTCAAAAGTATATTGGAATCCCAGATTGAGTAAGTTTTATGATTTTTTATTTGTTACATTTCCATGCATAATTTATGGTTGTACCAGCGACATGTTTTGGCATGCAGCTTACTTACAGATGATATATCTATTTTTTTTATATACAGTTGCAATGTACAAATATGATGTAATAAAAAATAGCTGAATGACAATTTAAATTCAATTTGCATAGATAACCAGACTGATCATTCACAAGGCTTATGTTTAGTACATGTATGATAAGGGCCTCTGGGAAACTATTAAACCATGATATTCTCTAAAATAAAGTATTGTTGCTGTTGTTAAGTGAGAAGTATAACTTGTACAAATAATTTTATAAACTTGATAATGTGAGTTATATTTTCTTGCAAAAGATAGGTGAAAGTTACCAAAGTGACATTCAAATGTGAATTTGTCGGTTTCAGATATCTCTTTAAAGGTTGAATTATCTCCCCTTAGTCTGATTGTCAGTTATCTCCTTTCTTGTTAAACTTTTCATATGGTTGTAATCTGTTATTTACATGTTATAAGGCAGTTTAAATAAATTATATGAAAGCAGTAATTGTGACATCACTGACTGGATATCCTATAAATCCATCAAACAGTAATTGAGCATGTTATATAGGTTGGTGTCTGTTGAAACATTTATACCCACTGCATTTATTGGCACCTGTCCTTAGTCAGGAACCAGCTGTTGCTCAGTGGTGGTATGTTGATGTAGTTCATAAGTCTTTCTCATTTTTTTAATATTTTTTTTTAGATTAAAATATTAAATTGTTAGTTTTCCTGTTTGAATTTGTTTTACACTAGACCTTTATAGCTTGCTGTTTTGTGTTGAAGGACATACTTTGACCTATAATGGTTTACTTTTTACACATTGTGACTAGGATGGAGAAATGTCTCATTGACACTCTTATCACATATTTTAATCTTTACTTAACCGACTCCCTCTCTAATAAAATGCACCCTCATGAAATTTTGATGATAACCAATATGTTTTATATGTTGTTTACTTGTAGGTTCTGAGCATCAAAGGGTTGTTAAAGAAATAAAAGAAGGAGATATTGTCTATGATGTTTTTGCTGGTGTAGGACCATTTGCTATACCTGCTGCTAAATCAAGGAAAGCTATTGTTTTTGCTAATGACTTGAATCCTAGTTCTTATGAAAGTCTTTGTAAAAACATCAAACTAAACAAAATTAAGACAGAAGTAAACTGCAGTAATTTAGATGGGAGAGAATTCATCAAGACAATAGTCAAACCTGACATTTTAAAAAGATGGAAAAATTATAAGGAAACAGAAAATAAGACAAATTTGAAAGTTGTTATGAATTTACCAGCTCTTGGTATTGAGTTTACTGATACATTTCAGTCATTATTTGTTGATATTGATGACAACATAAAACCTACATCATCTGATTTACTTCCTTATATGTATGTGTATTGTTTTACAAAGAGTGAGTCACCTGAAGCTGATGTGAAACAGAGAATAGAGAGTACAATAGGATCACCATTACCAGATAACTTTACCATTCATAATGTTAGGAATGTAGCCCCTAAAAAAGAAATGATGTGTGTGTCTTTCCATATGCCAGCTGAGGTTCTATTTAGACAAAAACCAAAGGAGGGTAAGCTTTAATTTTAATTTATTCCACAAGCATGATTTACTATAGCAGCAAAACAGATTTTTTTTTGCAGACAACTATATATATATTAATTGAACAAATACACAAAAAAAATCCCAATTGCTTACTGTTCATTTGAGTTTTTGAGGGATTAAATTTTATCTGTGTTGTCACCACTTACTTTATGCCCCACCATAGCAGAGGAGGCATTAAGTTTTACCCTTGTCCTACTGTACGTACTTCCATTGGTCCTGAAGGTTGTTTCTGTTCTCTAACTTTAGTTTACCTCAACCAAATGTTGTGAAACTTATACACAATGCTAATTACGGTACCACAAAATACAGATCAAGTTTGTATTTTGGTGTTTTCACTGTTACAGTTCGAGCATTATGTCTGTTTACAAATGGAAAAATTGCTGATTTTTTTGTTTCTGTTCTCTAATTTAATTTTGCCTTTACCAAATGTTATGAAACTTGCTGATAATTATTACCTCAAATCTCAGATCAAGTACAAGTTTGGGTAGCATGACTTTAATGTTCTTCAGTTATGTCCCTTTATAACTTTATATGATATGCAAGCAGGGGCATCATCTGTGTCCCATGGACACATTACTCATTTATCTTAAGAGTAAGACATCATTTATTTCTTAAACACAAGTACCTGAATACTATGACTATGACTACTGGTGTAATGTGTAATTACATATACTAGTACATCCTGCACTACAAAGAGTGACCGTCTTTTGTCATTTCTTTTTTTTTTTTACCATGTGGAGAATTTTATGGCCATGGTCTGTGTTTGACACTCTGAGTCTGGGATACATTGTTTAGGATGTTTAGAGTTCAATATATCATAAAGACACCTGACACCTGTCATTCACTCATCTGATTATTGTTGTAGACTGCATGATGACCTCTAGATGACTTTGAGTTAATAATCTCATTGTGTTGCTGACTCATTGATGCATACCCAACATCTTCTTTTGTTCATACATTTATTTGTTGTTTATTTTCTTAAATCATAGGAGAGACATTGTTAGATCAAAATTGTGATCTATTTTGATATGGATAGATTTACTTTTTAATGGATATTGACTCCATTTGAATGATTTATCAGTAACCAAACATGTTTGTATAATATGTATTAAGGTAGATGTATGTTATCATAGAACAAAGTGAAACTTTAAAATATATTATTACTCTTTTTTTAAGGTGATGGACCTGAAGTGAAGAAAAGAAGGATAGAATCGGAATAAAATAACAGTTGACTGTTTACATGTGTTAATTAATTTGTCACTTTACAAATTTACTCTAAAACTGCTTGGTCAATTAAAACAAAACTTGGCATGAATGATGTAGAGTAGGTCTATAACAAATCTTCCTCACTTGATTCTGGTGTGAAGAAAACCATGGCTACTAGAGAGGCTAGTATAATTATGATTGGCAAATTTTTAAGATCTTCAGTGATATACCAAGGCAAAAAATGTTGAAACTTCAAGGGAATGATATAAAGAAAGCCATTTGAAGCAAAAATTGGCAGACATTACCATGATTATCTTGATTAATTAAGAGGTACATTTGCAAGATCAGAAAATAAGACTCCAAAGAGCCTCTAGTTTAGGTAAATTCCTTCTCTTCCTTTAAGGTAATGTTTAGCCATATTGATTTGAAAGAGGGGGAAAGATACCAGAGGGACATTCAAACTCATAAATCTAAAATAAACAGACAAACAATAGTACACAAAACACAACATAGAAAACTTAAGACTAAGCAACACGAGCCCCACCGAAAACTAGGGGTGATCTCAGGTGCTACGGAAGAGTAAGCAACTCCTGCTCCAAATGTGGCACCCTTCCTATTGCTCATGTCAGTACTAAACCGATAACAAGTAAAAATAATTACATAGAGTTGTAGCAGAATCTGGACTTGTAGCCACTACCTTACCTAATAGAACAGAACAGAACAGAACATATTTTATTTCCAATTAAGGGCCCACAAGGGGCATACAGAGCATACATGAATAAGGCAAAAGAATATTGATTTGCATAGATACATAGATACAAACAATTTTTTACATACAGTTACAATACAATTACTAACTCATATTCACTTTAATAAATTTACCAACAGCATTAAGGACCTGATTGTCTTCACAGTTTAATAAATAAATAAATTTATGCTGATTATCAAGTATAGAAAAATTCGGAATTCTTTGGCAAACAAAGTCAAAGAGAGCATCTCTATCCGATTTAAAGTTTTCACAGTTAGTTAAAAAAATGGATTTCATCTTCAACACAGCCAGAGGAGCATTTTTTGCAAATTCTTTCATTTCGTGGAATATTTGAAAAAAGACCAACTTCAATTCGAAGCTTAGGCCACGGTTTTTTAATTTGTTGGTTTACGGATTTTCTCCATGAAAAAGTCGGGTCGGTCGGTCGGGATAAAAATAAAAAAAATACCTTTCAAGACAGAAAACTGATATGCAAAATAAATATATATTTCACCTTTCTTTTGTTTGTTATCCTATTTTGTCATCATTTCTTAAATTTTAGTTTAATGAAATATTATTGCTCAGTTGAAATAAAAATTGCATGACATTGCCTAATAATTTCCCGTAAAAAAGGGGGTGCACGGACAAAGACATAATTAAATTTCATAAAGGAAGACAAATTCACATAGCTCTTAATCAATTCCAGAAAACTTGGTGAATAATGATCTTCAAGAACGAAAACTGATAAAGAAATAAATGTAAAAGCGTGGTAAGAAAATAATTTTCAACACACGCGTCAAAAACGTAATAGACTCGTCCACTGGAAAAAACGAGAATATCGGGTTAATCTGTTGTCACGCATTCCCGTTTTTATCCAAATGGACGAAAAAATTTTATTATCTATGAAACAAGAAAATTTTAAATGATCTGTTAATATTCAGTACTTTAACTTGATGTCCTGAACTTCCACCTGTCCACATTTGGACAAGTCTATTTCTATGAGAAAATGCATCTTACGGACTGTTGACAAATAAGAGAAACGAACTTATTGTGTAATTGGTTTTAAACACGGGTTTCGTTCCACAAAAATATTTGTCCAAACGACATGTCAAGGTCATTAATAATTGATTTATCTATTTTTAGAAACGTAAACTGGAAGTTTCATTTTTTCACAGCAGAAAGTGTTATCAATTCTGTTAGTGATTAATGCATTTCATTTTATAAAAAAAGGCTAATTTATTTATTTTTCAGGGATAATGCATTTGTTAGGGTCGGCGGGAATGAAAAAGCATGAAAAGTCAATTTTATTTTTATTCTGGAAATAGGCAAAATCAGGTCGGCGGATCCGTAAACCAACAAATTAAAAAATCCTGGCCTTATGAGCAGAAATATGTAATTTGCATATAGATCTTCTAAAATCAAAGTTCTTAATTAAAGAAAGATAATTTTCATAACCAAAATTCTGCTTAAATTTCACATTATTAAACAGTTTTCCATCAGAAGCTTTATTTTGGCTAGCATACCAATTGCTAATATATTTAGTGTGAATTAATTTACTAGATATGTTCAAAAATTTATATTGTCCGAAATGTTTTACTTCTTGTTTAATTTCAAAAACTTCTAATACTTTTTATACGACCACAAAAATTTTAATTATTTGGTCGTATATTGCTATCACGTTAGCGTCGTCGTCGTCGTTGTCCGAATCCTTTCCACAAAAGGAAGGTTGGGATTGATTTTGGGAGTTTTGGTCCCAACATTTTAGGAATTAGGGGCCAAAAAGGGCCCAAATAAGCATTTTCTTGGTTTTCGCACTATAACTTTAGTTTAAGTGAATAGAAATCTATGAAATTTTGACACAAGGTTTATGACCACAAAAGGAAGGTTGGGATTGATTTTGGGAGTTTTGGTTCCAACAGTTTAGGAATTAAGGGCCAAAAAAGGGCCCAAATAAGCATTATTCTTGGTTTTCGCACAATAACTTTAGTATAAGTAAATAGAAATCAATGAAATTTTAACACAAGGTTTATGACCACAAAAGGAAGGTTGGGATTGATTTTTGGAGTTGAGGTCACAACAGTTTATGAATTAAGGGCCATAAAGGGGCCCAAATAAGCATTATTTTTGGTTTTTGCACCATAACTTTAGTATAAGTATATAGAAATCTATGAAATTTAAACACAAGGTTTATGACCATAAAAGGAAGGTTGGGTTTGATTTTGGGAGTTTCGGTCCTAACAGTTTAGGAATAAGGGGCCCAAAGGGTCCAAAATTGAACTTTGTGTGATTTCATCAAAAATTGAATAATTGGGGTTCTTTAATATGCCGAATCTAACTATGTATGTAGATTCTTAATTTTTGGTCCCGTTTTCAAATTGGTCTACATTAAGGTCCAAAGGGTCCAAAATTAAACTTAGTTTGATTTTAACAAAAATTGAATCCTTGGGGTTCTTTGATATGCTGAATTTAAAAATGTACTTAGATTTTTAATTATTGGCCTAGTTTTCAAGTTGGTCCAAATGGGGGGTCCAAAATTAAACTTTGTTTGATTTCATCAAAAATTGAATAAATGGGTTCTTTGATATGCCAAATCTAACTGTGTATGTAGATTCTTAATTTTTGGTCCAGTTTTCAAATTGGTCTACATTAAGGTCCAAAGGGTCCAAAATTAAACTAAGTTTGATTTTAACAAAAAATAAATTCTTGGGCTTATTTGATATGCTTTATCTAAATATGTACTTTGATTTTTGATTATGGGCCCAGTTTTCAAGTTGGTCCAAATCAGGATTCCATATCAAGTATTGTGCAATAGCAAGAAATTTTCAATTGCACAGTATTGCACAATAGCAAGAAATATCTAATTGCACAATATTGTGCAATAGCAATTAATTTTCAATTGGAGTTATCTTTCTTTGTATAGAATAGTAGTTGATAATATATGTTGGAAATTTGCCGGACATGACTATGATGTCATTTTCTATTTTTATTTGCCAATAACGTTATGTAAATAACTTCATTGGAAATTTGCCAATATAAAATGTTGCTGATGAAGCTTTTTTTCCTTATCTTATCTAAAATGTTTTTAGATAATGTATGTTGGACATTTGCCAGACATGACTATGATGTCATTTTCTATTTTTATTTGCCAATAACTTTATGTAAATAACTTCATTGGAAATTTGCCAATATAAAATGTTGCTGATGAAGTTTTTTTTTATTGTTTTATACAATAAACAATGTATATTCACTTTTACTACCAACCAATCTTTACCATTCAGTGATAACAAGCACTTTATTTTACATTTTAATATTTTATGATGTATTTAAAAGAGGAGTTATTGTTGAAACTCCATTAGAAATTTGAATTGATATCAGTTTTGGAAAAAGGGAAACGGGGATGTGAAAAAAAAGGGGGGGGGGGGGTTTAAATTTTTCTCATTTCAGATTTCATAAATAAAAAGAAAATTTCTTCAAACATTATTTTGAGAGGATTAATATTCAACAGCATAGTGAATTGCTCAAAGGCAAAAAAAACTTAAGTTCATTAGACCACATTCATTCTGTGTCAGAAACCTATGCTGTGTCAACTATTTAATTTTAGATTTAAAAAGTTTGAAGAAGAAATCTTTAATTGATTTGTAAAATCTTGACATTTGTTTTGTGTAAAAAAAACAACATGTAATGTCAAAAATTTGATCACAATCCAAATTCAGAGCTGTATCACGCTTGCATGTTTTGTCCATACTTGCCCCAACTGTTCAGGGTTCGACCTCTGCGGTCCTATAAAGCTGCGCCCTGCGGAGCACCTGGTTTAACAAATGAGAACCAAGAAGTTATGTTAGATTTGTGAAGCTCTTGGCTGCATTTATAAGCATCTTTCAATAGACTGAATTCAGTTGTAAGATTTTCAAATCTATACCAGTATTTTACAATTGACTTTACAATATCATAATGTAAGGGGA
The DNA here is from genome assembly GCF_963676685.1 of Mytilus edulis. Classification (NCBI taxonomy): domain Eukaryota; kingdom Metazoa; phylum Mollusca; class Bivalvia; order Mytilida; family Mytilidae; genus Mytilus; species Mytilus edulis. Next base: position 61,988,061 of record NC_092346.1, on the reverse strand, counting down.
AACGTCCCAGTTCTGATAATACAGCAAAATTGACACTCGTTTTGTGTACACCAAGTATAAATTTAGAAAATTTAAGATGGAGATTCTCACACTTAAGATTTTTAAAAACATTTTCAAGATTAAATAAGGAAGACTGTAATTTATTACAAGAGACATTATAACCTCCCCATACCTCTGAATTATATAACAGAATGGGTTTAAGGGTATGATCAAAAATATGAACACAAGATTTTATTCCAGGAGACAAATTGACAAAATCCTTTCTAAGTTTATAGTAGGCCTTAAGAGCCTTATTATATATGTAGTCTGGTGAATTCATTGATTAAACTTATTTCACAGCATTTATCATTTTCATCTAGATCAAAACTTAGACAGGAACTGAGAGCCGAACTTACACTATGGTACAAAAAACAAAATAAAAAAGTAACATGTGGCATGATTGCTAATGAGATAACTTTCAACAAGAGACCAAATGGTGCAGAAGAATGTAACTGTATACCTGTTTTACTTTTGATATAACATATTAAATGGAAATCAATCGATGCCCTTTTTACGGAAATTTCGTCTATTCATGTAACATTAATTACAAAATGAAATGCATGGACTCAAGTCTGAAAGATGATACTTGACTTTATTTTATTGCCTGAAATCTTTGATGAGTTTATTTTGATTATTTGTCATGCATGTTCCAAAAGTCTTTTTGTAATGTTTCATAAAGTCGAACAATATGTGCATAAAAGTGTACAACAGAAGCAACTGCTTGTTTTATACACTGCTTAGTCCTACATTTTTTATCATTCATATGGTGAATTTAATGTCCAAATTTAAATCAGCTATTTTTTCCTGAAACAATTTATCAAACTTCTCATTCTGTGCTACTGTAAAAACCCTCTTCCATCCACCCACTTTACCTGCAAAATAAACATATTTGATTATATACATTCTGGTTAAATCATAGCATTATTTAAAATATAATTAAAAAGATATACATTTGTATGTATAAAGGTCAATTGGACAGCAACAAAAAAGCACAATAAAACAAAACAAAAACATTTAAAAATTGACATACTAGGATTTTTAGTAAAAGTCAAGACTTAAAGTCAATATCATTTGTCAAATTTGAATTTTCTCGAAGTCTAAATGGTGATTTAAAACAGTGCCTACCACAGCTCCAAGTCAATGTAAAAAAAGAGGAACGAAAGATACCAAAGGGACAGTCAAACTCATAAATCTAAAACAAACTGACAACGCCATGGCTAAAAATGAAAAAGACAAACAGAAAAACAATAGTACACATGACACAACATAGAAAACTAAAGAATAAACAACACGAACCCCACCAAAAACTAGGGGTGATCTCAGGTGCTCCGGAAGGGTAAGCAGATCCTGCTCCACATGTGACACCCATCGTGTTGCTTATGTGATTACAAATCCGGTAAATAGTCTAATTCGGTAGGTCACATTCATGAAAGGGAAGGGGATTGTAGTTACGACGTAAGGAACATATCCGATATCATTTTTGAAACGGTTATTCCATAACGGTCAACAAACTCGTGATGGCGTCCGTAAAATTTACGAAGGGATGATTTCAACTTCACCATTTGGAACTCTTGGTTAAATAGCTTCCTTGTGAGCAGTAACCCTCTATCAAGAAAATCAGGATAGGAAATGCAAGCACGGGGATATCGTATCAATTGGGAGATATATACCCCGTATGCAGGTGCTGCTGGAATGTTGCTACTTAGAAATGGAAAGTTCACATTTGGAAAGCTGAAATCATCTCTTTTGTCGTAAAGTTTTGTTTTCAACCGACCCTCATTGTCAATTTCTAGATATAAGTCAAGATATGAAGCCGACTTAACTGTATCTGTAGTATCCTTTATCTCCAATTCGATGGGATAGATGCGTCCCACATAGTCACCAAATTTTGGATTGTTCAGTGAAAGAACGTCATCTATATAGCGGAAAGTAAATTAAAGGATATTGCTAACTTCTTATCTTTCTTCCTAAGAAGTTCCTGCATGAAGTCAGCCTCATAATTATAAAGAAACAAGTCGGCAAGTAGAGGGGGCACAGTTTGTTCCCATTGGAATGCCGACAGTCTGTTGAAAAACACGTCCTCCGAACGTAACAAATATGTTGTCAATCAAAAAATCAAGCATCATGATAATATCGGTTTCAGAGAATTTTTTGTTTGAATCAGAGTGATTCTTTACAAAGTATGATTTATCCCTCCCTAAGACAAGATACTTGTATCTACGTTGGCCATTCTTTTTTATGAAGCAAAGTAATACCAACTCTTTCAATTTGTCTTTTAGTTTGGAATGTGGAATACTTGTGTAAAGAGTAGAAAAGTCAAATGTTTTAATACTGTTACAAGATGAAAGAGAGTTAGATTGTATGTACTCTAAAAGATCTTTGGAATTTTTAAGTATCCACATCTGATACACGCCACCTCTAGAATAGGCAGTTTCACAATAACTTTGAAGCCCGTCTTTGATTGCTGATAAAATAGATGTTAATAATTTAGAAAGAGGTTTCGTGGAGCACTTGGAAGACCCAGCAATATACCGTTGTTTGTAAGGACACTTATGTAGTTTAGGTATCCAATACAGTGATGGAAGATCCAGTTCTTCAGCTTTGGTTAAAAATACCCATTTTTAGTTTAAATATAAATATTTATTCTAGAGTTATCTTTTGTTGATCAGTCAAGATATATCACTTGACAATATTTGTTCACCAAATAAAACAACATCTTTACAATCTTTGTTATTAATCTATGATTGATTGATTGTTGGTTGCTTAGCATTTTATATCTAGACTTTTATATGTTCCAGTTCACCTGTGGTTGTCCTATCATATTTATACCCTTTCATGCAATATATGAAAAGTTGGGGGTATAATGTTTTACCTCTGTCTGTCTGTCAGTCCATCCATCCGTCAGTCTTTCCGTTCGTCCCATGAATATTTTTTGTCAGGAACTACATCATAAGGATTTCTGACATTTGGTTTCAGGGTTTATATAAATTAGTATGCCCTGTGATGCTTTTTCATATTCTTCACTCAATTACTTTCTGTTTACCGAACACTTGTATCATTTACCACATGATAGCCAAGCTGAAAATTTTCGTCACATTTTTCTCAGGAACTACAATACAAGGATTTCTGAATTGCTTTTAAGGTTTATATAAGTCAGCTACACTGTGTGATGCATTTTCAGATTCATCACTCAACAACTTCCTATATACCGAAATATATGAGTGTCACTGTGGGTATCATTAGTGCCAGAGCCGTAGCTCACACTCTCACTTGTTGAAGAATGTGTTGAATTGTAATTATTTAATGGTTAATTTAATTTAATTATGAATGTTTCAAAATAATGATTTACCTTCTCTATAGATTCCAATACCGTTAGTGTTTTCTTTCCAATGACTTTTGTCATAAAATTTATCCTTTTGCATCGATTCAAATTGACACTTGTCCTGGATATCTTTTAACAACTTTTCATTATAGGGTTTCTCTAGAAATTTTGCTAATTTTCTAATTTCTTCGATGCCATTCTGAAAAAAAAGGTATATTTTAAAAAAAGACTGAAAGAATTATTTTATGCACCACTTGCAATCAGATTAAGTTAATGAAATTAAAACACTGATGATAATAAGAATAAGCAAACACACACACACAAAACTCAATCTTAAAAAAGCACTTCAGCCAATATTAGAGAGTAAGTAGATATAGGAAGGTATGAGTGCCAATGAGACAACTTTCAATCCATGTAACAATTTATAAAAGTAAACCATTATAGCTCAAGGTACGGTCCTCAACACGAAGCATAGCTTCACACAGAACTGCAAGCCATGAAGGACCCCAAAATAACTAGTGTAAAACCATTCAAAGATTTTCAAACGGGAAAACCAACGGTCTAATCTATATAAAAAACGAGAAACACTTATAAACCACATAAACAGACGACAACCACTGAACATCAGATTCGTGACTTAGGACAGGTGCAAACAATTGCAAAAGCATGGTAGCTTTAATACTTATACAGGTTAACTTCTTTGAACTAGCTTTCAATAACCGCCAGCATGTATGTAATATTTAACATTGAAATACATGCACATGTGTGTTTGTTGTGTGTTAATATGTAACTTTGGTTATTATTCTATGGACTTGAAATAAAAAAAAGGGTGAAAGTGAACAAACAAACGGAAGTTTTTAACGATCATGACTGACTATACAGCCCTTGGACTATCGGTTCATGAAAGTGAATGAACGAATCTAGTAAAAACCAACAACATGTAAAACATATTAATGTGTCCAGTTTGAAGCTTGGTCAGGGGTTGTCCCTAATGGAATCTTGTGTTATGGTATATCTTCGATTTTTTTTCTCTGTTACATTTAAAAAAAACTACAGTGGTGATCAGTGGTTGTGTTGACTCAGAGTGATTTGAAGCATGACCTATTAAATACTCATAAAGTTTTTAACGATCATGACTGACTATACAGCCCTTGGACTATCGGTTCATGAAAGTGAATGAACGAATCTAGTTAAAACCAACAATATGTAAAACATATTAATGCGTCCAGTTTGAAGCTTGGTCAGGGGTTGTCCCTAATGGAATCTTGGGTTATGGTATATCTTTGAATTTTTTTCTGTTACATTTAAAAAAAAACTCCAGTGGTGATCAGTGGTTGTGTTCACTCAGAGTGATTTGAAGCATGACCTATTAAATACTCATAAAGTTTATTAATATGTATTAAGCATGCAGAACCTTCAAATAAGTGGGAGATGAATATTGTATATGCAGGTGTTACCGCAATATTGCTACTTAAAGATCGAAAATATGAAATGCTTAATCACAAGTTTGGTTTCTTCTTCTTAAAGTAGTCATTTCGTAGCAGACCCTTATTGTCAAATTCTAGATGGCGAAGGTATGCAGTATTCAAAAACTGTATTTTTGACATCTTTTTTTATCTGGTTTAGCGAATGTTGCTAAACATATATACATTTAGTGAGTTGAAAAAAAACTTCATACAGAGTCCAGAAAATTCTTGGTTTTTGCCCTTTTTTCGGTTTTTAATTCCTAAACGATTTGGCCCATAACCCTCCAAATCAACCCTAAATTTACCCTCAGTATATTTGGTGTATTGAATAACTGTAAGGTTTACATGTCCAACTGGCTGTTGTAACCTGACCTTGACCTCATTTTAAGGGTTGCGTGGTCAACGTTAAGTTTTTTGAGTTTTTGTCTAAGGTCAGATGACACCTGCCAGTTGGACATGTACACATTACAACCAAACTGTCATACAAGTGAGAGGTTTAGCTAGATATAAAACCAGGTTCAATCCACCATTTTCAACAGAAGAAAATGCCTGTACCAAGTCAGGAATATGATAGTTGTAATCCATTAGTTTGATGTATTTTAACTTTTGATTTTGCCATTTGAAAAGGGATTTTCCGTTTTGAATTTTCCTCGTAGTTCAGTATTTTTGTGATTTTACTTCATACTATATGCAATAGTTAAAAAAAATGAAATATTTTCTTGTGAAGGCAAGGCGTGCGTCTGACGTATTACATTATAAGTCTGGTGCCTTTTCATAGCTATTATTTGTGCATTTCTCTGTCCTGTATGTTCTTCCATTTATTTGTATTGTAGTCGTCATGTATATTTAATATTGCCATGAAAAACAGGTTATACTCACCATTTGTTCTTAAAATGTCCTGTACCAAGCAAGGAAAAGGGTCATTGTTATTATAGTTCGTTTAATTTTAGTGTTGTGTCGTTGTTCTCCTCTTATCTTTGATGTGCTTCCCTCAGTTTTAGTTTGTAACCCGGATTTGTTTTTCTCACAAACGATTTATGAATTTCGAACAAGGTATACTACTGTTGTCTTTATTTATGATGCACATGTCAGTTTCGCAGGTTTTATTTGACCTTGACCACATTTTCACGGTTCATTGCTCAGTGGTTAGTTTTTTGTTATTTGTTATGTTTTCTTAAACTATAAGCAATAGGTCAACTATGTTGTATTGAATGATTTTAAGGTGTATATGTCTGGCAGGCAGATATCATCTGACCTTGACTTTCCATTGGTTATTGTTCAATGTTTTGTTTTCATGGTTAAGTATGTTTCTTAGACGATATAAGCATTAGGTCAAATACTAGTATATTTAAAGCATATAGTGATTTTAAGGTGTACATGTCTGTCTGGCATGGTTCATTGGTCAAGGTTAATTTTTCTTGGTTAAGTCTATTTCGTAGAAACTATAATCAATAGGTCAACTATATTTGGTGTATTGAATGATTGTAAGGTGTACATGTATTTGTATTTGGTTTATCTGATCTTGATCTCATTTTCTTGGATCATGTTAAGTTTATGTGATACTTGTAGGAAAGCTTTGAATTTAGGACTATCAAAATAAAATGAATGGTTAGTAAAGAAGGCGATACATTTTAGCGTGTGCACTCTTGTTTGTATATAAAGTTATCTGAATGCTGTCTTATTGTCGTATATTTTACATCTTATATAATATGAATATGGTAACGTATACCATACCTGTTGCATATCTTCGTAATGAATAACATGTATCGGATAGTCCTTATGTTCCTGTATGGCCTTGTGCCAGTTTCGTACATTGTCAAACCAAGACATATAATCAACTGAAATATATTAATTGCTTGGTAAAAACTAAAGAAAATGAAAATATATATTCTTTTATGGTGTTACCAGTGAATCTTGTCCTTGTTGGAATTTTAAATAGTAAACTGAGAGGGTACAAAAAGGGATTTTAATATATGACATTGTATTTTTTTGGTATTTTTGTCTTTTATTTTTGCTTCTGAGTTTTGTCTATATGCCATTTTGTTTTTCTTTGTCGACATATTTTGTTTTATAGTGATTAAGATTAAGAAACAATATTTATAGCTGTACCCCTATTTTTGACATTTTTATCTGTAAGGTTTGTTTGTTTTGTTTACACATTGTCAATTTAATGGAATTTTATGCGACTGTCATACAAATGAGAGGATAAGGTAGCTATAAACCCAGGTGCAATCCACTATTTTCTACTAAAGAAAATACCTGTGCCAAGTCAGGAACATAAGGTTTGCCATTTGTTAGATATGTTTGAGCTTTTGCTTTTGCCATTTGGTAAAGGAATATTCATTTTGAATTTTCTTGATGTTCGGTATTTGTGTAACTTTACATTTTCTGAAGTAATATTTATCTGGTATGTTCAAAGCAGAATGTTTTGAAAGTCCGAAATACCAAAAGTGTCAGAGCTAACAAAAATATATAAAATGTAATAAGTGTTAATACAAAAATAAAAAAAAAAGGAGAAATAATTAAATACTATTGCGCTATTAACCATCAGATTGCTTCAATATGACGAAAAAAAATAGATAATACCGAAAACATCCAAAACGTTTTAATGTCTTGCAAGTACAAATGAACCTCAGTTGAACCTGAATTCGTGAAGTCCTAACTTGATCTTTAGCTGAAGATGGGTTATGAATGCCCTCAGTGTTTAGTTATAACAATGTCAACATTGAAAGTGAAACAAGCGTATGAAAGGCCGTTCATGTCAAAACCCCGATAAAGTAACGCGTTAATATCTAACGCGATAAAATCACATTTAACGCGATAAATACAGTTTAAACGCGTTAAAATAATTTTTAATGCGCTAATTGATAATTTAACGCGTTAAGCAATTCACTTCAAAAAATGACAGAAAAACTTTCTACTTTCGCCTTACCTAAGTTTTAAGACGTCCGATTTTACTCGAAACCTAATAAATGAAATGGCCGTATGTGTCATATCTTCGTCAATTAACGCGATAATGTTGAGATTATCAGCACATTACATTATTTGACGGGTAAAAGCTTCTCTAACGCGTAAAATGCCACTTTTACGCGTTAAAGCAACTTTGACGCGTTAAATGCAACCTTACGCGTTTAAAGCAACTTTTACGCATTAAAAGCAACGCGTTAAAAGCTACTTTAACGCGTTAAAAACCGAATGAACGCGTTAAAAGCTACTATGTTGTGTCATGTGTGCTGTTGTTTGTTTGTCTTTTTTCATTTTTAGCCATGGCGTTGTCAGTTTGTTTTAGATTTATGAGTTTGACTGTCCCTTTGGTATCTTTCGTCCCTGTTTTTTAACGAGTTAATAGCAATTTTAACGCGTTAAAAGGAACTTTAACGAGGAAAAACCAACTTTAACGCGTTAAAAAGTTCAAATTAGGCTAAGAATTCAAGTTTATCTTTGGAAGTTACAACGCCATTAGAAAGTGTTTTACGATAAAGGTTTTTTAACGCGTTAAACGATGTTTTAACGTGATAAACGATTGTTTTAACGCGTAAATCAATAATTTAACGAGTAAAACAATAATAATTTTACGCGTATAACAATTATTTAACGCGTAAAACAATGATTTAAGGGTATATATTACAGTTACAGGGGAGTTATTTGACTCCTCTGTTTTAAAATGACATTCGGTTTGATTACGTATGAAGATTATTTGTACCTTTCATGTAAAAGTCAATGATGCAATTTTTTTAAATCTGATAAATATACAGCAAAAAAAATGACGTTTTTTCTACATGAACATTTGATACATTTTTGATATTCCTAAACCAAATATTGTATAAATTTATATGAAACTTATATAAAAGAGAACTTATAAATAATTTAACAAAAAAAAAAACAGCTTGTGTTTATCTTTTAAAACAAAAACGTTATGCGTTTCTGTCTGGAGGAAAACTACGTCCTCAATTCCGATAACTGTTGGATATGCCCTTAACGCCTAAACAATGATTTAATGCGTTAGACAAAGTCTTAACGCATTAAACAATGATTTAATGATTAAAACGATGTTTTAACGCGTTACACAATCGTTTTAACGCGTTAAACGATATTTTAACATGTTAAATGATGTTTTAACGCGTTAAAGAAATGTAACGTAGTAACATAATTGATTAGAATTTAACGCGTTAAATGTGATTCATTATGACAAATGTGGCCAGTGCGACAGGTATTTTATCGCGATAAAGGTCTTTTTTCACTTACGTGTTAAACTTAATTATCGCAAAGTTTAACGCGATAAATATATTGATTTTTTTACTCGTTATAACGGAATTTATCGCGTTAAATGTTAACGCGTTACTTTATCAGGTTTTTGACATGAACCGTCTTTCATACAAGAGACCCCCCATAAAAAAATATTTCTTTGACAGATTAGGACCATAAGAAATCATTCATAAACCACGATTTACATTTTCTCTTCTATGACCTGAAATGAAACGGGCCTAGAAAATTGTTATTATAGTTGTTTCGCAGTCTATTTAAAGTTATATTCTATGTTTATATTGGGTCGAATAACTATCGGTAGTCTTCGGAGGTAATCTCAATGGTTAACTAGATGGTGTCTAAAATATGGTATCAAATATTAAATTATTAAGCCTGGTATCTTTGATAATTGTTTGTTACTTAAACAGTTATTTTTTTTATAAGAAGACATAGCATATTTACTTGACGATATCGGGATATAGGTATTTAGTCGGATCTTAACATGTACTTGTAATTTGTTTACAAACCGGTATTGATAAAAATAAACAAACAAATGTCGAAATGTTCAGGACTTAATCAAATCTGTATTTGGGTAAGATGATGCAAGCATACGACTTTTATTGCGTCTAACACTTTGAGAAGCAAATAATCTTGAACCACTTTATTAAAATATTGTGTAAAAACGTCAATTATGAGCTATGAAAGTCAAGTGGCTCGAGCATTTTTCTGAGGAAGTATTCAAAACATTCCAAAGAAATTTTTTTTACAGTGGGTTAGCTTTCATTAGTCTTCACAATCCTATAGATTAACAACTTTTTGTTATATTTATAATTTAGAATCTTCATTGAAGGTGGAGCACGAATGCACAGTTAATTAATTATATTGATGTGCCATTTGTATGCAAGAGTGACATTCCTTTGTATTATGTGCTAATTCGAAATAAAGTTATGCGAGTATTGTCTCCCTTTAATAGGTTCATTATTTTATGATTAAGTATAGGTTTCTGATATTATTTTTAATAATTACAAGATGTATCAATTCAATATATTTCACTTTTTGTTATTCATTGATGTACGAATATAATTTCATAAATTTGAAACGTTTAAAATGATTACATACCAATATAAAGAACTTTTCATCCTTTTTGAAAAAGACTATAAATGAGAGTCGAATTGATTGATTGGGAAATTAACCAGAGTTATCTAATATTAATCACAGAGAGGGACTAGCAAGCAATTTTTAATTGTAACTTATTTAACGTAGAAATAATTTTCCACTATAAACGAATGTTACTTTATACAAATATAAGGACTTTGTTAGCTAAATCTACAAATTTTATTAGATATTATGAATTTTTATTACAATAGAAGGTAGCACAATACAAAGATTTTATAACTCCAACTCCCAAGTTTTAAAATGCTGTAACTTTCTTAATAATACTTGAAAATTTATAAAAGTGGTAGTTTTGGATAGCTAACAGATTACTCTTTCAAATTAATGCAATGTTAGTATTATGCAACAATTATGTAACCAATTATAATGTTAACTGTGTCTAAAATATTTTCCACCAAATTTCCACTTTCAAATGAAATTAGCTTCTGCGTAGGTATCCCTAGAGGGTTGATTTTATTATATGTTGTTCCTATGGCCATTATCTACAAAAGGGTGTCTCAGATTTCAGATAGAATGTATAGAACAAATTTTACACCTAATTAAACATTATCTTCTTTTATGTGGTTAGGATGTTTACACTAATTAGAGATTTATGAGAGAATGGAATACCATAGAGACAATATGAGACACCTTTTTGAAGCCCATGATGTGTTGATTAAGATTTCGTTAAAATTTTCTGTATAGTTAAAGAGATGATAGAACTAAATTCATTCAAGTGAACTTACCCAGATTTTGCCACTAATTACATAATAATTGATTACATAATGATTGCATAATAAAAATATTGCATTCATTAAAAAGATTAATCTTTTATCTATCTATATATACCTCTTTTATTATTTTTTATGCATTCATAAGAAAGTTACAGCATTTCAAAGGTTAGTGATTGGAAGTAAAAAAATCCTTGTATTGTGCTACCTTGATATGCTAGAAGACATGATATCGATTAACTAGCTACCTAAGCTGGAGTTTATAAAATCATATTTCAATTTTGCCCAAGGAGACACCAAACTTTATTATAAGATTCGTTCGGAGATTTTCTTCTCGAATTATCTGTACAAGTATATTTTCCCTTGCATCGTATAAAGTCTATCCGAATTATTTAGCAAATTTTGCTCAAACCACTGCTGGGGCCGGACCGTCTTGCAGTGAGATGAGAGTGTTTTTGTTACGTGTTGATGTTCCTTTGCCTTTTGTATGCCTTTGGTGTGCATGTAACTTTTTTGGTGTCATAATTGATAATCTATATCCCTTATTTTCTATCATTTTATTTCTATATATAACAAAAGGACTCTTAACATCAAGGAATCTGTTTAATTCTTTGAAACATAATATACATTTAGAATTTATTTTCTAGTTTCTGCAGTGCATTAAAACTTTTGTGGATAAACAGCGTTGGCTGTACTTTTACTTCGATGTGGCGCTCATGACTCATGTGTTTGTGACTTGAAAAGAGGGACACAAGGAATTAATCTACCTTTACGACTTAATTAAAAAAACAAATTTCATGTAAATATTGAACTAGTAACATATTTCTTTAGGGGGCAGCTGAAGGACTCCTCCGGATGCAGGAGCATTTCGCTGCATTGAAGACCCATTGGTTGTTGTCTGCATTTTGGTCGGGTTGTGTCTCTTCGACACATTCCCCATTTCCATTCTCAATTTTATTGATACTGAATGTACAAACATGTGGATGTGTTTGATTTTTTATATCGATTATTTTTATTGTTTCCTTTAATAGACTATTATCTTAAGAGTGAAGAGCATACTTAGTTTAACCACATTCCTGATATTTTTTGAATTATCTATTCGGGATAACTCCTGTATATAATAAAAACTTACTATTTCCCTCTAAAAATCTTTCTAAGAAGCCATCCCATGATCCATCATAGTTATACATGAGCAATCCATGATGATGGTGATAATATGAAACAGCAACATCTTTCGGATTTCTCATAGTATAAACGATCTTACATTTCCGCCTACGGCAATCTGTCGGAAGCATTGGAAATTCGAGATGTGTATTCAGTATACGAGGAGACGGTAGAGAATCAAACGACTTTTTTGACATGCTTTCAATCATGCCTTTCATTTTAGTGTGTTCTATAAATTTTGCTTTCTGTGTAGACAGCATCTGGATAATTTCCCAAACCCAATGTGTTCCTGTTAATAAATACTATTATGAATAAAATAAAAACTAACACTAATCTTTTAAATTTGCGAAACAATCATTTGTTATATGTACATTGTAATGTAATTACCAATTTGTAAGGCTAAATTATTTTTGACAATTTGAATATTTATTTATTGATATATTCTTTGCTTTCATATTGTAGGCTGTTCCTGATGAATCTTAATTACATTTAATCAAATGTTATTTTCATTTTAAAAACACTAGACAAATCACATTGTTAGAAACGTAAAGATAAGGAGAATATTAATTCACAAAAAGATCAAAAGACCCCTTGTGTTCCCAATGTGAACAAAAAATTCGAACTTAATCTTCTTCCAATTTACTCTGGAAATCTGTCAGCCTAAAGACAATTTTTATTTTGTGTTATATGGACAAATATAATTAACAAACATGATATTCATCTGTACCTCTTTGATAAAATTAAACATGTATGAGATTTTGTAATTCATTTTGCATTATTCCTCATATCATTATCATTTTTTTTAAATGCTGCTTCTTATTTTTACTTTATTATGTCACTGCTGTTTGAAGACTTTGGTCTGACTTCTAAAATCATAAACACATGAACAAAACAATCTTTGCTTTACAAATCGACCATTTTATTACCTGATTTCGGATAATTACAAAGCAATATATCATCATCTCTAGCTAGATAATGATCTTTCATTGACCGGATGTCATCTTCCTGACTTGGAAATTTGAAATCGGGTAAATAGAATCCATCAACATCTAAAACTTTGATACATTTCCCTTCTGAATCTAGTAGATCCTTCTGTGGCATCTGAAATATATAAAATATCTAAGATTAAATATTAATAATCCAAAACAAATATATAAGTAACCGTATTTATCGTTGGAACAAATTTTATTTTACAACCTCTACAACGTTCGTATTGGGTTTTACAATTTTAAACATCTTTAGTATAAGCATCATTGAAGAGACATACAATTGTCAAAATTTAGGGAAGGGTTGAGCGCTAACAATCATGTTTAACCCCGCCACATTCTGTAGGTGTCTGTCCAAAATTAGGAGTCTGCAGCATAGTGGTTACCGTTAACTTTGTTTATTTCTGTCAAATATGTTTTTGTAACGGTTTTTTTCTCATAAAGTATGCCGTAAGTTTTTATACTTGAATTGTTTCACAGTTTTCATCTCTGTGTCTCTTATGGCTGACTTTACGGTATTGGTTTTCTTATTGATGATAGCCTTTTATCGCTTACTTCTACTTCATTTCAACTCTGGTGGATAGTTGTCTTTTTAGAAATCAGACCACAACTCCTTATTTTTTATTCTAAAAGTTTTTTTTAAATACACCGGAAAATATCATTATTTACCTATAATACAGTTAAGTTCATCTGAATAAATTTGGCAATATATGATGGTAGAGATAGGACAATGTATAACAATATATGTTATTATATATCTATGTATGAGATATGGTGCATGCATAATTAATTTGTCAAACATTGTATATGTATTAGACTCAGATCGACGTCCGGTCTCTAATCGACGTCCGTTCCTCAAACCGCCGTCCAAATCTGACGTAATATTCTCAAATCGACGTCCAATATTTTGATACTCTAATAGACGTCGTCCAATATGAAGTCATGTATTGCCTAAACGACGTCAGCTTGTTTTTAGTCTTCTCTAATAATATATTATATGGATAAATAATAAATAGCTGATATCGGTTCAGTTCAATTTTATATTTTGTGACCAAAACAGACGTAGATTATAGAAGCTAAAAATCGAAGAGTGACGAAAGATACCAGAGAGACAGTCAAACTCAAAGATCGAAAATAAACTGACAACGATATGGCCAAAAATAAAAAGACAAACAGACAAACAATAGTACATAAGACACAACATAAAAAAACTAAAGACTAAGCAACACGAACCTCACCAAAAACTGGAGTGATACCAAGTGCTCCAGAAGGGTAAGCAGATCCTGCTCCACATGTGGCACCCGTCGTGTTGCTTATGTTATTACAAATCTGGTAAATAGTCTTATTCGGTAGGTCACATTCATGAAAAGGGAAGGGTATTGAAGTTATGACATAAGGAACATATGCGATAACATCTGTGAAACGGTTATTCTGTAACGGTCAACCGACTCGTGATGTCGTCCGTAAAAGCTAACGTCGATTAGAGAAGCCAAACATTGGACGTCGATTAGATAGGCATAAAATTGGTCGGCGATTTGAGGATAAGTTATTGTGACGTCAGAATTGAACGTCAATTGGGTGAACGGACCTCGATTAGAGACCGGATTTCGATCAGAGTACTACATACGGATATTAAAAGATGTGGTATGAGTGCCAATGAGACAACTCTCCATCTTAGTCACAATTCTTATTCTGTTCTTATAATAATGTATATCCACTTTTCTTTGGAAAGACTTGTTGATTTTGTTTAGATTATTATTTCGTTCTTTTTCCGACAGTGTTTTGTGGTTTCGTAAGATGTCGCTTATATTTTTTGCATATGATGTGAAACAGTTATTGCAACTTTGAAACTTTGAACCCCCCTTTTTTTGGACGCTCAATGCATTTGAATGGGGATATATAGTTGGACCCCCCCCCCCCCCCCCCTTTTTGCCCCTTTCTAAAATGGCTGGATCCGCCCCTGAGTTCTAGGTTTCTTACCTTGAAATTGAGGTCTAGGTCATATTCAATTTTGACGTTCTAGATTTTGACCTTTCTTTAACTTCATATGTATACATGATAAAGCTATAGGACTTTTGCATTGGGTTGCTAGCCATATGTCCTTGAAAAATATGGAATCAGTGTCAAGTAAACTACAACATAATACTGAAAGCACTGTAAAACCAGGTTCAATCCACCATTTTCTACATTTGAAAATGCCTGTACCAAGTCAGGAATATGACAGTTGTTGTCCATTTGTTTTTTACGCGTTTTGTCATGTGATTGGGGACTTTCCGATTGAATTTTCCTCGGAGTTCAGTATTTTTGTGATTTTACTTTTTTTTCACACCAGGCGGAAGTAATAAATAATCTCCCTTTATTACTATTACTATAGATAAATGTTTGAACACGATGGGGTAATCTTTCTATCATTTCACGCTATAATCTCATCTATTTAATATTATTGTAGAATAGTATACACTGACACGTCCCATTCAATTATTAATTTCACAGATCGTGTTTGTACTATTCATCAGGACTTTAATTAATGCAATATAGTCCTTACTCCTTCCGTTTCGAGATATCTGATCATTTTAATGTTGAGGATGATATGTTATTGTTCCAGGAGAAAAAACATAAAACAATATCGTGTAATATAACAAAAAATTGTTTGGATGCTGCATGTTGCTCCAGATTGACCATAAGACAACATGTCTCAAATATGCATGTCCATATCATACATAATTCATTAACAGGGATGTACTTATAACACAAAATTCCTCCAGCATGTTTATTGAACGTTAATAAAACAAAATGAACCTATCAAATGTATAATACATATAATTGGTTTCTTGAATAATACATAAAAATATCTATGATAAACATATGACTGTATTGCATATTTCAAATTTTTCTCATCAGCTCAAGATCATCAATAATAAGTCAAAATAAAACAAATAATATATCTCTTAGATGACTATAAATACAGAAGATATAAGTAAATATTAAATAGTCAAATATAGTGTTATCACTTACAGTTAAGACGATCCACTCTGTAAACAAATGAACGTATAATGTAACCCACAGGTTAATAATATGTCAGTTTGTGTAGTTGTGTATTTTAACGATTTTCTTTATCACTATGTCAATGCTTTTCTCAAATATGCGTTGCGCTTCAAGTGATGAAATAATTCGAAAATTGTAAAGATTAGAAAAAAATAAACTGCATCTTTCAAAAAGTTCTTTTTCATCAAATCAAACTAAATTCATTGCATACAAACGAGAATTTATTCCAATTACTTAACAAAGTTATACGATTAAAGCCAGTATGCAATAAAAAAAAATATGAAAAAAAGTTCCTAATGTGAAGTAGACGAAATTAACTTAACACGATCGAATATTGATGTCCATAAATAGGCAAACTGGGCGATGTTTGACTTATTTACTGACTGCTTTTGTTCATGAATTATTGTAATTATAATATGATAATGAGACTGAAAAATCTTTTTTTGTTTGTTAAGATAAACAATACATTTAACGTGGCATAGGTTAGGATTTATGAGTTTTGAACAGCGGTATATACTACTGTTGCCTTTATTTAGAAGCTGTGTTTAATATGCATTTCTTTGTGAAAAATGGCTTGTTAAATGGAAACGCTTGATTTGTAAATTGTCTTTTTTCTCTCTCGGTAATAGGCTATTAAAAATAAGTAATATACTCCATATGTGAAAAACTGTTTCCTTACATGTCTATGTATTATTTGTGAAACATTAAATATTCTGAAAGTGCGAATTTTCTGTATAAAATCAATATTATACAGCCAAAACTTTTTATTGCCTAAAATATGCTAATGAAAGATTCAAAACTATATCAAGACAAAACGACATGTTTTATTGGAATTATAGACATAGATTAAAACAAAACCGTTTGAAGTTAAAAAAAAATTAAACAATATCTTCGGCAATAAGGGGTTTCATTTCCACGGTGAGGGATTTGGGCTCCTTTGAGTCTCTAGTTTAGTTAAGCTCCTACATTTTGTATAAGTTAATGTCAATGTACATTGATAATCATATACACAATAACATAGAGTTGTAGCATAATCTTAACTTGAAGTCATCGTCTGTATACCTTATACGGCTGTATGTAGTCTTATAATTCAGTGATTAAAAATCTTATTTTATAATAATATTACATTTTCATCTGAAACAAATCTTAACAGGAGATGAAAGCAGAAATTACACAATGATACAAATTTAAAAGTAAGATGTGGCATATTTCCACAAGAGACCAAATGATAAAGAAGTAAGCAACTATTGGCCTGTGGGTGTTTAAATTTGTTAAACATATCAAATCGAACTAAATGGATGCCCTTTTATGATAGTTTCATCCAATTATAGAAAAAAATAACTATACAATGAATTGCAATGACTCAAGTCTGAGCACTTAGAATGACCATACTTGGCTTTATATAATTGCTTGGTATCTTTTATCAGTTGGTTTTTCTATTTGTCACGCATGCTGAGTAGTTCTATATACTTCTTATAATTTTTCATTAAGTCAAACAATATGTTTAAAAAAGTGTACACTAAAGCAATTGCTTGGTTAAATCACTTCTTCTCTCGTCCTACATAGTTTGTTTGGCTTTATAACTATTTTGATCTAAGCGTCACTGATGAGTCTTATGTAGACGAAACGCGCGTCTGGCGTATTAAATTATAATCCTGGTACATTTGATAACTATAGTATAAGATAAAAAAAATCTAAATTACATTCCATATTCTTGTTGATTATAACTTTTAGCTATTTTACATCTATAACATCTATAACATTCATAATGTGAATTTAATGTCCAAATTTAAATCAGCTATTTTTTCCTGAAACAATTTATCAAACTTCTCATTCTGTGCTACTGTAAAAACCTTCTTCCATCCACCCACTTTACCTGCAATATAAATAAATTTGATTATATACATTCTGGTCATCTCATAGCAACATTTCAAATATAATTGAAAAAATGTGGATAAAAGTCAATAAGACCGAAACCAAACAGCACAATAAAACAAAACAATAACATTTAAAAATTGACATACAGATTTGTAGTAATGGTCATGACTAAGTGTCATTACATTTTTTTTTTAATTTGAAATCTCCTGAAGTCTAGATAGTAATTTATAACCACAGCTCCAAGTGAATGTTACTGTATCCATTCTAGTTTCAATATATATATGTTTATTCTAGAGTTATAATCTTTTGTTATAGATCATTATACTAATAATCTTTTTCAAATATCTTTTGTATGTCCCAGGTTCACCTCTGGTCTTCATGTCATATGTATTCCCTATTAAACATGCAATATATAAAAGACTGTCAGATTATAATTATTTTATTGTTAAATTAAATTTATCATGAATGATTCAAAATAATAAATTACCTTCTCTGTAGATTCCAGCTGTATTTTCTTTCCAAAAAAATTTAGCGTGACATTTACCCTTTTGCATCATTTCAAATTGACACTTGTCTTGGATACCTTTTAACAACTTTTCATTATATGGTTTCTCTAGAAATTTTGCTAATTTTCTTATTTCTTCAATGCCATTCTGAAAACAAATAAGTGCTATGAATGCTGAAAGATTATTTACAAATTGTACACATTTCTAGATGATTGCAGAATCGCAATTAAATAAAGTTTATTTATTTAAAACCCTGACGCTACAAGAGGTATGCAAACACACATAAAACAAATGCAAGAGAGTAAGGCATGGTAGCAATGATATCTATGCATGCTAAGTTGCATTGAAGAACCATTAGTTGCCTTCGGCTGTTATCTGCTGTTTGTTTAGTTTCTTTGACACATTCCCCATTTCCACTCTAAATTTTTAGTACAGTACAATAACTTTCATTAACTGCCAGCGTGTTTGTATTATTCAACATTGATTAGCCTGCATATCTGTATCTGTTTTGTGTTAAAATGTATCTTTTGTTATTATTCTATGGACTTAAAATTAAAAAAAGGGTAAAAGTGAAAATTAAATTCATAAACATGTTTATTATGTATTTCCAGTTTAGAGATGAGTCAATGGTTGTCCTTTAGGGAAAATTTGGCTATGTTATATTTTCGATGTAACATTCATCAACTACTCAAGTGGTTGTGTTGACTTGGTGTAAATGTAGTGTTTTGCCCTTTATACTCAAAGAATTATATTCATATCTATAAAGACTGCAGAACTTATTTATATTCTCCTTTAAAAAAGTGGGAGATAGGTAAATATGCAAGTGTTACTGGAATATTGATACTTAAACATTGAAAATCTACAATGTCACTATTTTTTTTTTTCATTTTTGGAGTTGAGTTCTTATCTGACCCTCAATGTCAAATTCTAGATGGCCAAGTGTACGGTTGTAAGTAAAATCTATATACTCGGGTAGATTTAGCACATAATTTGATTATTATCGAAAAATCAACAAAGTTTAATTCTGGACCTTTTTGAACCTTAATGTAAACATATATGATAACTGGGAGCAATATACAAAATCTAAATACACGGTTTGGTTCCGTATTTTAAAGATTTAAAGAACCCTACTAATTCAGTTGTTGATGAAATCAAACAAAGTTTAATGTTGAGCACTTTGAACCTCGATATGGACAATTTCAAAAGTGGGGCCAAAAACCAAAATCAAAGTGCACGGTTCTATTTGGCATAATACAGAACATCGAGAAGTCACATCCCATTTAAATTGGTAAAGGAATAAGCAATTTTATGCAAAGCACTAGAAACAACAATATGGTTTTTGGTTTCTGCCCCTTTTCCTTAACGATTAGGACCATAATCCTGAAAACCTATACCGACATTCTTTCTTTCGTGTGGAACCTTATGGTACAAGGATATAAAGAAACTAAGGTTTCAACTCCTTCAGGCAAAGTTGACTTTAGATGATATTAGCTTATGATCTTAGGTTTTTTGTCATAAAGCTCTTCAATGGTTTCGGTACTTATACATCTTCGGATTTCAAATATTTGAGCGTTCCGGATGAAGGTTAATCCAAAAAGTGCTTCGAACGCATGAAATTATAAAACGTGTTGTTTTCAATTTTTTACATCACTGGGTCGATACCTCTGCTAGTGGACTATCAGGCCCCGAGGGTATCATCAACTCAGTAGTAGACACTTCTGTACTGACATACGTTTATAAGTTTTGAAATTAATAAGAAACTAAGGTTTTTCTCCTTCAGGCAAAGTTGACTTTAAATGAATTTGGCTATTTTTAAAGTTTTTTTTAAAAATGTTTGGCTTGAGCGTTCCTAATGAAGGTAAATCCAGAAAAGCGCTTCGAACGCATGAAATTATAAACGTGTTGTTTTCAATTTTATATAGAGATCCATAGACTTATACTGAAGTATTATTGCGGAAGTATTTAATTGTATTAAAATCTATGACGCTATGAGTTCTTATTAAGTGCAGAATATTTGTCACTTGCATAGTTGAAATCAGGAATTTTTATTAACACAAAAGTATTTGAATGCTGTCTTATAGGCGTATGCTGAACATCTGATATAATGTGAATATGTTTATCATACCTTATGCATATCTTCGTAATGAATAACATGTATAGGATAATCCTTATGTTCCTTTATGTCCTTGTGCCAGTTTAGTACATTGTCAAACCAAGACATATAATCAACTGAAATATATTAATTATATATAATTAAAAAAAACTGAAGAAAATTGAACAAGTTATTACTGGTACATTATGTACTTTTGGAACTTTATATGGTGTATTAAAAGTGTAAAAGTTGTAACGTAAGTATATGGTATTATTTTCGTGCACACACACACGTGTTTTTGCATTCTTGTCTTTCATGTTTGCTGAGGTGTTTACCTTTATGCAATTTTGTTTGTCTTTGTTTGTATATATTTTTTTTTATAGAGATTAAGATTATGACACAATTTTGACTGATGTACCCCTATTTTTGACATTTTTACCTATTATGTTTGTTTGTTTTGTACACACATTGTTGTCAATATAATGTAATGATATGCAACTGTCATACATGTGAGAGCTTTAGCTAGCTGTAGAACCAGGTTCAATTCACTATTTTTTACATAAGGAAATGCCTATACCAAGTCATCAATTTGATAGTGGTTTTCTACTCGTTTGATGTGTTTGAAATTTTGATTTTGCCATTTGATATGGGACATTTCGTTTAGAATTTTCGGTTTTCATGTTATTTGTATGCCCCCGCAACTAAAAGTTGGGGGATATTGTTTCACCCCTGTCCGTCCGTCCATCCGTCCGTCCGTCCATCCGTCCGTCCGTTCTTCCATCCCATTATGGGTATATAGTTATTCGGCATAACTCCTCCTACAGTTTAAATCCTAGGAAGTTGTCACTTTGATGTCTGTTTGTACATATATTGAAGGTATACATGTGGTCAGGGTTTTGATTTTTATTAATATTTGCTCTTTTGGGTGACAGTTAAACTTTGTCATTTTTTTGAGTATTTACTTTCATAAGAGGAGCACTTCTAGATAACTCCTCCTACAGTTTAAATACTATGAAGTTTTAAAAGAGGGACGAAAGATACCAGAGGGACAGTCAAACTCATAAATCGACAATTAACTGACAACGCAAGGCTAAAAAGGAAAAGGACAGACAAACAATAGTATACATAACACAACATAGAAAACTAAAGAATAAACAACACGAACCCCACCAAAAACTAAGGGTGATCTCAGGTGCTCCGGAAGGGTAAGCAGATCCTGTTCCACATGTGGCACCCGTCGTGTTGCTTATGAGATAACAAATCCGGTAAAAAGTCTAATTCGGTAGGTCACATTTATGAAAGGGAAGGGGACTGTAGTTACGACGTAAGGAACATATCCGATATCATTTGTGAAACGGTTATTCCATAACGGTCAACCAACTCGTGATGGCGTCCGTAAAATTTACGGAGAGATGATTTCAACTTCACCATTTGGAACTCTTGATTTAATAGCTTCCTTGTGAGCAACAACCCTCTATCAAGAAAATCATGATAGGAAATGCAAGCACGGGAATATCGTATCAATTGGGAGATATATACACCGTATGCAGGTGCTGCTGGAATGTTTATGACCCCTTCTGTAGCCATTTTTGTACGAAATTTTGAAACTTCAATTGTATCAAAACAACATATATAATGAACAATAGAGATAGGCCAATTTGTACATGTACCGAGTGGAAACTTGATGCAAAGCATTATTATTTACAGTGTCATTGCATTTAATAGAAAAAGAGTACTTTGTGGCAAATAAACCAAGATTTTTATAGAAAATCCACAGTCTTTATTACAGAGATTTTTGTTTTAAAATTTGAAACATAGATTACTCACTTGCTTTTCTATGATGTGCTAGTGTTTATTTTTAACAAAAAGTTCTAACCAACCTGTAAATTCCAAAATACCTCGTGCTGAGTCACTAAAGTCGAGCTCACCCTAAAAGGTGTACTTGATTTGGTCAATTTTTTAAAATTTTGTTTAACCAATAACTACAATAATAAACTTGTTTTAAGGAAATCAATGCTAGCACTGTATGCAATAATCCAATATCTATCAGTCATCAAATCGCCAAATATGAGAGTACAAGGATAAAGGCTGAGGATTTTCTATAAAATTTCCATATGTTTAGCATTGAATCAACACAAAGGTACATAATCCTTAACTTTACTGGCTGTTTTTACATGTATTGAAGGTCTGCATGTGGTCAGGGTTTTGATTTTTATTAACATTTGCTCTTTTGTGCGATAGTTGTTGTCATTTTTTTGGATTATTTATTTGCATAAGAGGAGCTTTTTAAGATAACTCATCCTACAGTCTGAATGCTAGGACGTTTCCACTTTGCTGGCTGTTTGTACCTATGTATTGAAGGTGTACATGTGGTCAGGGTTTTTATTTTTTATTAATATTTTCTCTTTTGGTAGATAATTGAACTTTGTCATTTTTGGGGTATACACGCTTAAATGTTATAGTTATTGTAAGATAACACTTTTCATCTGCGGAGACACAATTGATGGTCCCGAAGATGCAAAGTATCTCCAAGACACAATACTATCTTAAAGAAAGTACCACATTGACTTTGTTATAATACAGTTACTTCAGTTTGGAGTGCATGGGCATCACTTTATCTAGTCTTTTTCTGGAGTAATCTTTATCAGGTATGCTCAAAGCAGAATGTTTGGAAAGTTCAAAATACTAAAAGTTTGAGAGCACAAATAAATATGAAATGCAAAAAGTGTCAACTTTGGTTTTGGCTTTAGTGTGGCTTTAGCTGCCTTTAAGACATAACAATAAAATACAATTTTGGTTGTTACAAACTGTTGAAACAGCGGAATAATGAAATACTATTTTACCAATATGTTTGGTCTGTATTCCATTTTGTGCTTTTTTGTTATATGTTTGTATGGTTTTTTTTAGTGAATAAGATTATAGCACAATGTTGACTCTGTATTACCTGTGTGTTTGTTCGTTTTGTTCACGCATCGTTGACAATATAATGAAATGTGATGCGACTGAAAAACAAGTGAGAGGTTTAGCTATCTATAAAACCAGATTCAATCCACAATTTTTTAGATAAGAAAATGCCTGTACCAAGTAAGGAATATGACAGTTGTTATCCATTAGTTTGATGTGTTTGAGCTTTTGATTTTGCCATTCGATTAGGGACTTTCAGTTTTGAATTTTCCTCGGAGTTCAGTATTTTTCATCTTCGCTAGCCAACGGTTACGATCCACTCCCGTTCTCTTCGGGAGTGGATCGTAACCCTTGGCTAGCGGAGATGAGTATTTTTGTGATTTTACTTTTTGCTGTTATCCGTGAATTTTTTCAATATGACCAAAAACACTTACAAAACAACCAAGACGAATTATTAGCTTGCAAGTGAATAATTCAACCTTAATTGAACCTGTATTTATGATATTCTTACTTTATCATAAGCTGGAGATGGTTATGATTTTTCTAAATTTATTCAGTTATATATATAAAACAAAGAATGCCATTATTGACAGTGAAAAAAGAAATCAACCATTAACAAATTCATTGGACCACAAGAAATATTCATATACAGGTAAAACCATCATTTACAATCTATAACCTGAAATCAAACAGACCTAATTACACGTGTCAATTAAATTTATATCGATATTTATATCAGGTCGAATGACTATTGGCAGTGTGTCGACCGTCTTTGGATGTAATCTCAATGGTTAACTAGATGATGCCTAATTTGCTTGACGTAGTTAAATAAGTAAAGATCAAAGATCGCAAAAGTCGCTAAAATAAATCGCCCGCGAAAATTTGTTGATTTACAGTATGATAATTCAAGTCTTATCTGTGATCACGAATTTGACAGCTAATCCGAATATGCCCCTTTGAAACAATTGCAAAATTTGATGATCTTTGTTAACAGACAAAAGTGATTGATTGGTGATTGCTGAAAGCAACATCAGCACAAAAATGCTATATCGCGGCGAGCGTAGGCAAAGAGTACTTGAGTTTGAAACATGCCAAAAAACTAAGCACTGGTCGCTGTATCATCTAATCACTAAAGATCAATAAAGGGACCATATGTAGATATTGGTACTGCATGGAGAAAAAATGTTTATGTGGTTGATTATTTATACCGCTTATTTTCATTATTTCCTTTCGCTCATTATTCTATGCGTGAACAATAGTGCACTATTTGTCCCTTGTGGTTTACCAGACTACACTTATTATATGACACTTACATCAGTTCACCATATCCCTGATTTCGTTTTGAATTTTCTATTGGTGATAACTCCTGTATGTTAAAAAAAACACCAACTTACGATTCCCTTCTAAAAATCTTTCTAAGTAGCCATCCCATGATCCATCATAGTTATACATAAGCAATCCACGATGATGATGATAATATGAAACAGCAACATCTTTAGGATTTCTCAAAGTGTAAACTATCTTACATTTCTGCCTAAGAAAATCTTTTGGAAGCATGGACAATTCTAGATGTGTATTCAGTATACGAGGAGACGGTAAAGAATCAAATGACTCTTTTGACATGCTTTCAATCATGCATTTCATTTTAGAGTATTCTATCAATTCTGCTTTCTGTGTATGCAACATCTGGATAATTTCCCACACCCAATGAGTCCCTGTTAATAAATAATATTATGAATGACAGAAACGAATACTAATCACTTTAAATTTGCGAAACACGAATTTTTGACAGAAAAATTGTAATGTTAATAACCAAATGTGCGAAATAGCATTGGATTGATTAAAAAACAACTTTTAAGGCATGATAATTCGATTATTTATTTATTTATACATTCATTATTTTCAAATTTTTATGTTTGAGTGTTCCTGATCAAAGTGTATCAAATTCTTAAATTGTTATTTTCATTTTAGAAACACTATATATCCAATGTTGTTAGAAGATAAAGAGAATACGAATTCATAAAAAGATTAAACGAAGGCATTGTATTCCCGATGTGAAATATATTGAACATAAAACTCTACCTTATTTTTCATTGCATTAACTCTGGAAATCTGTTAGTCTCGAACTTATCTTTATTTATTTTTTATGTGGGCAAATACAACATTTAAACATGATAAACATTTGTACCTCTATAAAAAATTAAACTATTTACCGGATTTGTTATCTCATAAGCAACACGACGGGTGCCACATGTGGAGCAGGATATGCTTACCCTTCCGGAGCACCTGAGATCACCCTTAGTTTTTGGTGGGGTTCGTGTTGTTTATTCTTTAGTTTTCTATGATGTGTCATGAGTACTATTGTTTGTCTGTTTGTCCTTTTCATTTTTAGCCTTGGCGCTGTCAGTTTATTTTCGATTTATGAGTTTGACTGTCCCTGTGGTATCTTTCGTCCCTCTTTTAAACAGGTATGATATTTTGTAATTCATTTTGCATTATTCCTTTTATTGTCATAATTTTTTTTCCTTCATATTTCTAAAATGCTACTTATCCACTTCCACTCTTTAAATTCACTGCTCTTTAGATTAGAATTTCTTTGCTCTTACTTATCAGAATCAAAAACACATGAACAAAACAAACTTTGCATATCTACAAATTTAATACCTGATTTCGGATAATTACAAAGCAATACGTCATCATCTCTAGCTACAAAATGATCAGCCATTGACCGGAAGTCATCTTCCTGACTTGGAAATTTGAAATCGGGTAAAAGAAAACCATCAACATCTAAAACTGTCATATATTTCCCTTCTGAGTCTACTAGATCCTTCAGTGGCATCTGAAAGGAGAAGGTTCGAGAAGGGTTAAAATTTGCCTTAAATATTTGATGTTTTTTTAAATCGGGCCTAATTATAGTTATCAAAGGTACCAGGATTATAATTTAGTACGCCAGACGCGCGTTTCGTCTACATAAGACTCATCAGTGACGCTCATATCAAAATATTTATAAAGCCAAACAAGTACAAAGTTGAAGAGCATTGAGGATCCAAAATTCCAAAAAGTTGTGCCAAATACATCTAAGGTAATCTATGCCTGGAATAAGAAAATCCTTAGTTTTTCGAAAAATTCAAAGTTTTGTAAACAGGAAATTTATAAAAATGACCACATTATTGATATTCATATCAACACCGACGTGTTGACTACTGGGCTGGTGATACCCTCGGGGACGAAACGTCCACCAGCAGTGGCATCGACCCAGTGGTGTAAATAGTTATCAAAGGTACCAGGATTATAATTTAGTACGTCAGACGCGCGTTTCGTCTACATAAGACTCATCAGTGACGCTCATATCAAAATATTTATAAAGCCAAACAAGTACAAAGTTGAAGAGCATTGAGGATCCAAAATTCCAAAAAGTTGTGCCAAATACATCTAAGGTAATCTATGCCTGGAATAAGAAAATCCTTAGTTTTTCGAAAAATTGTTTTAAATTTCACATAGAAATACTTGTGATAATACTATTAAGACAAACATATATTTTTCGGACACATTCCTTTACAATTTATGAAGCTATGACCCCTTAAATAATCATTATTTTTATTTTAAGGTCAATTTTTGTACTTTTTTCCATAATTTTAGTAGTCTTTTTGGCATAATTAATCTTGGTCGCCATCCACGATCCAGAAAGGTTTTATATTGATGAATTCTATATCAAAATTGGAATGTTTTGGTTACAACAGATTTTGAATCGTACGTGGCGGCCAAGTTGTGTCTAAAGCTTTTAGGTCTGAAAATTGCACAAAATCATCATATTTTGACAAAATGGCCAAAATGGGCTTACTATGGAGAATATTATGGACTTTTATGAAAAAAAACTAATGTATTTAGCATTAAGACTTTTGAAATAGACCCATTTACGAACCAAATTGTGACCTTTTTGGTGTTTCATGATAAAGTTGATATTTAAGGCCATTTTGTGCCATAAGTGAACATTGAACATAAAATACAAATATCTCAGAAGAATATATATAGTTATTTGTGGGAACAAATGTCTTTCTTTTATCTTTTCTTTTTCTCTCACAAGTTCTGCATCAGTTTACTTCAGAATAAAACTAAAAAGTAAATGAATGTCTCAAAAACTATTATGTCTATTATAGTCAAAGGCGAAAACTGCTACTTTGGCAACTAACTTTTAGTCTAGTATGAGCAGCTGTGTTGGTTGAGAGGCGAACGCATACAGTACATCTGAATGTTGAATTTGTCAGACGTAAATATGATTGTCGTATTTCAAAGTGGAATGCATTATGAAATTAAAAAAAAGAGAACCTTATAAATGTTATTACTACTACAAGGTCGACACTTCTGCTACATTTTAGATTGAGGAATTATTTCCTTCACGTACAGTTCCGATTCGTTGCCTGGAATGGGATTTACTGTAACTTTTGCATTAAATTTTGAATTTTCAAATATTTTGGGATCAATTTCAAAAATACAATATATTTATGAAGGAAAATTTCAAACTAACAATTCATGTAACTTGGCGAAAAAAATAACAAAATGGCGAAAAATATACTGTTTTGGCGAAAGAGGTGAGAGAAAAAAATAAGTGACCCAGGGAAAAGCTTGTAGGAAACATTTACCGAACTTTTATGAAATAATGGATATTTTGTAGACGAAACGCGGGTCTGTCGCAAATACAAAATTACAATCCTGGTATCTATGGTGGGTTTAATTACATTATTTGGTTCAAATTTGCATTTATTTAATTTTGAAAATAAGTTAAAATTCAAAAATGTGTCGCACACATAACTAGTTTTGATTGTATGTCCAAGTTGTGCTCAGCTTGTGACCCTTTTAGTTTTAATCAGTTCTTTAACATTTGCATTTAATTTAGGATTTTCAAATATGTTGGCCTCGATCATCACTTAGTTAAATTTAAATTTGCTTTTATAAAAGTTAGGAAATCGCTTTCAATGGAGAAATGAAACTCATGCAAAGGTCTGATCCCTTGTCCAGTTTGATTTTCAATTTATGTCCTTTTTTGTATTGATCACCTCTTCAACGTTCGTTATAGGTTTTCGATTTTTAAACAAGTTGAATAGACGTTAAATTGTCGAAATACCGGGAAGGGTTTGTACGCTCAACAACATGTTTAACAACGCTACATTCTGTATGTGCCTGTCCAAAGTTATGAGCCTAAAGTACAGAGGCTGTTGTTTGTTAATTTCTGTCATATCTGTTTTTTTGTCATTTTAGTGATATTTTTTTAGAATTGTCATATAAGCGGGAGGTTTGGCTAGACATATTACCAGGTTCAACCTACCATTTTTGTTTCTTAAAATGTCATGTACCAAGTTAGAAATATACAAGTTATCAAATAGTTCGTTTCTATGTATGTTGCCTTTTGTTTTTGTTCCACTTCAGTGTTCCCGTTGTTCTTTTGTTTTCCTCTTATAGTTGACACGTTTTCCTCGGTTTTAGTTGGTAATCTAGATTTGTTTGTCTCTAAGACTTGATCGATTTATGAAATTCGAACACCGGTATACTAGTGTTGCCTTTATTTGTTATCAATTAGGACGTTAGTTTTCTTATTGAATTGTTTCACGGTTTTCATCTCTATGCCGTGTATGGCTGACTATACGGTATAGGTTTTCTCATTTTCGGAGGCCGTATGGTGCCCTTTTATTAATTGCTTACTTCCTTCTTCGTTTTTACTCTGGTAGATAGTTGTCTAATTAGAAATCATACTACAACTCCTCAGTTTTATGCTAAAAGATGTATTTTTAATTTTCTGCACACTATAATAAATCATGGTTTACTTGTAATGTTGTTAAGTTCAACTGAATAAATGTACTACATGTAGCAATATATGAGGGCAGAGATGGTACAATGTATGACAATATATGTTATTATATGTTTATGTGATATAGTGCATGCATAATTAATTTGTCAAACGTTGTATATATTATATAAGCTGTTATTATTTTGGGAATCAAGTTGTGTATCATTATTATTGTTGTAGGTTAATGTTTGAAGACGATCGAATAATCATATCAGTTGAGGCTATTATGGGTAACCTTTAATTTTTGTATTATTAATACGGTTTTTATACACTGACATGTCCCTTTAAACGATTTATCTAATGTGTCTGTACTGTTCATTCTTATTTTCGACGCAACGGTATCCCATTCGTTTCGTGATATCTGATACTTGCAATAATGATAATGATGCTTAATTCTGTTTCGACGACTTATTTGTTATTGATCCAGAAGAAAAAACCCTGAACAATGTCTTTGTTGTCCATTCGTTTGATGTGTTTTGTCATTTGATTTTGCCATTTGATTAGGTACTTTCCTATTGAATTTTCCTCGGAGTTCAGTATTTTTGTGATTTTACTTTTTAATATGACAAAACAATCTTTTTTTTATTATCTGCAAAAATATTTGAAATTTACAGCGAATCTGTATACTATCACACACAAACACACACACATATCGTCCTCCTTCTTTTGGCATTAACATTCAAAAGAACGATAAAACATATTCCGTCTCATCTTTAGATTGAATATAAAACTCTTATAACAATCGTTATAAAGAACGAAATATTAAACCATCTTTCTAAAATCATGCATTTCATTGTGCTTATCATTCGTTTCACAGTAGAATACGGCCTGCAAAATTATCATAATGAGGTAAACACAACTAGTGGTGGAAAATAAATATCTATAAAGATCTGATCAAAATGGTCTATATGCCATTCTGTGCCTCTTTGTTACATATTTGTGCTTTTTAGTTACATATTTGTTTGGTTTTTTAACTGATTAAGATTATAACACAATGTTGACTGCTGTACTCCTGTTTTTGACTTTTTTTACACAATATGTCTGTTTGTTTTGTTCACACATCGTTGTCAATATAATGGAATTTGATGCGACTGTAATAAAAGCGATAGGTTTAGCTAGCAATAAAACCAGGTTCGATCCACCATTTTCTGCATTAGAAAATGCCTGTACCAAGTCAGGAATATGACAGTTGTTGTCCATTCGTTTGATGAGTTTTATCTTTTGATTTTGCCATTTGACTAGGGACTTTGCGTTTTGAATTTTCCTGGGAGTTTAATATTGTTGTCATCGACTATCGATAACAGTGATTTTACGCTTACCCAGCATCCAGTGCGGATTTAAATATATCAAAAAAGTAAAGTACATGCAGGTGCACGAGAAGAAAAAAAGAATGTTTAAATTTAAATCAACATACAAGGTTTAGTCCTCTGCTAGTTATTCGTATTATTTTATTTAAACGTTCAGAACCCACAGTTTTAATGTCTATAACACGTACGATATGACAAGTGAGTGTTACAGACGAACGTTCACCTAATCTGACCCAGTCAATCGATAACCTGCACGAGCCAAGAAATTGTCTTGTCTACGCTGTTGTGAAAATGATTGTAAATACTTACAATATCTATGATACCAAAAAAATGCAACTTTTGCTTGAATATTTCAAACATTTTTTTCTCATCCGTGCATTGTGCTCAAGAAGTTGATCATCAATAAGACAAAATAAAACAAAAACAAATCTTTTAGTTGAATAAAAAGTAAGCAAAATAGAGGTAATATCAAATAATAAAACAGTGTAATAACTTACGGTTAAATGATCCGATTCGGTATACAAACAGACGCTTTATGTAACACACATGTTAATAATATGTCAGTTTGTGTAGTGCGTATTTTAACTGTTTTTGTAACAAGTTGTTAATGCATTTCTTAAATATGCGCTACGCTTCAGGGGATGAAAATTCTTTCACACATTCAAATGAATTGAATTGTCTTGTGTAAAAAGTACATTTTCATGAAATTGCATTCACTACAAATAAACGACTACAGTCTTGAATTCCTTTAATTCACATAGCTAAACATTTAAAGCGAGTAGGCAATAAAAAACAACATTTCTAGGATTTAAAATATACTCCTTTTTATATCTTAATGTCCCCAGTTTAAAATTCAGATAACAAATTTACAAAACTATCAAAAGATATAGTACGGACTACTTGGAAACACTTTAACGATTTATTGTCTTTTTATCATAAATTAAAACGAAGATTCATGTCTACATCTGCCATCTTCTTGTCATACACCTCGTCAAACAATTCATTCTGTGTTACCGTGAAAACATTCTTCCATCCTCCTACTTTTCCTGAAAAATACACAAAACAATTATAATAAATACAAAAAAACCGGGTTCGAACAAGGAACCTTTGTGTTAGTAGTCCGATGCGCTAACCACTACACCACGGCTCTTTCCCTATTTTTCTCAGAGATATCATATTCCTTTTGATTGTTTGACTCTCGACGTGACTCGGTATAAGTATATCTTGCAATAAGGGTTTTTGGCCTAGGATGTTCCTGATGTAGATCAAGGGTACGATTCCGAAGTATATAGAATATAGAATAACCATACATTGTCTTGAAATATGATTTTTTTACAAGGCTTGAAAACAGGTAAAATCCTAAAGAAATAAGGATGGTAGCCTCTACAGAGTTAGCGTCTTCTACAATGCATGCATCCCGAATCCTGCCAATCTTCACTCAGTAATTTTCACAATCAAAAATAGGACACAATTGGCAAATTTACAAATCAGACGTGTATCTATCGGGCAAACCGTGATTGTGACCGTAAAACCTCTAAAATTAAGTCAAAATGACACAGTATTTGTGTTATCCTTTACAAAATGCTTTTAAAAAGGGATAGAAAAGACTAAAACATTTCGGAAATCACATTTAATTTTAATGATTTATTGAGCCTATCACGGTAGCTTATTTTCTATAAATTTGATCAGCATGTAATAATGGAAGATCAATTTGACAAAATAATTTGTTACTTTAATTAAAGATGTATTTAGCTTTTGAATCCATGGTTTGAATGTTCTTTAAAAATAAATGATTATTAATAAATAATATTATAACTAATTTAGGTTCATTTACATATGTGCTAAGCTATGACTATACATAAAATGCATCAACTTTTTTTAAATCAGTTTTAAGGAAGCAAGTATGGGATTGATGTTTGATCATTTTAAAAATGCAAAATATTTGGTGCAATGTAACCAGGAAAACGATACCCCCGAGCTCTATACATCCTGAGGCCAAACGGTTGTTTTTAATTTCCTCTAGTTTTTTCTCTATTAACGTACCTTCCCTATACATTCCTGCCGTGTTATCTCTCCAATCCTCATTGTTCTGTATTTTCTCTCTCTTCATGTTTTCTATTTGACATTTTGTTCCTATTTCACCAATTAACTGATCCTCACATTTTATACATAGAAATTCTGCCAATCTCTTTATTTCCTTTATGTTATTCTGTATAAAAATAAAGTTTAGTAATGTTAAATTAAAACGAATTATACATTTATTGTAACATTTAGATCGACGATGTAGGAAGTATGTGTAAATTGATACGTAGTTTCAGATTATGGCATATTATAAGTTGGCTTCGTAGTTAATTGCAATCTATAACAGCGAATTCAATCAATTCTATTCGTAAACCGCATATATTGTTTTCGAAACGTGTTAATGTTCAACTCAAAAAAAGGAAAAGTAAATACAGTTATATGCGAACAATAAAAAGAAAAATCAAATTCAATCCCACTGAGCCATGTTGAAAAATCCCTGTAAAGCTAGAAGGCTCTTTTCGGTGTTGCTCATGTTCAGCTGTATTATAATAATAAAAAATCTAAAAAATTCACATGCATGAACCATAAACTTATACAACAAAGTATATACCGTATGCATATCTTCATAATTTATCACATGTATAGGATAGTCTTTGTTTTCCTCCAAAACTTTGCACCAATCACGTACATAATCAAACCAAGACTTATAATCAACTGTAAAAGTAAAGCGAAATTCACGTGTTGAAACTTTAATTATATAGACATGCTAAACGAAATGCTGAACAAAAATGAAACATGGACCGTTACGAGTCATGTGTTTTTCCTCTGCAAGAACAAATAATAATAATATCTTTGATGTATGAAGTAGTTCGTCTTCTTAGTTAAAATTGTTTTCCTGTACAAACATGATTTAATTTTCGATGTCTTGCCTCTAAACTCTACCTAACTAATAAGTTACAGCTACTGTAAAGATAGTTAATATTTACGCGTCGTCCTAAAACATGTACGAAGTATTTGACACTGGGAGTCAGTAAGCTGACTGCAAGCAACCAATGATTCAATCAAAGCCTCTTTCTATCACAATAAAATAAATGAAGACGTAATTAAAGACGCAACAAGCAAATTAACAAGATAAAATAGCAGAAGAACAAACAAAAGAAAATAAAAGATTGAGGTCGAAAGTTTTGGTCTTGTGTATCTTTGTGAACGAATCAAAGAATACAAGTGACGCCAATATTACAGGAAGTCAGTGAATCGCCATTTATAAATTGTATTTGTTTGAGTTTTTACGCCTTTGCGTTTTTATCGTTTGTAGCTTAATAAGCACATATTTTCAAATTTATTATTATAAAATCTTTGCAACATTTATTTTGTGTTAAATGTCTTAAACTATGTAAATTGCATGTTTTAGTTTCATCAAACAAGTACAAAATGTATACATGTAAAATAGATAATGTTCATCTTATTTTTATTTCAAATGCTTCATCACATAATAAGGCCACACATCATTTAGAATGGGAAAAGAAACTTTTGTAAAAATAATATCCTACTTTCTCCTTTCAAAAACCTTTCTATGTAGGAGTTCCAAGATCCAGTATATTCATACATTAATATGTTTCTATGGTGATGATAAAATGACACAGCCACGTCTTTTGGGTTTCGTATTGTATAAATAATTTTACATTTTCTTCTTAGAAAATCTTGAGGTAACATGGAGTGATAAAGATGAGAGTTGAGTATCCTAGGCGAGGTAAGACCGTCAAACTTTTCCTTGGTGATACATTCAATCATCCAATCATCCTTAGTGACATTAACAAACTCAGCTTGTTGTCTGTATAACATTTGTACTATTTCCCAGATCCAATGTGTTCCTGGAGGGTAGACATAGACAGCAATGAAGAATGATATCATTTTAAATTGTTTTATACGCAATTATGAGAACTCCGTATATTAAAACATAACATCCGGTTTTCAGAAAATGTAACCAGAAAGTTAGGTTTCTCATATTAATAATTCTGATAAATAGTCTTTCAAAAGTTTCCCTCAAATTCTGTCTTTTAAGTGCAGGTGTGGTTTTATGCCACAATTTTGTCCGCAACTAAACTGGCAGTGCTATAGACTGCAATTCCCCAAGCCTTCAAGCGGAAATATTATTTCCATAGCCCGTGGACACCTATGATAACTGTGTTGTTTGAACAACGGTTAACTGACTAACAACTGAGAAATGAAATTAAATGTCAATTATACACAATTCAACTATTGATATTTTTGAATGATTGTGTTGTGTTTTTAATTGAATCCTTACAATTTTCTAATTGATAGTACCGAAAAATGCTTTCCTTTTAAAATCAACTCTCTGATTCAATAGCATGCTTATGTTACTTTAAAGTAAAAGTGATTTTTAAGAATCCTACCTGATTTGGGGTAGTTACAGATCATAATATCGTCATCTCTGGCTTGCCAGTGCTCAACCCTTTTCTGAAAGTCACTCTCCTGACTATCATAACCGAAATTAGGCAAATAATATCCATCAACCTCCAACACCTTAAAATGGTTCCCATCAGAATCTGTTAGATCCGTAAGAGGCATTTCAAACCAAATATTCTTTTTTTATTTACCAGTATCATAAACTGATTCTAAATGAAATTAACGTAATCTCTTATCGATCGTTTTAGACTTAACGATGAAGGCGGATAAATCATTGAATGGATCAATTAAATTATTTTGTATTATCATGAGCTTGATCGATTGAATTTGTATGAGCCGTCAATACTGTTTTAATGGAGAGAAAAGATAATGCTGCTTTTAGACATTTAACAGAAGAATTTTGAGAATAGTCTCAGCTATTTATGTCAAACTTAACAGGTATGTTTTAACTTCTATAGTTGTCACTCAACTTTGCACGTGGGAGTTTGGATCGTAGATACTAAATAATTTCTAAAAGGAATAAAGCATGTCAAAACCCAAGCACAAGCACACGATCAGAAGATATCCATAGTGAATAACAGACCACCAAGAGCGATACCGACCCAGTGGTAGATAACAAAGATATCACAATATAAAAATTGTGCGTCAGAAGATCTCTTTTATTTACCTGAATCGGGAATGCTTAACCCAAAAAACTATGAAAACCAGGGGTGTATAAGCACTTTATTTAATTCGTGAAGCGATAGCATTCTATAATGGTTGAATGCATACATCGAATGCTGCATTGTGTCCGCCAATTACCCATTTGCAAATGATATAAATAAACTCATTATAGATACCAGGGTTAAATTTTGTTTTTACACCAGACGTGCGTTTCGTCTATAAAAGACTCACCTGTGACGATCGAATCAAAAGACGCGCGGTTCGTCAATAAAAGACTCATCAGTGACGTTCGAATCAAGTTAAAAAGTTAAAAAAGGCCAAATAAAGCACGAAGTTGAAGAGCAACGGGTACCAAAATTCCCAAACGTATTGCCAAACACAGCTAAGGTAATCTATTACTGAGATAGAAAAGCCTTAGTATTTCAAAAATTCAAATAGTTTTGTAAACAGTTAATTTATAAATTTGACCATATCAATACTGAATTCTTGTCATCACAGAAACTAAAGCTAAACTTATACTCAAACAGGCAAAACCCTGTTCTAATATCTTTTGAATTTCGTTTTATTGGTTCTAATATTTATTTAATGAATTAAAACATAACAAAAAAAAGTTCTACAATTCGGTAATAAATACTTACGTCCTACATCCTGTCGATATAAATATACATGTTGGCATAGGAAAAGTGGTTGTTTTTCTCTCTCTGACTATTCCAGTTAATGCATTGGTTGTGTTCTGATTGATATTTTAGTTATGGAAACATATTTTAAACTTTTATTTTACAATGTTAATGCATTTGTTGTGTTTTGTTTGATATTTTAGTTTGGGAAACATAATTCTAACTTTTATTAACGACGAGTTCTTGTAGATCTGTACTTTGCATTTTTTGTCTTTTTGGTAGTTGTGCTGTCGACTGAAATGTATGAACAGCTTCTGCACTGAACCTTATTTAACCATCCTCAAATGTACTGCATAGTTATTATCTTTGATTATGACTTAGACGGACATTGTCAATTCTGGGACAAAGAGGCCGTAATTTTTCTCAGAAATGGATTGTTTCGTATTTTTCATGCCGGGGTTATTTATAGCCGACTATACACGATATGGACTTTACTCATTGTTCAAGGCCGTACGGTGATCTATATATAATTGTAAATTTCTGTGTCATTTGGTCTCTTGTAAAAAGTTATCCCATTGGCAATAACACCACATCTTATTTTTTATATATATTTGATAAAAGTTTTTCTCACTTTTTAAAGCTTGACCATGTCGACGGTTGCCTATGATAGTTTCTCTCATCCATTTCATTTGAACTATGCCTACATCATGTCCTTATTTTTATGAACACACACATAGGTTGTCCAATGTACACGAGTACGTCCGAACCAATGCTTACAAGTGTTGTGTCGGAACAAAACTTTAGTTTTACTACAGTGTATAAACTAAGTGCTTTCTTTTATACTTTATAGTCTCGTTAATGTACAACAGAATTGTGTAATAACATTACTATGAAAAGTCTCGTATTAAGAAAGTATTAGTCTGTAGTGTTTTCTTGCTTGAATTGTTTTACCCTAATTATTATTGAAGCCCTTTATATAGCTTGCTGTTCGGTGTAAGTCAAGGCATTTTTGTTGAAGACCGTACTATGACCTATATTTTTTTTTTACATTTTACACATTGTGACTTTGATTGAGAATTGTCTCATTGGCACTCATACCACATCTTATAAGTTCTATATAGTGCTTTCATCAAAATTACGATAACTGACTTCGGAGGAATATTTTTGATTATGCAATAAAAAACTGTGTTTTAAAGGTATTATTAAAATTGATGGTCTTTTGAATAAATCTTTTCTGCTATTCACCTTAATTCATCTGTTTCATTGGTACAAATGAACAAATTAAATTTGGCACAAATGAAATATGGTTTGTGGTGCAAATGAAAGATTACTTTTGGCGCAAATGAAAGTTTATCTTGGTGCAAATGAAATGCCGATTGTCGCAAAAAACAATCAAGGAATACTCATTAGTTTAGCCTTAGTGTTATAAGTAAGTGTACCTTATACGAGATTATACGGCACTTGTCATTTGAAAACGGCTATAGACATACATTCATCAAATGTGCTATGTTCTTTTATTTTGTGGTGAAGTATACGTCATTTGGCAGTTTTCTTGATATTGATAAAATTTAAAAAAAAATATCTGGTTGACCTGTGTTAATATATCGAATACATGATATGTGTAGCTTTATATATTCAGACATAAAATCAATGAAACTTACTGTGTATAAAAATAAAAATAAATAATAACTATTTTGTATAATATTTTAACAAAAAACAGAAAAAATGTGTAATGGCAATTATTTCCTTAGCACCACATAAACATTGTTTCCATCATCCTTTAAAAACGTTGATTGTAAAATTCTGGATTTCTTAAATAGTTTCTTCTTTATTTTATACACTGAATTGCATTTTGACTTTTGATTTTGACATTTTTTCTTTATAAAACTTGTCAAATAAGTCGTCTTGTGCGACAGTGAACCAATTCTTCCAATCACCAACTTGTCCTGAAATAAAATAAATAACATATAGTGTAGGATGAAACGTGCGGAAGTGGTACAAGCATACACATATCATTTTAGTTTGATTTTAAGCAAATTGGTACCGATAGAGGCAAAATTGTCACAGGTTTATTTGTTTATTTGGTTTTTTTTTTTTTTGTTGTGTCTCGTTTTCATTTTCTCAAAAAATAATAATGTAGCTTTGAGTAGAGACACCTAATTACTTTGTACATATTTCCATACACACCCACGGCTAAAAGTTTATTCCAGAGTATAGTATGATTCACGGAATCAAATGCCTTGCTGAAGTCAACAAAGCACAAAAAAGTGTCTATGTTCTGCAGTTTCCTGTTTCTCAGTATTGTACACAGTGAAAAGATATGGTCCAGACATGATCTAAGCCGCCTAAATCCGTTTTGTTCCTCACTGAGAAAGTTATTGTTTTCGAGATGACTGATGAGCCTTTCATTCAAAATTTGACTAAATGTTTTTGCGACAGTTGACATCAGACTTATGCTTCGGTAATCCATCGGATTGCGGAAATCCTTGCCTTTTTTTAGCAGAGGACATATAATGCTTCGACACCAAGGATCTGGAAAAATTCCATAGCTAAAACACACATTGAACAGTTCGTGAAGAGTTTTCGACAGTACATCACTTTTTAGTATTTCATTAGGTAAATTGTCTATTCCTACTGCTTTGCCATTTTTTAAACTCATCAGCGCACGTTTCGTTTCATCAAGAGAAATAGGTTCATTCAGATGTGCTCGTGTTGTCAACATATGTTTGATTAACAGGGAGGTTTTCATATTCACGCTCTAGTTGTGAATTAAGGTTTTGCAGTTGCTCAACAAATTCAGAATCAACTTTTGTATTGTCACTAGAGAACAGTTTGGAGTACTCCTCTTTCCATCGTTGTAAAATTTCGGAGGGATCATGAGACACTGACCCATCGTCCATGTTGACACTATCAATGTTTGTCGATGTTTTTCCCGGACATAGTTTACTGATTTCACGCCAAAATTCTTTTGGATTGCCCTGATTGATTGATTTAATTCGATTTAGTCTTTGAGCTGTATATTACCGTTCTTCTTGTCGTAAACGTTTATCAAATTGTTTACGCTTTATTTTGAATATCTCCCTGCGTTTTGTTTTTGTTCGACGGTCACCCTGATACCTCAAATAGTCCTTTTTGGCAATATTTACCTCCCGAAGTAGATTTCGTAATTCGTTGTTCCAGTACGGTTTTGTGTTACGGCGTTTACGTTTGTGTGTGCTTTGTCCAAGATCTTTATAGTCAAGAACATTGTCCATTTCGTCATGAATTGTATTCAGCAGCGTTTCATAGATTGAGTTAATTCTTTGTTCAATGTTATGAAGATCGAGTAGTGAATCGACCACTTTGTCTAAACAGCGCACACATCGTTCGCTCTTGAATATATCATTTGGGATCTTTGTGACGTCATATTTTCGCCTCACAGATTTTACAGAGTTGTTTTCATAAATTGGCGTTTTCGCTACGTGTGGACTTGTATAATTTCGATACTCCGAATAATCGAATGAACACTGTAATACTGAGTGATCTGGACTCTTGAGTTGGGATGTACTTCAATATTGTGATCGATTAGCAAGTCTGACACAAGTTTTACCTCGAAATCGTAAAATTTTGTCAACGAAGCATGCGGAGTAATCATGTAGTCAACGACAGATTTACCAATAGGCGAAACATACGTAAAATTGTCTTTTGAACTGTCTCCTCTTCAGTTTAACATAGAGCAATTGAGTCGTTTAAGAACTCCAACAGAAATACACCAAAAGCATTTTTTACAGAATCAATATAGCATCGTTCTGGTAGAGTACCGATAGAGTCAGTTAGATCTTGCGAGTTTCCTATGCGCCCATTAAAATCACCACAAATCAGGACTGGATTATGGCTACTATAAAGATACACTTGCGATAGAAGATGGTCGTAAAATTCCTGAGCAATGTTGCCCCTACTTGACCGTTCCGGTTGCAGGTAACACACACACAGATAAAGCATAAAGTTTTGGTCATGTTTGCATTTCAAATTAATCCATAGAATATCATCTCTATATTTATTTATATTATGTAACTATTGTACAAATTCTTATATGGGTGCATGTTACATTATTATTAGTATGTATCCTATGAGCTGTATACTTTTTGGAATAAAGTATTATTGTTATCGGCACATTGGTTTTCTCGTTTGTCATATCAGTGGCTTTTGTGGCTTGATGAATTGACATTTCTCGTTGTTTACTCCTCATTTTTACAAAGAAGTATAAACTGATGAAATGTCAAACAAAGTGTGACCCAATAGTTCGATAAATATATCTTACAATTGCATACATCAACTCATTAATTTCTACGAGAAAGACGGTATCATAAATGCATTACATATCAGTTTTACGTTCATTTTTTGCACATAGACTATTGGTTTTCTCGTTAGAAATGTTTTTTTCATTTATCATTTCGGGGCTTTTTTTATAGCTGACTATTACTATGGGCTTTGCTCATTGTTGAAGGCCGCACGGTGACCTATAGTTGTTAATTATTGTGTCATTTGGTATCTTGATGAGAGTTTTCTCATTGACAATCATACCACATCTTCTTTTTTTATGATTATGCTTCATTAGCTTTCATACGAGTTGAACAGTGTTATCCATGCATCACCTTATGATAAGTCTGTTTAATGCAGTTACAACACCTTAATTATTTCTATGCAAGTAAGAGAGTAAAGCAATTTAGTTTCCATTCTTTAGTGATTTAGTTTTAAAATAGAGATATACTGTTCCTGAATGTAAATGAATACTTTAGCAAATTTGTTGTTTTATTTACTGTACAGACGAATGTCTTTCATATTTATATGTTGCCCGGGTCAATTTATAACTTTACATTTAGGTTACATTCAGTGCTTTGTAGAAGACTGTATGATTTTAACAGGGTGAATATCGTTGTGTAGAAATCTCATTGGAGAACCAAGAATAGGGCAGGTCTTTGATTGTTTCTGTTTAATTTATTTACATAATGTATATATGCCTTGTAGATGTCTTTTTTAGTTGCTGTCTTATTGCTGGTTATCCCAAAATCTTTTTTTAATCTTATCTAAATAAGTCTTGTTATATTGACAGTATTCGAGTTCTTACAGACGTCAAAAGATGCATCTATGTAATTTTATATCATTATAATAAAATATTACTACTCTTCGCTACCTTTACGATACATTCCTGGCTCTTTATCTTTCCATTCATTCACATCTTCGTGTTTATTTTTCTCTTTTTTCATCTTCTCAAATGAACACAAATCATCAATTTTTTGCACCAAATCATCAGTGACTTCAATTTCCAGAAATTTTGCAATTCGTCTTATTTCATTAAAACTGTTCTACAAAAAATAAGAAATAAACATTTTATTAAGTGTTCCAGAGTCTGAATTGCTCATCATTCTCAAATTCAATCACAAAATCTTTCAACTTCGCCCTATTTTAACAACTGCTGTCTATCATAAGTTTAAATATAAAAGACAGAAACACTACAATGGTAAA
Organism: Mytilus edulis; assembly: GCF_963676685.1. Taxonomy (NCBI): domain Eukaryota; kingdom Metazoa; phylum Mollusca; class Bivalvia; order Mytilida; family Mytilidae; genus Mytilus; species Mytilus edulis. Next base: position 61,946,148 of record NC_092346.1, on the reverse strand, counting down.
ACTGCTTCAATTAAGGGTAATAACTCCCATATAAGTCAAAAGTCGAATGAAACCGTTATCATCTACTCAGATCCAACTAGACTGCTTCGTTTCGGATGTTTATCGCCACTTTGTGGCGAGGTATGAAATAAACCAGTTCAGACGAAAACCATTTGATGTGCCGAATTTTTTTTGTAATGTTATCGGGTGTAATCTAATTTTGTAGAGATTGGCGTAATTTAACTTGACTATCGTGCACTCGAATTTTTACCGACAGATGGTTAACTTAGTTTTGAAATAATGTACTCAAAATTTAACTAGAATCATTCTAAATAGTCAGATGTTACAGATTATGCAGGAAATAACATCACTTGCATAGAATCATGTGCAACAAATAGCTACGTATAGAAAACATGTAACATGTGTCTTCTTTATAAACTAGTGAATGATCACCTTCACACATGACCAGCTTCTTTGTAGTCACTTCGAATTATTTTTTATCTTAAAGGCAGATATATAAATGATGTAGAAAGTAGGTGGATAGAATAGTTTAAGTTGGAAATGGATGATCGAGTCTCATTTACTTTTAAATAAAGGATTTCACATATCTAGCTACATCTGTTTCCTACAGGGTCGGTGGAGTACTAAACTTAAGTTCATCAAGCAAATTCCTTCTGAATCATACAAAGTATAATAACATTAAAGACATATTCTTTGTAAACAGACTTTAAAATTACGTCCAAAGTTTTTTTTATGGATATAATCTAAGAAATAACATGTTTTATTCCAAAGAAAGAACATCTAACAATGTGTTTAAACTGAAACTACATTTTGTAGTTCTGAGTTAATGTATGTCTTTTCTTAATAGTTACGGAAAATTACTTTCAATACTCATGTCTCTCCTGGATAAGAACTGTCTGATCTTTCTCTGTAGTTTGAAACTTTTTATTTAAGTATGATATGGAAGCATGAATTTAAGAGATATTTAATATTATTATGATTTCTAACAAATACCATACCTGTTTCATGGATTCATAGTGTAAGGTATGTATCGGATACTCAGGGTTATCTTCCATAACTCGTTCCCAGTCTAATGTGTACTCAAACCAGGAACCATAATCAACTGAAGAAAACAAATAGTGTCGTAATTTTTATGCCATATATATTTTTATCTAAAATTCGCTCATTACGGGTTACTTTAAGATTGCAAACATATGCCATTTGTTAATGAAGTATTTGTCTAATTGACTATCATACCACATCTCCTTATTTTTATATTTACCGACTGAGACCCAACTGTATTTCATAATGCCCGCGTCACACTGTCCCGATTTTTATATACGATGGACACCCGAATGCGAAAATTGTAAGTTCGTACGAAGTTGGTCCCGATCTCAAAAAGTGACCGAAGCAAGTACGATGAATAACGAAGTCTATACGATGGTGCCGAAATTATATACGATAGCAAAAGATGGACATACGAAGGTTAACCGAAGGCGGGTATTAAAGCTTCATATCTCAGCCGAAACCTACACGATGGATCACGAAGGCTACACGATGAATTACGAAGGCTACACGATGGATTACGATGATGGCGCGATGGCCATACGATGTCTAAAAGATACGAAAAGAATTTCGACAACATATCGTTTCTGTACAAGTCTGCCATGCATGGCGGGAAATATATCCTTTTGTCTAATTCGTATAAAACTTAGTTTATTATCCCATCGCCTACTACATGTAAGTTACGTGTAGATAAAATTGTTATGGACACTCTAGAACCAAAATGCTCAAAACTTGGTATGGTGTTACTCGTTAAGAATATCTTAAGCGCTATTGACTTTAAAGTTCAAAGGTCAAGGTCACAGTGGCAGTTGTAATACAAGGCAATATCACCCTTGTGGACACTCTAAAACCAATAGCTTCAAAAGATTTTAACGACATTTGGTATATTGTTCCTCCTTGTAATGATCTGACATTTTTTACGTTCAAGGCCAAAGGTCAAGGTCATGCAGATTGACTTGTTTTTTCTCCTTGAAATAGCATAATACACAGGAAATTGGTTGCTCATTTTTTTACCTGCTGGTTCTAAAGACAATATTAAAGGTATTTCCAGTTACTGAATGTTTTGGTTGATTTCTAAAAAAATAGTTTATGTATCAAATATGCATATTCAATTTACCATTTTCTGCATGTGTCATATACAAATATAGTGTCCATTTCTGTCCCCAATATGTTACATACGAGGGGATGCCACGCTCGGCATTACCTTGTTTGAACTGTAAAATGAGTGCACTAGTCTGAATAATCACCCATAATTATGCCCATGTTTACTGATCTATCTTAAAGGTAAGGTAATGGGTTTGTTGATCCCTTTTATTCAAAAAGAGCTCTTTCCAGGAGAATATCATAATAATATAGACAAAAGGAAGGATGTGGGGAAAGCAACAAATGCGGCAAAATATGATATATAGAAAACAAAATGGAGTAAACATTCGTGTGACAACAACTCAGACGATACATAAAAAATCAGAATAATGAAGAAAAAGTTGGTTTCCCTATATACGTGTACCTGCAGTGTTGGTGTACGAGGCGCGTTTATGATTTTCATTATGTTACTTGATATAAAAAGTTGACAAAAAATAATATTTTACTTGTAAAAGTAAGTCCTGAGCCTGTAATAGCTGCTCTTTGCATTTGAATTAATAGAAACAACGCTGTCGCCTTTCTTGTTCTCATAGAATCATATGATATGAGCTCCATGTTTTGTGAACGTCTTTCTTAACTGTCGTATTAGACTGACCAGTGCATATCGCGCATGGCACTTTAAATGTATTTTAGCGCGAAAATTAACTTACATTTAGCTGGATTTATTATCGTCGTAGTTCCATCTTGTCGCCTTCGTACTTTTATTCGATGGCAACACGACGGGATTACGAGGTCTTCACGAAGTCGTGTTGCCATCGTAAGACCTTCGGGTATCTTCGTGATTCATTCGTGTAGACATCGTAATGTCAAAACTGCCCGATGGAAACGATGGAAACACGAATGCAATACGATGTGCAAAGATGCATTCCCGGTGACATTACGATGGTGAGGATGGTGATACGAACTCAATACGAAACCTCAACATCGGACGCACCTTCGGGGATTTTTTAACATGTTAAAAAAATTAGAACCCTTCCCGAAGTTGTCCCCGAAGCCTAGAAAAAGTGGCCGATGGTTCTACGATGGTTAAAGATGCCACTACGAATAGCCCGATCTGGATACGATCAGTCCCGATTTTGAAAATTTCCATTATCGTGTTGCCATCGGCGTAAAAATCGGGACAGTGTGACGCGGGCTTAACAGAGTAACACGAATCGTTTTTCCATGCAAGGAAGACAGTTATACACGCCATCATAGAACCATAAAACTTTCAGTTTTATCTTAAATGTTCACTGTATATCTGTAAAACTTAAATCACAAAAATCAAATACGGATGTCCCTAATCAAACGGCAAAATCAAAAGCTCAAACACATCATACAAATGGATAACAACTGTCACAATCTAAGCCTTTCTCATTGCTGTACCGATCGTGAGTTGTCCTATAACGTTCTTTCTTTTTAACATGATTTGTTCGTTATCTCCTACGTGTCATGTAATACTGATATTTCAAAAAAAATACTGATCAATACTGTTATCACTATAATAATTATTATTTGTTAATCATAGATGGCATTTTACAAGTTTGATTTAAAACTTACATTTTTTAACACCCTTACCCAACGACTACATGTATAAAATAAAATTGAGAAAGGAAATGGGGAATGTGTCAAAGCGACAACAACCCGACCATAGAGCAGACAACAGCCGATATGCATTAATTAAATACATATTGAGACATGAAAAGACTTACCATCTCCCTTTAGATATCTTGTAAAATAATGTTCCCATGAGCCAGAATATTCATATTCTAAAACCTTGGCATGATGGTTGTAAAATGACACGGCCACATCTTTCGGATTTCTCAGCATGTACAAAATTTTACATTTCCTATTCTTAAAGTCTTTTGGTAAATGACGGAAATATATATGTGTATTCAGAATTCTAGGTGAAGGAAGACTATCAAAATTAGCCTGCTCCATGCCTTCTAACATGTTCCATTCTTTTATGGCATCTATCCGTTCCGCTTTCTGTTGCTTTAACATTGAGACTACCTCCCATAACCAATGTGTGCCTACAATTAGATCGAAGTATAATATAAAATGACAATATAAACTCATAAGATATCTATAAGAAGTAACGTAGAAGTTTGTATGGCCACGTTCTTACAAACACTTATGCTCTGGTATGGAACCAGAAATCTTCGCTAGCCAAGGCTTACGACCATAAGCCATTAGTCTTTGGCTAGCAAAGAAAGATGGGGATGAGAAAGAATAATATGCCTGGTAACGCGTATCGTATTTAATTTAGTAATAGTAATGGACTCCAACATCAGAAAACAGTACATGTATGTCTCTGGGTATAAACTAGAAAAAAGGCCGAGTAATGAAGAAATGTATTCTGTTATTAGGTGGGAAATAAGATTATGTAGCCTAAACTGTCTTTAGTGGTATTCCTCATCTATAACCACAGATACGTATCTTTACAAAATCAAGTTCTGTGCGTATAGCATGCTGTATGACTCTGCTATATTTGTAGTTCTATATTTTTCTGATATTTTGATTTTACTTCTTTTGTTAACTATCGTTGTGCTGTATTTTAAAAAAAAGGGAGTAATTATTATAACTTAAAATATGTAAAAAGAAATGTCATATATCATAGGAAAACTTTAACCGGTTCACGTAACGGTCGCGCGTAACTACCATATATAACATGTATAAGTTTCAATGTAATTATACATTTGTATCTATAAAAGTTACGTACAAGGTGTTATAAAGGCTTGGTAAACCCTTTATTTTTTGTATTTTTAGAGATTTTTTTTTTTATCTAAAACAAATGTATACGTAAAAGAACCAATTGAACTTGTTCTGCTCACGACTGAGCAAAGTTCTGACAAAGGGCTTCGTACGCAGAGAAGTTTACTGAATCAACATATTTTTTAGCCACACCAAAATGTCTAATTTATAGTTATCTCAGTGGTGAGATAGAAACCAAAGCCCGTTATTTGCGTTAGTAGCATTTTAATAACAAAATACACAGCCATCTTCTACAAGACCACATGTTCATTTTGCTTCATGTTGCAATGAAAAAGTGCATAAAATGCTAAAAAATATAGGCAGTACTTTTATAATTCAATAGTAAACGATTTATTCACTAATAATTGTTCATCAGGTCGAGTAAAAGTCGAGTAAACACGTACTGAACTATAATTGTACTTGTATAATGCTCTGCTATATATCTGATTGGGTTTTCTTTGGTACTTATTGACTATTGTTTTCTCTTGCGTGCTTGTAACATTCAATACATAGCTATTAAAACACATTATTTTACGTAATAACGAAATGGGCTAATTTAAATAGGAGACGGATATGAATATAGGCCAACAAATTGTTTCCAAATCCCATTAACTATTAAAATATAATGATATGTTTCCTGCAAATATGCATATTGTAACATTTGTACTTAGAATTATTAACTTATTATGTAATCTGATTAAAATACAGATCTTGTGTTTAAGCTTTGCTTACAAGCATAGCATTGACAAAGGATCTGCATTTCAATCATATTGCTTATCTAATTTATATTAACAATTAATCTGATTCCTCGTGACGTGGAGTAGTGTGTTATGAGACTGCCCTCCGTAATCCGTAGTACGGAGCCCGTAATCCCCTCTAATCTTCTTAAACCAGCTTATAATCCCCTCTAATCTTCTTAAGCCAGCTTATGGTACGATTTAAAGCAGCTTATGATGCAACTTTAAGCAGCTTATTATGCAATCAATCGGATAAAGATAATCCTTATCTTTTAATCTAGATTAGTGCTCCTCAATGTTTTTTGTTCCTTTAAGCACATCATTGTGCAATCAATCGGATTAAGATAATCCTTATCTTTTAATCTAGATTAGTGCTCCTCAATGTTTTGTTCCTTTTTTTATCCCGATAAGAGTTAACAATTGCTAATTATAATCTATTTGTTTTCGGACTAGAGAACCGAGTATTAACCCTTTTAATCCTGATTAGGATAAACAAATGCTAATTATAATATATTTGTTTTCGGATTAGAGAAACGACTCTTAATTTATATCCTAGATTAGAGGAATCCCTTTTGATAATTAACCAGTTGTTTCCAGACAATCAAAATCCAATTGTTTTCGAACTTAATTAGCGGATCCTTTGTTTGAATAAAGGGAATTAATTGTAACGGAAGGAGAGACAGGCTATTTTTTATTTTTACAGGAAATACTCTACACAACAGATTGCAAGAGAGAAGAAATATTAACAAACCGCTAACTGTATTTTCTAACAAACTAGTTGAGATAAGGATATTTAAAAAAATGAAAAAAGTTTTTTTTTCTTTCTCTTTGTAAATTCTTGATATTATTTTCTTTCTTTTCTCAATTAGTTTGTTTAAAAATAAACACCTCGTTGTCTCATCTATATATAGTTTCTTTTAACACAAAATAATAACACATTTCATGTATTAATCATTTATTTAAAATATTCTAGATTGTATTTGTTTTTTTTTTAGTTAAAACATTTAAATTGTAACCATTTTTTTCTCTTCTTTTTTATTGTAAATATACTGTTTATGTCTCGTTGCACATACATTTTCTTTTGGGTTTCCAAATTAGTTTCTGTCTTTTTTGTCTTTTTATTCCGTTGGATGTATTCATTGTCACTATCTTCACTGTATTCATCTGTTTCTTCTTTCTCCTTATTTTCTTCTTCTGTTTTCTTTTCTTTATAAGAGGTAGACTCGAATCGTACTTTGTTTGTTTTTTCGACATTCCTAAACAAACAAAGTGGAATGTCAGTAGACTTTAGAAATTGGTAGAATTGATGTATACCAGCTGTTAGTTTTCTACGACCAATTGGAACTGTTGAATCACGTATCAAGTCAACGATATGAGTGTTTGAAATAACTTTTCCGTCAATGCAAACTTCACCTTGTTCGTCCCACTTAATAGATGGTTGTTTTTGTAAGTAAAGTAAAAGTCGCAAGGCTTTGTCTTTATATCTAGATGGAATAGTGATATTGATTAACGATTGTAAATCATCATGTAACGGTTTCTGGTCATAAGAAAGATTGTGTTGGTCATTGTCTCGAGGTGGAGTGTCATTTAACACCACTTCCGCTTTCGATTGATCTTCGTTTTGTTTTTGTAAGACAGCCTCGAATTTATGTTTAGGAATAAGAATCATTTCCTTCGTCATTTTAAGTGAGCAAGCACAATCTTTACTACTATAGGAATGAGATTTGATCGATACTTTAAAAGAAGTCTCTTTCGATGTAAACGTTGGGTGTCCTCGGCAGTGATTTTACGAATAACCGTTTTGTACTCCAACAGTTTCTTTTTATTTAGCGGAGATAGTGTAACGACTCCATGTAAAATGTTGTATATACATTCTAGTAGGATCTTAAATTGTTCGTTATTCATCGTTTTTATCATTGCGAGTCTTTGTTGATCCTCAGCGGAAGCCAATAAGGATAGAAAATTAACGTGTCTAATCACTTGCTTACTCATAGCTTTTTAAGTATTATTTCGGAAGAAAAACCACACAGTTCTCTCCAATGAATATATTTGTTCTAAGTAAATAAAGTTTGTCTGTGTGAGCGCTCAAATCAATCGTCAAGTATCCGTATTTTTTTTTGGTGGCGAGTTCGTAGGCCGACATGAAATATTTCACCTGACCTGGTAAAATTTGTTTAGCAAGTACGGTTAACTGGTGTTGATCACGATGATTTTTCAGACAAATAATGTAAGATGCATTCAGGGAAATGGTGCGCATGAATTTACCCGGAGAATGATATAAATTCTGAGTAAGCATTAAAAGACTTATGTTTTGATGATGAGATTTTACCGTAAATAAATTTAAAACTTCCACATCGTTCACTGCTGTTGCGAGCAAATCGTCTAAAACCAGAAGCATGTGTTCCCTTTTTTCTGACCATGCATCCACTTGATCACTGCTTGGTAAACCTTCATGAAAAGTTATATTGTTTATTTCTTTTTCCATACTTGTGAATAATTCTTGATAAACAGAATAGCAATATACAATTTTTACAGGAGGGGATGAAAACATACCCCCAGCTTGTTTAATTATGCGAAAAGTCAACATAGTTTTTCCACTTTGTGTCGGTCCCACAATTAAAATAGAACATGGTGCTTGGAAAGGTAAAAGCGTACGATCTCCACTTGACATGGTCTGAGTTTTTTCAGTTTTAATTTCCCCACAAATGACTGAAATAAAGTTGAAGTTCGAGTTTTATATGTTTGATACATAAGTAGTTTTTGTTGTTTTTGGTTTTTTTTTTTTCTTTTTCTTTTTTACATGTATTTAGCTTCTTTTGTTATATTTTTGGTATGGTTTTTTATTATTTTTTTTTTTTTTACGTGTTTTGCTTCGATGTTCCTTTTTGATGTGTTTATCTTCCGTTCTCAACCATTAATGCAAACAAAAACTGTTAAAAATCATTTGGTCACAGAATAATGAAAACCAACATTGTAAAACCAAATCGTGAAAGAAAAGCCTCAGTTCTACCATCAAATTTCAAAAAGAAAACAAGCTAAGAAATATTTATTGAACGCACAAAATTTCAAACATGAATACAAGAACATAAATAATAAATAAAATTACATACAATGTACAATATATGAAGAAAAAAAAGAATGTCATATTAAGTGTTCACGTGATTTGATTCTTTTTTCCATTAAACGGTAAACAGCTTCTTTTATTGGTTGACTACGTAATCTATCCAATACAATCACGTTAAGTAAGAAGTAATTGCATACAAATTCTGATGACATGTTCAGTTTTTTTACGTCTTCTCTGAATTTAATCAACACATCTAAAAGTGAAAACGAATGACATGCTGTTTCAAAATGTCTTTCCAAGTGCTCCTGCTCTCCATTCATCAAACATTCGTGGTTATGTTGACTGGGGTGTTCAACTTGGCAACCAGAACACGTTTCTTTCGTTTTCTTTGTTATCAAGTCCTGTAACACCTCGGCAAAAGAATAGATCAAGACTGTAGTTAGAAGCTTCTTCTCCATACCCGACATGATGACTGTTCTAAAAATAAATGTTTAGTGATCTTCAATAAAAGAATGTAGAAACAGTATACTCTCTTTCAGATTACACAGTTTTAAGCATACGTCTCTGTTGATTTTGATTTTTTTACCCTTTACAACGATATGAATTAAGGTCTTTTGCTGTAGTCGTCTTCCTGTTTTCTTAATAATTACTTTAGTCTCGTCGTCAATGGTAAACACAGCTTCTCTCTTCAATAAATTTGTGTCAAGCCGTTCGTAATCACGTTTGGTTGCTTCTCTCACCAAATCAATTTGACACTGAGTCATGGTGACTGTGGTGTTTTTATATACGGTGGTTTAAATACAGGTATAAGTGAGGATACGGTGATGTAACATTACTATATATAGATATGACGCAATAATATTCATGCGTGGGAGTCAAAACATAATCGTGCATGTTATGACATGTTTTTAGAATTAAACTTTTCGGATGGATGGATTTGGTAAAATATATCCAGTACACCCACTCAATAAACTAATCCATAATTCACTGTTTCCATTTTGCATTGTTATATTAACAAGTGATGCTATTACAATTGTTATTACAATAATTATTTGACAGAAATACACGATTTCTGCTTTGGGTATATTTTCTCCCATGAAACGCCAAGTCGTTTGTGTGCTCTCCGTATTACTTCTTGTCTCTTCCATGTTGTTAAGTGTAATAAAGGAACCACGTCGCTTATCACTCATGGCTTTAAATACCTTTTCAAAAAAACAAAAAAACAAAAAAAATCAAAAATCTTTTCTCTTTCAATTAATGATAGGTTAAGAACACATTAGAAAGAAGTTCCTTCTTCCACTGTTCAATCTCCTTCTTTTCCACACAAAAATGATATAATTTAAACAATGTTTGTTTTTTTAACTTACAAAGATATATATACATTCTCCCTTTTCGCTCCTCGAACACGAAAACGTTATATATCATCTCTATCTCATTCATTATTTGTATTAAAATGGAATATATGAGAAAAAAAGTCTTAAAAAGGAACGAAAGATACCAGAATGGCACTCAAATTCATAAAATGAAAAAAATAAAATAAACTGACAACATCGAGGGTAAAAAAAAAGACAAACTAACAATGATTGTTAAACGTACAGCGACAAATATTACATACATATTCATTTGTAAATGATTAACTAGTATGCAGCTTCATACCTTACGTAACATAAACGTACAGTGACAAATATTACATTTAGTAACACTCAACCAATTTAAATAAAAAAAGAAAAAAAAAAAAGAAAACAACAACAAACTATAGATTCTTTTTTAATTATTTGGGTGGTCCTTAAAAGGACCTTACACAATTGTGTAAATTTTTATCATCTATTCTTCATTTTCAAGTGGTGTGTAGATGTCTAAGTATTCCGCTAATACTGCGTTAAAATCATGACTGCAGAAAAACAAATCTTCCATAAATTCTTCATGGTCTTCATAGAAAAACAACACACATATTGTTATGTTACCCGTTCTCCATGTTCCTACTGGCCAATTTGAATGATGCTCTCGTCGCTTTGGAACAACTTCGTTTCGTATCAAATTTGATCTTATTGGGTTTAAATGACGGAAACGACCATTCACTTCTCTCTGGAAGATAGAATTGCAAATGTTAAACATAGGAGGAATCATTGTTTATAAAAATAGTATATAACTCTGATGTATGAAAAATATAATGTTATGTATGAATAAACATTTCACTATACTTTCCTTGTTGCTTAAGCACTCCTTTATAAAGAAAAAAAAGGGGGGTTAAACTAGATTAGAAAAATATATCTTAGCAACTCAAATCAATAAGGATTTTTTATATTCGAGGATTAAATACAATCAATAAAGATCAATTTTAAATACCCCCCCAAAAAAAAATCAATAATAGCACAGGATTAGAATTTAAATACCCTATGCGTGTTGTTTCATATAAAAAAGGGGGAATTATCTTCTCAGATAAGTGATTATGTTTTTTTTTTTGTGTTTTTTTTTTATATAAAGCAAGTAAAAGTATAAACTACACCTGTTTTGGGTTTGTTTTCAAACATAACTAACAGACATACTTATAATCAAGCTCGAGATATCAATCTAGTAATGGAAGGTGCAAATGGAAATTTAGTTGATCAATTGGCACAAGCTTTATCAAGTGATGTATTAAACACATTACAACAACTTTCTATAGAAGACTTTGTCAAGGTTCTTCACTCAGCTGAAGAAAAAAGGAATAGTGAAGAATTCAGATGTACAATATGTGGTAAAAGATATTTGCAAAAACGTAACCTACTTCGCCACAAAGCAGAACACACACATCAGTACAAGTGTACCCCATGTAGCTATGTAACAAACAGAAAGGACACTTGGATCAAACACACGAAGTCGAAAAGACATTTGAAAAATCATGAAACTTGCAACAGCGAGAGCAATAAGTCTACAGAAACACCATCGAAAAAAAAGAAGAAAAATGTAGGAGGTGACAATTTCACGGTGAATGGAGACCCATTAGCAGGACCAAGCAGCGTTGCGACACGAAATGACGGTGAGGAAGCTATCATAAACATCAAGGGAGGCGCTACACGAAGCAGGAAGGCGCTAAATGACAGCGTGGAAGTGGTTGAACTACAACCTTCCACACAAGATGAACGTTATGATCTTATTCATTTCATGAGAGAAAAGCGGGAAAAAATCATGTCGCTTCTACAGGATCGACGAAAAGAGGGTAACATAAATTTTTTTCTCAATGTTCAAGTGAGAATGATTAAATATGGTGTGGATGGGACATACGAAGAGCAGGTACCATTCTTTCGAAGCAATGCAAAAACTGTAATGGAGAGTGGGAATGAAGAAGAAGACACATTAGAACACACCTTAAATGAGAGCTTACAGAAAATTTTCACTAGCATGGAAGAGTTTCTAAAAAACGGAAGCGGATATCAAATGGAAGAAGTACTTCAACTACAAGTAACCATCATAAAATACAAACCTTTGTATGCAGGTAGTTATATTCATTTACCAAAATCGATGAATTGGGCGAACTGTCTGTTGAATGTGATGAATGAAGATGATCGCTGTTTCATGTGGAGCGTGTTAGCCAGTCTTCACCCACCAAACGAGGGAGAGATGCAACCAGAACAAGTGCACCACTATCAAACATACATCGATAGGATTGATGTGACAGGGATACAATTTCCGACACCAATATCACAGATTGCAAAGTTTGAGCGACAGAACGCAACCATTTCAATTAATGTGTTCGGTTATGAAGAGAGGAATGATGAAATTTATCCATTGTTCATAACCAAAAAGACTAAGTGTCATCACATAAATCTGTTGTATATGAGGAAAGACGATAATCAATCACATTATGTGTTGATAACTAATTTCAACAGGTTTCTATCTAGAGTTAAAAAACACCATGGTGAAACTTTTTTCTGTTATCATTGTCTCCAAGGATTTATAGAAAACAGACTTTTGATGAAACATCAAGAGGAGTGTAAGCAGGTAGATTTCCAAAAAATCTCACTTCCGAAAGAGGGGGAGGTGTTAGAATTTAATGAATATAAGAAGACGGAAAGACACCCGTTTGTCATTTACGCTGACTTTGAATGTTTGACTAGAAAAGTAGATACCTGTGAGCAGAATCCGGAGGTTTCCAACACCAATAGATACCAACAAATGGAGGCTTACAGTTTCGGATATCAGAGAGTTTCCATCGACAAGCGGTATGAGAAACCACCTGTCATTTATCGTGGACCTGATGTGATTGAAACTTTCATTGATGCCTTATTGGAAGAGGAAAGAGAGATTATGGGTATCCTATCTCACAATGAACCAATGATAGTCAATGAATTCGTGCAAATGGAGTACAATCTCGCAAGCATATGCTTCACATGTCGAAAACCTTTCAGCACTAAAAACAGGAAGGTTATACACCATTCTCATTTAACGGGGGAAGTGATTGGAATAGCGTGCAATGATTGTAATTTAAAAATGAAAGTACCAAATTTCATTCCGGTAGTCATACATAACCTAAAAGGTTTTGATGCCAATCTAATCATGACAAAGATTGGAAAGTACAAAGAGCACGTTATAAACGTCATTCCATACAACAAGGAAAAGTATCTATCGTTTACATTGGGACACCTACGATTTATAGACTCGCTTCAGTTTTTGAACGAGTCGTTAGCATCGTTGACGAAAAATCTGGCACAAGAAGGAGAGAAACATTTCGTTTTCTTAAGAAAATCTTTCCCAAACCCAGAGCATTTTTCCATGTTGTTGCGGAAGGGTGTTTTCCCATATGACTACGTCGACGAGGAGAGTAAATTGGAGGAGAGAAGCTTGCCCAGCAAAGAGAATTTTTATAGTCGATTGTCAGAGGAACACATCAGCGAAGAGGACTTTCACTTTGCCAACAAAGTATGGGAGAAGATGAATGTAAAGACGTTAGGTGAATATTCTGACATATACCTTCGAATGGACGTTGCGCTCCTCTCTGACATTTTCGAAAGATTTAGAGACATCTCTCTTCGCGACTACCAACTTGATCCATGTTATTATTATACGACCCCCGGATTAAGTTGGTCCGCCATGCTAAAGAAGACTGGTGTTGTTTTGGACCTCATTACAGACATCGATATGTTGTTGTTCATTGAGAAGGGGTTGCGAGGGGGAGTGTCCAGTATATTCCATCGATATGCAAAAGCCAACAATCCCTACCTCATCGATGATTATGATCCGAGTAAAGAAACATCGTACCTGGGATATTTCGATGCCAATAACCTTTATGGATGGGCAATGAGTCAACACCTTCCCTACGGATTTTTCAGTTGGGTGAATGAAGGAGAAGACATAGAAAAGCTCAAGAACAACATTGGATCATTGACACCTAATTCCAATGAGGGTTACATATTAGAAGTTGATTTAGAGTACCCGCCTGCCTTACACGATGAACACTCTGATTTCCCGTTGGCCCCTGAACGACAGACCATTCGCACTGAGGACCTTTCACCCTACTCTCGTAAGATGCTTGAGGAATTATTTGGAAAGAAGACGTTGGGTTCGTGTGAAAAGTTGGTACCGAATTTACACGACAAGGAAAAATATGTGATTCATTACCGCAACCTACAATTGTATTTGGAATTGGGAATGCGACTAAAGAAAGTGCACAGAGTTTTAAAATTTAGACAGAGCCCCTGGTTGAAAACTTACATCGATTTCAACACCAACAAAAGGAAACAAGCCACAAACGAGTTCGAGAAAATGTACTACAAGTTATTAAACAACAGCATATTTGGTAGGTCGTTAATGAACATCCGTAAACACGTCAACGTTAAGCTCTGTCACACAGAAAAAACACAAAAAAAAAAACATAATCACTTATCTGAGAAGATAATTCCCCCTTTTTTATATGAAACAACACGCATAGGGTATTTAAATTCTAATCCTGTGCTATTATTGATTTTTTTTTGGGGGGGTATTTAAAATTGATCTTTATTGATTGTATTTAATCCTCGAATATAAAAAATCCTTATTGATTTGAGTTGCTAAGATATATTTTTCTAATCTAGTTTAACCCCCCTTTTTTTTCTTTATAAAGGAGTGCTTAAGCAACAAGGAAAGTATAGTGAAATGTTTATTCATACATAACATTATATTTTTCATACATCAGAGTTATATACTATTTTTATAAACAATGATTCCTCCTATGTTTAACATTTGCAATTCTATCTTCCAGAGAGAAGTGAATGGTCGTTTCCGTCATTTAAACCCAATAAGATCAAATTTGATACGAAACGAAGTTGTTCCAAAGCGACGAGAGCATCATTCAAATTGGCCAGTAGGAACATGGAGAACGGGTAACATAACAATATGTGTGTTGTTTTTCTATGAAGACCATGAAGAATTTATGGAAGATTTGTTTTTCTGCAGTCATGATTTTAACGCAGTATTAGCGGAATACTTAGACATCTACACACCACTTGAAAATGAAGAATAGATGATAAAAATTTACACAATTGTGTAAGGTCCTTTTAAGGACCACCCAAATAATTAAAAAAGAATCTATAGTTTGTTGTTGTTTTCTTTTTTTTTTTTCTTTTTTTATTTAAATTGGTTGAGTGTTACTAAATGTAATATTTGTCACTGTACGTTTATGTTACGTAAGGTATGAAGCTGCATACTAGTTAATCATTTACAAATGAATATGTATGTAATATTTGTCGCTGTACGTTTAACAATCATTGTTAGTTTGTCTTTTTTTTTACCCTCGATGTTGTCAGTTTATTTTATTTTTTTCATTTTATGAATTTGAGTGCCATTCTGGTATCTTTCGTTCCTTTTTAAGACTTTTTTTCTCATATATTCCATTTTAATACAAATAATGAATGAGATAGAGATGATATATAACGTTTTCGTGTTCGAGGAGCGAAAAGGGAGAATGTATATATATCTTTGTAAGTTAAAAAAACAAACATTGTTTAAATTATATCATTTTTGTGTGGAAAAGAAGGAGATTGAACAGTGGAAGAAGGAACTTCTTTCTAATGTGTTCTTAACCTATCATTAATTGAAAGAGAAAAGATTTTTGATTTTTTTTGTTTTTTTGTTTTTTTGAAAAGGTATTTAAAGCCATGAGTGATAAGCGACGTGGTTCCTTTATTACACTTAACAACATGGAAGAGACAAGAAGTAATACGGAGAGCACACAAACGACTTGGCGTTTCATGGGAGAAAATATACCCAAAGCAGAAATCGTGTATTTCTGTCAAATAATTATTGTAATAACAATTGTAATAGCATCACTTGTTAATATAACAATGCAAAATGGAAACAGTGAATTATGGATTAGTTTATTGAGTGGGTGTACTGGATATATTTTACCAAATCCATCCTTCCGAAAAGTTTAATTCTAAAAACATGTCATAACATGCACGATTATGTTTTGACTCCCACGCATGAATATTATTGCGTCATATCTATATATAGTAATGTTACATCACCGTATCCTCACTTATACCTGTATTTAAACCACCGTATATAAAAACACCACAGTCACCATGACTCAGTGTCAAATTGATTTGGTGAGAGAAGCAACCAAACGTGATTACGAACGGCTTGACACAAATTTATTGAAGAGAGAAGCTGTGTTTACCATTGACGACGAGACTAAAGTAATTATTAAGAAAACAGGAAGACGACTACAGCAAAAGACCTTAATTCATATCGTTGTAAAGGGTAAAAAAATCAAAATCAACAGAGACGTATGCTTAAAACTGTGTAATCTGAAAGAGAGTATACTGTTTCTACATTCTTTTATTGAAGATCACTAAACATTTATTTTGAGAACAGTCATCATGTCGGGTATGGAGAAGAAGCTTCTAACTACAGTCTTGATCTATTCTTTTGCCGAGGTGTTACAGGACTTGATAACAAAGAAAACGAAAGAAACGTGTTCTGGTTGCCAAGTTGAACACCCCAGTCAACATAACCACGAATGTTTGATGAATGGAGAGCAGGAGCACTTGGAAAGACATTTTGAAACAGCATGTCATTCGTTTTCACTTTTAGATGTGTTGATTAAATTCAGAGAAGACGTAAAAAAACTGAACATGTCATCAGAATTTGTATGCAATTACTTCTTACTTAACGTGATTGTATTGGATAGATTACGTAGTCAACCAATAAAAGAAGCTGTTTACCGTTTAATGGAAAAAAGAATCAAATCACGTGAACACTTAATATGACATTCTTTTTTTTCTTCATATATTGTACATTGTATGTAATTTTATTTATTATTTATGTTCTTGTATTCATGTTTGAAATTTTGTGCGTTCAATAAATATTTCTTAGCTTGTTTTCTTTTTGAAATTTGATGGTAGAACTGAGGCTTTTCTTTCACGATTTGGTTTTACAATGTTGGTTTTCATTATTCTGTGACCAAATGATTTTTAACAGTTTTTGTTTGCATTAATGGTTGAGAACGGAAGATAAACACATCAAAAAGGAACATCGAAGCAAAACACGTAAAAAAAAAAAAAATAATAAAAAACCATACCAAAAATATAACAAAAGAAGCTAAATACATGTAAAAAAGAAAAAGAAAAAAAAAAAACCAAAAACAACAAAAACTACTTATGTATCAAACATATAAAACTCGAACTTCAACTTTATTTCAGTCATTTGTGGGGAAATTAAAACTGAAAAAACTCAGACCATGTCAAGTGGAGATCGTACGCTTTTACCTTTCCAAGCACCATGTTCTATTTTAATTGTGGGACCGACACAAAGTGGAAAAACTATGTTGACTTTTCGCATAATTAAACAAGCTGGGGGTATGTTTTCATCCCCTCCTGTAAAAATTGTATATTGCTATTCTGTTTATCAAGAATTATTCACAAGTATGGAAAAAGAAATAAACAATATAACTTTTCATGAAGGTTTACCAAGCAGTGATCAAGTGGATGCATGGTCAGAAAAAAGGGAACACATGCTTCTGGTTTTAGACGATTTGCTCGCAACAGCAGTGAACGATGTGGAAGTTTTAAATTTATTTACGGTAAAATCTCATCATCAAAACATAAGTCTTTTAATGCTTACTCAGAATTTATATCATTCTCCGGGTAAATTCATGCGCACCATTTCCCTGAATGCATCTTACATTATTTGTCTGAAAAATCATCGTGATCAACACCAGTTAACCGTACTTGCTAAACAAATTTTACCAGGTCAGGTGAAATATTTCATGTCGGCCTACGAACTCGCCACCAAAAAAAAATACGGATACTTGACGATTGATTTGAGCGCTCACACAGACAAACTTTATTTACTTAGAACAAATATATTCATTGGAGAGAACTGTGTGGTTTTTCTTCCGAAATAATACTTAAAAAGCTATGAGTAAGCAAGTGATTAGACACGTTAATTTTCTATCCTTATTGGCTTCCGCTGAGGATCAACAAAGACTCGCAATGATAAAAACGATGAATAACGAACAATTTAAGATCCTACTAGAATGTATATACAACATTTTACATGGAGTCGTTACACTATCTCCGCTAAATAAAAAGAAACTGTTGGAGTACAAAACGGTTATTCGTAAAATCACTGCCGAGGACACCCAACGTTTACATCGAAAGAGACTTCTTTTAAAGTATCGATCAAATCTCATTCCTATAGTAGTAAAGATTGTGCTTGCTCACTTAAAATGACGAAGGAAATGATTCTTATTCCTAAACATAAATTCGAGGCTGTCTTACAAAAACAAAACGAAGATCAATCGAAAGCGGAAGTGGTGTTAAATGACACTCCACCTCGAGACAATGACCAACACAATCTTTCTTATGACCAGAAACCGTTACATGATGATTTACAATCGTTAATCAATATAACTATTCCATCTAGATATAAAGACAAAGCCTTGCGACTTTTACTTTACTTACAAAAACAACCATCTATTAAGTGGGACGAACAAGGTGAAGTTTGCATTGACGGAAAAGTTATTTCAAACACTCATATCGTTGACTTGATACGTGATTCAACAGTTCCAATTGGTCGTAGAAAACTAACAGCTGGTATACATCAATTCTACCAATTTCTAAAGTCTACTGACATTCCACTTTGTTTGTTTAGGAATGTCGAAAAAACAAACAAAGTACGATTCGAGTCTACCTCTTATAAAGAAAAGAAAACAGAAGAAGAAAATAAGGAGAAAGAAGAAACAGATGAATACAGTGAAGATAGTGACAATGAATACATCCAACGGAATAAAAAGACAAAAAAGACAGAAACTAATTTGGAAACCCAAAAGAAAATGTATGTGCAACGAGACATAAACAGTATATTTACAATAAAAAAGAAGAGAAAAAAATGGTTACAATTTAAATGTTTTAACTAAAAAAAAAACAAATACAATCTAGAATATTTTAAATAAATGATTAATACATGAAATGTGTTATTATTTTGTGTTAAAAGAAACTATATATAGATGAGACAACGAGGTGTTTATTTTTAAACAAACTAATTGAGAAAAGAAAGAAAATAATATCAAGAATTTACAAAGAGAAAGAAAAAAAAACTTTTTTCATTTTTTTAAATATCCTTATCTCAACTAGTTTGTTAGAAAATACAGTTAGCGGTTTGTTAATATTTCTTCTCTCTTGCAATCTGTTGTGTAGAGTATTTCCTGTAAAAATAAAAAATAGCCTGTCTCTCCTTCCGTTACAATTAATTCCCTTTATTCAAACAAAGGATCCGCTAATTAAGTTCGAAAACAATTGGATTTTGATTGTCTGGAAACAACTGGTTAATTATCAAAAGGGATTCCTCTAATCTAGGATATAAATTAAGAGTCGTTTCTCTAATCCGAAAACAAATATATTATAATTAGCATTTGTTTATCCTAATCAGGATTAAAAGGGTTAATACTCGGTTCTCTAGTCCGAAAACAAATAGATTATAATTAGCAATTGTTAACTCTTATCGGGATAAAAAAAGGAACAAAACATTGAGGAGCACTAATCTAGATTAAAAGATAAGGATTATCTTAATCCGATTGATTGCACAATGATGTGCTTAAAGGAACAAAAAACATTGAGGAGCACTAATCTAGATTAAAAGATAAGGATTATCTTTATCCGATTGATTGCATAATAAGCTGCTTAAAGTTGCATCATAAGCTGCTTTAAATCGTACCATAAGCTGGCTTAAGAAGATTAGAGGGGATTATAAGCTGGTTTAAGAAGATTAGAGGGGATTACGGGCTCCGTACTACGGATTACGGAGGGCAGTCTCATAACACACTACTACGTGGGAGTGTGACGATGTCCTTTGAATTACCTTTGGAACAGCTTTGATTGATATGCTGGTTGCGGTTGCAAGGCAAAATGTCCGTCCCTATCCCACTGATTCTCCAGTGGCAGAACAATTTTCTACCCTGCCCGTCGATCCACTTTGCAGTACCAATCTATCAAGCGAGTAGCATGATATGAAAAATTATCACCAAAAAAGCTTGGTAAACCCTTTATTTTTTGTATTTTTAGAGATTTTTTTTTTATCTAAAACAAATGTATACGTAAAAGAACCAATTGAACTTGTTCTGCTCACGACTGAGCAAAGTTCTGACAAAGGGCTTCGTACGCAGAGAAGTTTACTGAATCAACATATTTTTTAGCCACACCAAAATGTCTAATTTATAGTTATCTTAGTGGTGAGATAGAAACCAAAGCCCGTTATTTGCGTTAGTAGCATTTTAATAACAAAATACACAGCCATCTTCTACAAGACCACATGTTCATTTTGCTTCATGTTGCAATGGAAAAGTGCATAAAATGCTAAAAAATATAGGCAGTACTTTTATAATTCAATAGTAAACGATTTATTCACTAATAATTGTTCATCAGATCGAGTAAAAGTCGAGTAAACACGTACTGAACTATAATTGTACTTGTATAATGGTCTGCTATATATCTGATTGGGTTTTCTTTGGTACTTATTGACTATTGTTTTCTCTTGCGTGCTTGTAACATTCAATACATAGCTATTAAAACACATTATTTTACGTAATAACGAAATGGGCTAATTTAAATAGGAGACGGATATGAATATAGGCCAACAAATTGTTTCCAAATCCCATTAACTATTAAAATATAATGATCTGTTTCCTGCAAATATGCATATTGTAACATTTGTACTTAGAATTATTAACTTATTATGTAATCTGATTAAAATACAGATCTTGTGTTTAAGCTTTGCTTACAAGCATAGCATTGACAAAGGATCTGCATTTCAATCATATTGCTTATCTAATTTATATTAACAATTAATCTGATTCCTCGTGACGTGGGAGTGTGACGATGTCCTTTGAATTACCTTTGGAACAGCTTTGATTGATATGCTGGTTGCGGTTGCAAGGCAAAATGTCCGTCCCTATCCCACTGATTCTCCAGTGGCAGAACAATTTTCTACCCTGCCCGTCGATCCACTTTGCAGTACCAATCTATCAAGCGAGTAGCATGATATGAAAAATTATCACCAAAAAAGATCAAAGGAAAAATGCACAAAATAGCGATAAATATATATATGTGTGTGTTACATTATTGTAGAAGCATGAGGGATAATGCAGTGTCTCGGGGGACAAGGGTAACAAGTGGAGCATTTACAAACACAGTACACACCTGATTTAGGGTATGCACAGACGAGTAAATCATCATCCCTAGCTTTCCACGTCGGCAGTGTTGCGTATTCCTGAGCGTGTGTTGGGTACGGAAACGTTGGGATATAGAATCCTTCATGTTCCAATATCTTCAGTTTGCTTCCATCTTCTCCTTCCAAAAACTTTACAGGCATCCTGTAGAAAACAAACCATTTAATATTCCATTTCAATTCTTCTTAACGAGATTATCGATATGGAGATAAGAAGAATGTTAATTAATTTTCTCCAATTGTCTATTGACTGTTATCCCTAGAGGTGTTTCCGTGGAATCGGTGATAAATACTAACTGCTATGACATTTAAATTAATTACAATAGCACTTTCTTATCCGTACACGACAGCGAATTCAATAAAGTATAATTGGAAGTTAAAGATTTTAAAATAATTGAGTTTTCTGTATTAGCGTTAACGTATATATATATATATATAGCTGTATAAGTCTGCCTATGTGTAGTGACAACTACAAATTATATCTTGTCCATCGGATTTCTTATGGTCAAGAAATACCAGGCGTTAGAATATGTATAAAGTGCCTAGAAAACCTACCTAACGATGTTATAGTAGATCTGACATAGGCGGATCCAGGGGGGGGGCGGGGCTGGCGGGCCCGGGGCCCCCCTTTCGTGGGAAAAATTTGGTTGATTATATAGGGAATCATTGAAGAATGACTGGAGCGGGCCCCCCCCCCCCCCCCTTAGGAAAAGTTCTGGATCCGCCACTGTCTGATTCTTAACTTCCTCCCCGAGCGGAGCTGCATGGAACCTGTACTTTTATTTCTAACTTCTACATAAACACCCCGCCTAGCATAGTGCAGACACCTTGGCTTACTATGGCTTACAAAACAAGCTTTAATTTCGGGAGGTGAACCTTCTCCAGTGGCGGGGGGGGGGATTCCGGGGTTTGGAACCCCCTTTTTCTTGGCCGATCAATGCATTTGAATGGGAGCATATAGTTGGAACCACTCCTTTACTCTATGTTGGGAGCCCCCCCCCCCCCTTTTTAAAATGGCTGGATCCGCCACTGTTCTCGTACTAGGAATTAAACAAGGATGTAGGATGCAATACACGAAGTATTCTTTTATATACATTGTGGCGGCGAAAGGTGTTTGTGTGTGTTCATGTTTGCATGCGACTGTAAGGGCGTGCAAGATCAGCGAGATAAAAACGGTGTGAACTCTGAGGTTGTGAACCCCGTGTAAGATACGCGAGACAAGCATGGTGTGAAACCATCCCTTCCCACTGTTTCCACTTCTTAAACTTAATAGTATATAGTTACTAATCTAGTCAACAGACGAATTATATACCCCTCAGATACCTCTAGTTATTTATAGTATAGCTATAATCTACATTTCATCAATTGAGTTAATATGATATTTAGTGATACTTTTTGAAAAAATACATCGTGAATCACGACCTTTGTTTATAACTATATAATTGCAAAGTTTCAAATTATTGTTGTGTGTGTTAAAATAACTTTAAACTGTCTTTAACCTACCTGCAAAAACTTCCCACAAGTACAGTCCTACTTATTAATCGATTCTATTGGGGTAGCTTATAGGAGTTATTTTTAAATGTCAGAATAATCGAGTCGCATTATACATTGTAACTACTGAACGTTGAAAAGGGGAAATTTAGACAGATCATTTGTAAAATAAACATGATATAGAAACAATTAGTATGCATTAACTTCAGGATTGTTGAAAGTTTGACTTATTACAATACTTTAGTTTTAAGTTACAAATAACAAATACCTAGTTTGAGGCTGAATGTTTTTGATGAATGAAGTTAGTTTGAAGTTACAATGGTGATCTTTACGAAGGAACTATTTTATAAGTCTTAAAAATGATACACCACTTTGCTAGGACTTCAGAAAAGTGTATGACAGAACTAAAATTACATCATATTCATACAAATATATGTAAAATATATGTAAAATAATAAATACACTGGGAGCTATTTAATATTTGTTTCTGAACTATTATAATGCTAACGGGAGCTTGTCATAATTACATCAATACACTTCAGGAATGATTTATAAGCTGTTAGTATGTGTTTAATCATTATAATCATAACGGCCCCTTCCCCGCTCTCCCTTCCAAACAAAATAACAATAAGAATTCGGTTATAACTGCCGATATTCTCGATAATTGTGGATCATAAAAAGTTGTTGAAATCTATTAAAATTAGAATAATGCTTTAAATTATTTATTTTTTTATCAATTTTACTTATATTCATAAAATTAAAATGTTATTAAATGTTACCAAAGGCTGTTAGAGGTCTCTACCTTAATGAACAAGACGTTTTGAGTATAGTTTTTTTTTAGTATAAAGACGTCATTATATTCAGTAAAAACAAAAATGTTGGAAAATAGCATTAAAAAAAAGAAATTAAATTATCTTTTGTTATTGTTATAAACTTAAGAATTTGTATGCAATGGCTTATACGGTTTTCAAAATTTTGACATTAAAAAGAGTTCAAGAGTACCAGTACAGCCAATGATGCCCACAAGTTATCACGTTTGGAAACTGCATCAGGCCAAAAGATAACTCTAAAGCATAAAACATGTAAATATAACGGTTCTGAACATTTTTAAAGATTACTTGTCCTATTAAATGAGACTTCGGTTCCTAAGTCCGCCCGCACCACCCTCTTATCCCCTTTTTACACAAAAAAATTACTATAGTATTTAGTCTTTTGAAGAAGAGTATATGTTTTAGATTTCAATGAGCGTTTGTATACAATTTAAGGAAACCGTACGGCCTAGTAAAACGAAAATAATCCATACCGTATTTAATCAGCTATAAAAGGCCATAACATGTGAAAAAATATGAAATGATTCAATGGAGAAACGGTCGAATTTATAAACAAAACAATCTAAGAAATGAGAGAAATAAATATGAAAGACGTCAACCAACGTCAACCAAAACCAAAGGCTTCTGACTTGGGACAGACATATACAGAATGTTGCTGGTATTATTCTTTTAAAAAATAAAATATTAGTAAATATGTATTGCTATACAATTATAAACGCTAGTGGTTTTATCTCCGGCATCTACTTCGCACATTAAACACGTTAAACAAGGTCATGTTTTCTCAGATGGTTTATGAAATTTTTCTACTTTTGATATTTTAAGTTTGACAAGCATGATTTATAACAAAGCTTTCAGGAACTTCGATCAGTACTTCGTGTTTTTGTTGTTGATTATTTTAGCCTACCAGGCCCCTAGGTCCATGTCAAGTATGGCCATCACATGGTGTCCGTATTCGTCATTTGTCGTAGTCGTTAACCTTTTCAATGATCTTCTCCTCTGAAACTACTGCACCAATTTCAACCAAACTTTCGCATATCATCGTTTCACTGTAAAAGCATCAAAACAAGAACTGTAAAAAAAAACAACATTAGAGCAATTTTCCAGTACCTGCTTCATTTAAACGATTAAATTATAAAATTGGTCAAAATTACTGAAATTTAATTATTTATTAGAATTAATAATTTATTTAAAATATTTGTCATTGATTTAACTTCCTTCCGTAATATCAGAATCCGTGTTCAGTTTTATTGATTGTTATTGGAGACAATTCTGATACAGTTATCAAAAGTATGCATGCTTCTTTTTTTGTGTGTAATCGATTGTACCGAAGGTAATCGCTGACCATCATGAATTAATTTGTTTCGAAATGGCAATTATAACTTTTGGTTTCCGATAAAATTCTGGTTTGAGTTATGAATAACATTCTCATTTATTCAAATACTTGTTCCCCCTAAA
The DNA here is from genome assembly GCF_963676685.1 of Mytilus edulis. NCBI lineage: Eukaryota > Metazoa > Mollusca > Bivalvia > Mytilida > Mytilidae > Mytilus > Mytilus edulis. Next base: position 61,920,970 of record NC_092346.1, on the reverse strand, counting down.
TCATAAAAATTACAGCTTTGATCCTATTTGAGGTATGCATATATTGTTTAAAATGTTATTAAATATTCCATGATATTGTATGGATCTTCAAGTCCACACAAGCTATGATACTATGAATTTGAGTTTAAGTTAGAATGACGTTGAAAGCAAAACTGTCATATATTGAGAAATGAAATCAGGGGAAAGAGACCCTGCCTCTCGGAACATATGATTTAACAATTGGTAGCTTATCCCCTTATTTTACATACATTGAGTTTAAAGGTGCAATTACTACATAAGTAAGCCGCCTACCAAAACCAATAACAACATCATACATTTAGTATGTAGTACAACATGTAGGTATTTAACAATAACAATGGGACTACTGTAACAAACAGACTCTGATTAGCGTTAGGACATACTAAATTATGTATGTCAATCAAAATTGAAATTATTACGCAATTTTTCACGAAAAGTGACCATTGTCTGGTCTGGTGGACAAGGTGGATGATTTATCTACAGGTTTACACAATGCTATATAAACATTTATTTTCAGAGTAAATGCAATCTGTTATCCAGACTGAAATAGCAAGTAAGTTTAATAGTCTTAAGAGAATATTGCATGTTCAAATTTAGTCACTAATAACTGATAGAAATATCCCAGCTAATGTATATTAAACATGGTTTAAGAAAATGTTCTAACTGGTAAAATTTAACTATTGTAGAATTAAGCTTTTATTTAGTACCAAATCAAAACTACTGTTTTTATTTCATATAGTAAAACCAGAATTAGTTTGTAAAAAATTCTTTCGGGCGATTCAGTGAAAATCATTCCTTCCACTATCAAAACAATTTATTGATTTTTTCAGGACACCTTCTATGTCTAAACAAATAATAATGCTAAGAACTATAGCAAAGTCCAAGACATTTAGTATCTGACGTGTCACCTTGAATTGTTTCCATTGGTTAATTAACTGTGATATATTATTTCTCATGTTTTTTTCTTCAAATTTCAGATATAAAATCGCCATGATTAAAGCACTTATCATTTTGTTGTGTGTCGCCGTTGCCTTTGGATTTCAATATGGTTACTATGGTGATAACGATCGTTTTGATATAGATGATGACTATTATCGTCTACGTCTCGGCGGAAGAGGACGTGGTGTAAGAGTAATCAGACCAAATGTCTACCCTAAATATGCTGTACGCAGTGTTGTAAGGCGACCATCTGTACATGTCGTCCGTGGTAAGTTGTTTGTTCAATTCCTTAAAAAGGGAAAACATGTTTTGCCTAATCTCAAATGGCAGTGAGATATCCAACACTTTTAAAGTATATTTCATAAATTGTTTGCGTTCAACTTTATTATATCAATGATTTCGAAGTAAAAACTTTCATAAATTGAATGAATGGATAAAAGTTTTCTTTTAAATATAATTGATCTTTACACGTAGTTCAAAAGTTTCATTCATAGAAAGTTTAAATGAAGATAACCGCACTAATGTTTTAAAACTTACACTTGAATTACAGAACGATTGAAACAAACAATTCTCCACAAAAATTTTTCGCCATTCAAACGAATGTTTTGATTCAAAATCTAGCTTGCATTTTTTGTTTATTGGTATTTCTAATCAGCTTGTAGGCTGAAATCGTTCTTTCTCCTTAGCATGTTAAGTATTTGTGTCTCTTACTTATATAGACTGGTCCTTTTGGTCAGTTATATGCAACGTTTAATTAATATTCGCTCCATATCTCACTAGAAAGTTTTATTTTATAAGAGATGGCGAAATTTACTTCTACTTTGTTCTCAATGTCAACAATGATAATAATAATGAATAAAAGTTTTTTAATTTGTCTCTCATTTTCGCTAGCCAAGGCTTACTGGACCACAATCCTTGGCTAGCAAAGATGCCTGTCTCTATCTATTTCCTTGAAATACAAATGTAGACTGATAGGCTGTCGAATGTCATATTTAAATAGATACAATGAATAATTCATATATCATTATTTTTTAGGATACTGAAAAAAAGAACACCAAAGGAAAAGCTGGTTTCCATTAAAGTGCTACTGATCGGGAGCAGGAATCTCCGTTTCACTATTTATAATGTTGTTGTTTAATATGATTAAACTGATGAGTTAATATTCCTTCTTTGTTGTTCCTACTATAAACAAGCACGATTGCATATATATAACAGTATATTATCAATGTCCTGACTATACAATATCGAATTAAGTGTATGGCGCAGTTCATTAACTTAATTCAAATGTTTTATATCCGTTGAGTATCGTGCTCTAAATAGCGATTTATAACTATCTTTCTAGTTCAATTCATAAGTATAAACAGAAGGATATACATGTAGATATGGAATAATACTTCAATGCTACGACAACCCAAACAACACGAACAAAAAAAAGACATAAATTAATGTTCTTCATGTTTGACTCCAATAGTAGACATGACTTTGTGTCAAGCTCCAAATTGTCTCGAGTCTAAAAAGATAGGCATTCTTTTACTTCTTCATTGAACAATATCGATTAAAGTCTTTGGTGCAATTCTTATTGCTTTTGCTCCAAATTTTGTTTTTTCAAATGGTTTATGCATCCATTGTATATCGTGCTCAATGTATAATTTCATAAATACTTCAGTTCATCAGTTTGAAACAAAATGTGTAGTACAGGTTAATGAATAAGCAACCCAAACATCAAAAAGACATCTTCAACATAAAGACTTTAACATTAGACATATGTCTATACAATATGCATAAATAAAATGTTTTTTATCATATAGGCCTATATAACCTGATGTTCAGTGATTGTCGTTTGTCGATGTTGTGCATTAGTGTTTTTTGTGTCTTTGTTTTATATAATAAACCGTTGGTTTTTCTGTTTGGATGATTTTTATATTAGTCATTTCTCGGACCCTTTATAGCGTGCTGTTCTTTGTAAGCCAAGGCTCCGTGTTGAAGATAGTAGTTATAATATAATAATAATAAATTCTTTATTTAAAGAGGGTAAACTCAGTTAGTTACAATGAACTAATTTTCCCTGAGGCCCTAACTTATAATAGTTAACATTTACAAATTATGACTTGGATGGAGAGTTGTCTCATTGGCACTCATACCACATCTTCTCATATCTATTATTTGTCAAGCATCAAATCGTCTTAAGTCTTAAGAAAGTAAGGCATTCTTCTGTTTATTAGATGTCAAACTGTACATAAAGAACCTTATCAAAACAAATTGTATAGATGTGGTGCTACAACATAATTCGTCAAAATTGATGACATACATGATCATCAAATGTAATTGATAAACAAATTACTTTAGGGGGACAGTACACCATATAACACAAAATAACATTTTTACACCTTAGCAATTATTTGTCACCCTCGACTTTTATTGTGAACAATAAATCAACGAATATTATTGATTATTTACAAAGGTGTCTTCCTGGATCGGAATGTTGAATGAAAAATATATTTCTCCAGTGTCGGCGAACGTGTATTGAACTAAAAAAAAACTGACTTATAGGAGAATACGCACAAGTCCTTTAAAAATATGTTTAAAGTTAAACTATTGTGTACTTTATTGCTTTTTAAATGGGCATAGTCTGTAATGCAATCGGATGTTTTAAATATAACACACCCGAGAGTACACTTACAAAAGCCTTATATCTGAATATTTAAAAGTTCCTACTATGTATTGGCTACCTAAACTTCACAAAAAACATTTAAATATCGTTTCATCTCGGCCTGTAGTAAGTGTTCTACAACTAATCTTTCAGTGCTCTTAACTAGTTCATTAACTACTATTGAAGAGCTTATCATAATCTATTGTAATAAAATATATGAACATAGTGGTATAAACCCTTTTTGGAGTGTAAAAAAATCTTTGGATGTTTTAGATAAATTACGTGCTTTTGATGGTCCTTTTGATTCTGTTAATAGTTTTGATTTTTCTACTCTTTACACTTCACTTCCACACTATCTTATTAAACAAAACTTTCCTATTCAATTAAATGGTCGTTTGGTGAAGCTGAATGTAGATATATTTGCTGCAACTCATTGAAAGCCTTCTTCTCTAATGAGAAAGGTAAATATGCTAGGTAAACTTACTGGAGGTGTGATGAGATGATTGAAGCTGTTAATTTTCTCCTTGATAATATTTATGTACGTTTCGGCAACAAAGTTTATTGACAGGTTGTAGGTATTCCTATGGGCACTAATTGTGCCCTTTTAATAGCAGACTTGTTTTTGTACTGTTACGAATAACAGTTTATGACTAAACTCAGTAAAGACCCGTCGACATTGCATTTAATTGATAAATTCAACAACACTTATCGTTATCTTGATGATATTTTTTCGTTAAATAATCAAGAACTTTCTCAAAATACTGCTGAAATTTACCCTAAGGAACTTACTTTAAATAAATCAAATTTATTCGGTAATAACTGTCCTTTTCTGGATTTAGATATTTCGGTTTTAAACGGGAATTTCCACACTTAAATTTACGACAAACGAGACGATTTTTCGTTCCCTATTGTTAATTTTCCATTTTTAGATGGTTATGTTCCTTTAGCACCATCTTACGGTGTTTATATTTCACAACTTGTTCGCTATGCCCGTGTCTGTTGTGACGTTTTTGATTTTAACGAACGCAACCTATTTATTACTGGTAAATTATTAAACCAGGGATATCGTTACCATAAATTACTTAAAACCTTTACTAAATTTTTCCATAAATATAAAGATTTGGTTTTAAAGTTTGGTTGTACCTGTAGAAAACTTATTTCAAACGGGATAGCACATCCTCATTTTTACGGAAATGTTGTTAACCGTGCCCGGAAATTTAGAAATGATCCATGTAAACTTGTCGTTCCTTCAAATAAACCTAGTCTAAAAGGTTACCTATTCAACACTGTAATAAGATCATTGAATATTGTTTTTATTGGTATAAATATTGATTTTGTTATCAGTAAATTAAAAGCCAACTAAATATTACTAGTATGTTATATACATATACATATTCATGGATCTACAATCTGTCGATACCCGTAACTTGGCATTGCACAAGGTCCTGTTTTTCTCGGGCTGTTTATGACGTCTTTACACTAAATCCATGTGATGTTGGATGTGTACGGATTGATAGTTTAGTCTTAGATGCATGATTTTTTTTATTAGTTGTTAGTGGCTTTGACCTACCTTTCAGATAGCTGCGAGTACTCTCAGATCTGTTCATTGTGTCTTTTTGTGTCGGGATGTATAAGTACCCGGCCACGTCCACTTGTATTTTTTGTCCATCTGATGAGTTAAGCCTTTTTCAACTGATTTTTATAGTTCGTTCTTATGTTGTACTGTTATACAACTGTCCCAGGTTAGGGGGAGGGTTGTGGTTGGGATCCCGCTAACATGTTTAACCCCACCACATTATTTATGTATGTGCCTGTCCTATGCGGTATGGGCTCTGCTCATTGTTGAAGGCCGTACGGTGACCTATAGCTGTTAATGCCTGTGTCATTTTGGTCTTTTATGGATAGTTGTCTCATTGGCAATCATACCACATCTTCTTTTTTATATAATAATCTGATCTCTTTTGTTATTTTTGTAGTTGTGTTGAAGTCCCAGAGATTTAGCTTACTATAATACAAGGTCTAAGCTACCATTATCTACATAAGAAAATGTCTGTACTAAGGGTGTCTTCCCGATTGTCCCACTTTATGAAATTACAGGTAAAAAAGTTTATGAAATTTTGTGGGACAATCGGGAATATGTTTTGTTAGTGATTAATTTGTTTTTATAGTGTACTTTTAAAAGGTACTTATCAATTTAACTTATAAAATATGAAAAAAAGACGTTTTATTTTGTATGATTGAAGTATCATGATCAAACATGGAATATTATATGAAAGTCATCAAATTTTAGTAGTAGATGCATATTTTTTTTTTAATTTGTTTTTATAGGATCTAGTTGTCAGTAACTGTGAATACTCACAGATCTACACTTATTGTCTTTGTTGTGGTCATGTATAAGTAGCCGTCCACGTCCACTTTGGTTTTTTGTAAGATGTATTTCTGTTTTAACCCATCTGATGAGATAAACTGATTTTATAGTTTATTCTTATGTTGTACTGTATCAAGACTGTCCAATTGAGAGGGTTGGTGCCTTCAAAAAGTTTAACCCCATCACATTCTGTATGTGCCTGTCAGGATCCTGAAATTCAGTGGTTGTCGTTTGTTCCTGTGTAACATTGGTTTTTCATTTATTATTTTGTACATAACCTATGCCATTAGTTTTATCATTTGAATTGTTTTACATTTGTCACATAGCTATGTGGTATGGCATTTGCTCATTGTTGTAGGCCGTATGCTGACGTATAGTTGTTAATTTCTGAATCACTTGGTCTCTTTGGGAGAGTTGTCGCATTGGTTTGGTGTGTTTGAGTTTTTGATTTTTCCATTTACTTAGGGACTTTCCGTTTAGAATTTTCCTCGGATTTCTGTATTTTTTTAATTTATTTTCTCCCCATAATTTATATTCCACATCTCTATTTATTCATTCCAAAAACACAAGTACAAACCAACATACCAAAAACAACATTATACCTTTGAAAGAATACTCGCACTCATAGTACTTAACCTATAATTGCTATGAAATTACGACCACCTATATCAATGATATTTAAACGATCAAATTCCGGTCATGACATTATCATAGAAGGCAAAATAAGGCATCTGATCTCATGTTGTCGCACAACTAGAAACACACAATTTGAAACCTTAACATCAATACAGTATAATAATTAGGCAATATGGTATACTATTGTATAGCAATATAATATTTCCCACAGAAAGTAACCAAAAGTTAGCATGCAATAAATTCTAATATTGCACTAGTGCAATAAATCTTCCAAAATTCATGACGTCATCAACGACAAAATCTTAGTTTAAACCAATTTTTACTTTTAAATATTTTATTGCTATACAATAAAAGGGTTATTGCATAAATATATTAGGGAGTATTGTCCCTCGTAGAACATATATTGCACTCGCAAGCTCGTGCAATATAAAATTTCTGGACAATATTCCCTAATATTCATGCAATAACCCTATAATATATGATAGCGAATGTGACATATTTCAAACAGACATTTAGATATAGTAGCACTTCATCGTTTTCCTGTGGCAGTGTACATTTTCCGCCCCTCATCCCGGTTGACTTACCTTGCATAATCTACGAATTATTCTAATCGTTATTTTTTTCGTCTTGAATTGGCATGAAATAATTGTTACAGGAAGCAAGAAGCAATCTAATATGGTTGGTCAAATTAGAAATCTATATATGAATGATCTGGTCCCCTTCATGGGCCTACTTATATTGTTTTTGCATAGACATTTTACATGTCCAACTCAAAACATTACCTAGTCAGGGGATCACTTTTCAAAACCTAAGATCCGCATCTTGTGGGGATAGGCTTCATTTGTGGCGCAATGTACTCTTCAGAATTGAACTCGTCTGGAACATTCACATTTGGTCAAAATTGAATCTATGATAAAAACTACTAAAACTACTGATGCTAAGATTATGTAATTTGTATGAATAAGACGAGCCTTTTACAGGCTTAATATCGATCTTATACATTTTCTTCTTAGTGGATGTTAGTTAGTGCATATGGTTTCCGATTTTTCCACTGACCGCCGAAATCCCGATTTTACATAACTCACATGGATATTATTCATTCATACAAATATTTTCTGTTATCAGATTGAGAATTTATTATATGGTGAACATAAGTTTTTTTTTGGTTATACCTGTTGTGCGAACGAATCATACGATACGTTTATTACTTCCACTGATTCGATACCACTTCTGGTGCACTACATTTTCAAAGAGTAACTCCTTGAAATAAGAATGAGTTGTTCCTCAATATGATCAAAAACAAAAAGTAAGGGCGACGCTCTAATTGTGTTTTTTTTTTTTTTTTTACATATACATGTAACAACAAAAAATAAGTAAGAAAGGAAGACAGCTTTTTTATTTCAGGTTTATAAACGTTGTGATTCACTGGGTCAAATTCTTGTATGTCAGCGATTTTGTCTTACCCTATCGGATACACTTAAGTTTCATACAATCCAAAGACCCAGTGACATTGAAAATTCTACTTAAATGCAAAAATAAGAACCAATTTAAAATATATTCATGCAAAGTTAGTCCTGAATGAAAACAAACAATCAGATTGTAAGACCATGATTTATCGTGCCTATCAATGTACAGGAAACACTAATGGAAAATTCATAGAAATACGCCACAGATTTGTGCATCGCGCTATTTATGTATAAATGAAAACATCATCGAAAACTCGACGACGTATACGCCACAATCTTTTGCATCCCTCCAATTAAAAATTACAAAAAACAAAATTATAGAACCAAACAAACCTAGTTTCTAGAAAAAAAACCTATTTATAAACGAATCAATGACTTCATCAACAAACACAAGACACATGTATAAATTCAAGTAACAGTTTAACAGATAAACGGTATAAATGACAGAAGCAATGATTTCTCAAAATATGAGAGTTTTGATACGACACCTTTCATCGAAATCTTTTACGTAAGACTTCTACGGATGCAGTTATATTAAATACATAATTAATCTTTGGCAAAATTAACTTTGTTTTCCCAGATTTGATGTATATTCCGCAAAGATTCGAGAAATTTGCTCTTGCGTAAATGATAATAAACCAACAAAACGAAAATTTACATATCAAATAAAACAGACAGAAAGGCAAAGTGACTGACATTACTTAATATCAGCTGTCTATTTTTGACTATCTTAAACTGGCTCAACCATTGAAGAGCAATGTAACAAAAACAACGAGTAAGTTCTGTTCTAATACGGGATAAGACTAAAAATTTCTGGCAACAGCTTCATGCCTAGGCGCTTACTTATTGTCTAGTATTAATGCTTAACGTCTAATTTCACTTATTGCCACCAACACACACATATATAAAAAGACATATTTTGTACAAATATCTCTTGATGAAGACTGTAATCTCACCTGTTTATATTTGTTTAATTGGGTTGCTGTCTCACCGACGTATACCCAAACAACCCTTTTATACATATTTCAATAGAAATATAATTCCGTAGCAATCATTTGAAGAAAAATATCATAAAATTCCCGTTAGTTTGGTTCAAAGTCGTACTACACAATTAAAGAAGATCCCACCCAGAAAAACATTGAAGTTCTTTATTTGTGGTGAGACAGAATAAATAATGTATGTCAATCAGAATCCAGATTATTACACAACTTTCACAAAAGGTGTCAAATATCATGTCTACTTACGTCTACGGACTGTAACATTAGTAACACACAGATTGACACAAAACTATATAAACCTTAATTTTCACAGAGAATTGCAAAAGCCAATGATAGCTTCGACTGACACAAAGTAAGTTTATAATAGGTACTATTTCCTAAGTTGTGACGATTTTTTTTTATATCACAAACGCATGAACAGTTTCAAGCTTTGATCTATATTGTAAGGTTAATGTGAGACTTGTATAAATTTTATATCCTTTTCCATAGAAAATCTCTTTGCAGAAAATACAGTACATAAAAAGGATTCAAATTTTAGTATTTTTTATGGAGGTTATTTTTCTCCTCTCTTAATTTTTTTTGTTTTTGCCCATTATTCTCTATTCCTGAGATTTTAAAACCCTTTAATTTCTGTTCTTTTATCTAAGTGACTGAATATTGTATTTTTTTTCTTTTGTATTTGTCCATTTTTCTCTATTTGGTAAATCTCACCAACACTCTAATTATTTGCAATACAATATCCGATTTATCAAAACAAAAATAGTACGATGATTTTGTTATTATTTTATAACGAAACAGATGATATCAAAGTTTCACTTAATCAAACACAACATTGACTATTACATGTACATACACCATACACAAGGTGCAAAATTTAAAGCAGGATCGTTTCTTCTTGGATTGATTAAAAATAATACATCTATTGTTGTTTTTTTTTTTAGATCAAGGATGACTATGCTTAAAGCACTTATCATTTTGTTGTGTGTCGCCGTTGCCTTTGGACTCCAGTATGGTTACTATGGTGACAACGATCGCTTCGATGTAGATGACGACAGCTATCGTCTACGTATACGTCTCGGAGGAAGTGGATACAGTGGTGCAAGATATATCCGACCAAATGTCTACCCTAAATATGTACGCAGAGTTGTAAGCCGACCATCTATAATTATCCGTGGTGGTAAGTTATTTTGTTGAATTTCTTTAAAAGAAAAACGGAATTGCATTAATTTGTTCCCCCTTATATTCGTTTACCATTTGTACTAAGAAAACAGACGTAAAAATGTGTACGCCATTTCCACGAAAAGACTCACCAGTTATTCTCGAATATTTAAGTAATGAATAAAGGCAAATAAGGAACAAAATTGAAGAGAAATGAGAACCAAACATTCAGAGAGTTTTTTTTTAAATACAATAACTAACGTTTGTCTATTTTTTCGGTCGAAAACCATCAGTAGTTTAAACAATTCAGATTTTTTTAGCAGTCAATTTACCAATGTCCAATATCGATCAATGATAGTTCAGCTGAATACTTAATTGCTGACTAAAGGTAAGAATGTACATGAACTGTTTGATGGGAATTATTCCACCTGCAGAACATATTTTTAGTGTCCAAAATAAGTTCTACATTTGTACACGCAAATTCATCACGCATAGTCAGTGGATTGCAAAATTTGTGTAATTTAAAATTTAAACTGTTTTGCTTAACTGAAAGACAGATCTGAGTTATATGTATGCTTTTAATTCTTCGCTAATCATTCTATTACGATCGTATGAATCAATTCTGAATCTGAGGTCTTTACTCTTTGGGTTTACATGTGCGATACAAATAAAAATAAGAGGCAGCTATTCATTACTCGTGTGCGTTATCTCTACAGAAAACCACATTTGGGTTTAAACTTTATGAAAAGGGAGAATCTCTGTATTTATTGCGCATAATGGGGTTTTTTTTTAAATAAAATTAGCTGAGCTAATGTTTTTTAAACGCCCACATAAATCATTGAAAAAAATATATCTATTATTAAAACGTCAAATTAAAGACTAAAAAACGATAGTATTTTATACTCTTATCTTCTTTGATAATGATAATAATGATTATGCAAGTATTTAAACGTTATAGTATCCGTTTTACTGCACCAGATGTGAATTTCCACAATGAGTCCCTATGCTCGGAGATACAACCAAATATATTTAATATACAAGTACATGTACTTATTTTTCCTTATGTTTATTTATCTCTTCTCAATGGGCTGATTTCTTTTCTAAAATCAGATTATGCCCTATACAATACATTTTTCTTATACATATATATGTGTGTGTATTTTTTAGGATACTAAACAAACCTGAAGACAGAACAAAGAACATCCAAGGAAAAGCTGATTCCACAAAATGCCATAATGACAGATCGGAACAGTTGTCTCCATTTCAATAATGTAGTTGTTTAATATGATTAAACAGACGAGTTATTGCTTTATCTTTTATAAAAACAAATAGTTTTCTATGTTGTATTTAGCCCACTGTTTTTCATATTTTGTTCTTTTTTTCGTTTTTTGCAATAGCATTCGCAATTTTAATTCGCTTTATGAGTTTGCATATCGTTTGGTATCTCTCACCTCCCTTCTTTTATAAAATGCAGGAAAAACAACTAGTACACATTTCACAACGTTCTTTTCTTGACCTGAAACCAGTATTATATGTTAGACTAAAATTGAGGATGAAAATGGGGAATGTGTCAAACAGACAACAAACTGACCAAAGAGCAGAAAACCTCCGAAGGCTCAGAGTTTAATTTCTAAAAGTGTTGTTTGTCTTTCCGTGATTTGCGACATAACCAATAAATCAATATTTATCAGCTGTAGGTTATGTAATTACAAAGTGTATCATATGTTTCACATTCAATTTACTCAATCGTCACTTAAAATTCTTTTTAGACTATACGCGAATGTGGCGTATACAATTTTAATCCTGGCCTCTATGATGAGTTTATTTGGTCATATCAAATTATTTCTGACATCACACGTATAACCTTGAAAATATTTTGATATTGCCAAAATGGAATAATATAAGTCCTTGAATAAAATTAGTCGATGATTTACGATTATGTCATAATTTAGTCTTATCCAATGTGGCGAGGTTCGCCCGGTTGGCATCAAATTGGTGCGCAAATTACATGTAAAGTTGAAACCCATAAAACTGCTTTAACAATCTGTAAATATATGTATTCTTGAGCTGTGTCATTGAAAGGTACAAAAAAAAGTGAATTTCCCCGTCTCCTTTCAATTAATCTAATATTTCTTCCTTCAATCAAAGGACAATTGAACACAAAACATAATCAACTGTTACAGATTATATCTTATTGCTACAAATCGCCATACAGTTTGTGGATGGATACTCCAGATTACGTACCAAAAGCTTAAAAAGAATATATTCACATAATATGACTATACTGAAACGTGCAATTCATAGTTAAGAACAGAACAACTCTTATTTTGATGTTTCCACTCCATTAAAATCAGTATTTCAAGTCATAGTGGGAACATGGAAAGGTTACCTACTTTTTTTAAATTTCTGTTACTTTTTTTCTATTGTATGTAATGCGTTTTATAATGCTAAATATTTGCAACCCAACAGGATGACTCGTAAATAGTCATATTTACACTGGCCTTTTTCCGACTGGTAGTTAAAACCAAGCCAAAGTGGAGTGTCCGTTTGGCTGTGCAGGATATATAAGTACGCAGCCACGACTGATAAAAATAGAGACGTTAAATCCGATGTCTCGTGTAGTGTATAGACTGTGCTACGCTCTTTGCACCTTATTGACAATTGACACAACTCTTTGAAGGAACCATAGATGGTCGGTTACAAAGCACAATTTCTGTCCCTATTTTATTTAAAAAAACGAAATTAAAAACCCCACACATTTTCCAGTGGCAGTCAAAATTTGCCCAACCTTCATCTTTGACGGCCACTATAACAGGACCTACCTACTCCATTTATTGTTTAATTGTGCACATCATAAACATGCATAACATATTTTTCACTGAATTTGAACATCCTGGAATCAATTTCACAAATAAAAAAATTACGACTATAAGATAGATCGTAAGTCATTATCAATTAAGTATACTATTCGCATTCAAATTGAGGTTACTAAACACTTTACGTTTAATCGACAATAAGGGGGTGGGGGGGGGGGGGGCTGAATGTGGTTTATTATATAATCATCTCCAGCTCCACTTTCGTTATTTTCTCATTGTTTTACATTCTGCAATCATGCAAACTATGTACGCATGGAATATGGAATTCATTCTATTGCTTATACAAAGTAACTTGAACGTAGAATAATCAAAAGGAAAAATGTTTACGGAGTGTTAGCATGACGGAGGATATGAGAAAAAAACGAATATTCGAGACAGGACAAATTCGTTTGACATATACGATGATTAAGAAAAAATAGTTTTGCTTGAGGATTAGATTTAACAGACATATCATCCCGAAGTTGAAGGGGTGGTGTGGCTGATGAAAGTATTCGACCCTTCATTATTTTCCCATACCTCAATAGTAAATGAAGATTGATTGCTTTAAGATTTCAACAACTGTATCATTTTGCATTGTTGAGTAAAGGCAGTGTATTTAGAGAAAGGTTCCGAAAACAAAAATAATTCAGATTGCAAACCAAAGTATGCATAAGACCTAAAAAAATCTTTAGGAAATATTGGTTTAAAGCTTAATTTTAGGTGTTTTGTGATTAGGTACCACGATTATAGATTTAACAGTTTATGATCGTTCAAGTAGCGGCTGCGGTTTGCTTAAATACTCTAACACGACCTGTTATTTAAAAATACAACTGTCATTTCTCTTAAACAAAATGTAAATTGTGATAGATCAGTTAAAACCTTTTGCAGTGTTGAACACATTTGTATAATCCAAAAAAAAAAATCGTTCTACCGAATTCGACTTATCATCCGCATTGTACTAACATGCGCAACACGACGTGTGCCACCAGTGGAGAAAGGTCTGATTACACTTCCAGATCACATGACGTCATCTCTATTTTTGGTGGGGTACTTGATCAGTCTTAAGTTATATCTATGTTGTGTTTTATATACTGTTGTTTATATTTTCATCCTTTTCTTATTCGCTATGGCGGTTTATTTTCAACGAATTAGACTGTTCTTTTAGTATCTCTTGCACTTAAACAAAAAGACTGAAATATACTCGGACGGTGTAAATCATACAACCATATTGTAAATACGTGTAAGCCTTAATTGATAGTTTCGTCAATAGTATTGTGTTAAGATCAATGGTTCAAGAAACAGAAATGCCGTATTCGGTCTAATTTAAATTTTCTGACTGATTTTTATCCTTTTTATTCAGTACTTAAGAAAAAAGATTTATAGGGGGTTTGTGTAAAACTTAAATAAGGCTACTGTAAAATTTTGGTCAGAGAGTGTATTCTAAATTTTCGATAAAATAGTTATCAAAGGTACCAGGATTATAATTTAGTACGCCAGACGCGCGTTTCGTCTACATAAGACTCATAAGTGACGCTCATATCAAAATATTTAGAAAGCCAAACAAGTACAAAGTTGAAGAGCATTGAGGATTCAAAATTCCAAAAGGTTGTGCCAAATACGGCTAAGGTAATCTATGCCTGGGATAAGAAAATCCTTAGTTTTTCGAAAAATTCAAAGTTTTGTAAACAGGAAATTCATAAAAATGACCAGATCATTGATATTCAGGTCAACACCGAAATGTTGACTACTGGGCTGGTGATACCCTCGGGGACGAAACGTCCAATAGCAGTGGCATCGATAATCCTGGTATCTTTGATAACTATTTACACCACTGGGTCGATGCCACTGCTGGTGGACGTTTCGTCCCCGAGGGTATCACCAGCCCAGTAGTCAACATTTCGGTGTTGACCTGAACATCCCAGTGGTGTAAATAGTTATCAAAGGTACCAGGATTATAATTTAGTACGCCAGACGCGCGTTTCGTTTACATGATCCTACATAAGATTCATCAGTGACGCTCATATCAAAATATTTAGAAAGCCAAACAAGTACAAAGTTGAAGAGCATTGAGGATTCAAAATTCCAAAAAGTTGTGCCAAATATGGCTAAGGTAATCTATGCCTAGGATAAGAAACGCGTAACACAATCGATTCCATTTACCTTTTTTTGTTATATGAATATCTGGGTTTGTATAGTCAAAATGCAAAATATTCGCCACCCCACATGATGACCGAGTTGCGTTCAATATCGTAGTGGCTACGTAGCTGCTATCAATATCTATGTAACAGCTAGTCTATAGCTACACGTTCAAAAGTCATTAATCTACGTAGCCCTATGTAGCCGCTACGATATTGAATGCAACCCTGATAACAAATATATCAATTATATCGGAATTATTATGCAACTATCATATACTGACTGACCTTAAAAACGCAACACTCATTTTGTTGATTTTTATTACAAAATCACGGTTGATCCTCATTCAACTACTATTCATACTTACCACATTTCTTCCTTACCACATTTCTTCCTCTTTAGAAAAAAGACAACAACATCTGACTTTCCTGTGGTTATTGAAAATATAGGATTTTTGATTTGGTCATCTGCTTATCAAATTGCCGAATGCCAATGATATGGATTAGCATTTGATATTGAAGAGTTTCATTCGGAAAGAACATGCATGTTGACAGAAAAAAAAATATTTTCCCACATTCCATGTTTAAGTTTCCACGACACTGTCATATGATCGTCAGATCTGAGGACATTTAGCATCCCATGTTTTATAGTTGATTTTAAAGGCTTGTTTGGTTTCCCAATATTAGCAAGACACTGACTTTGCCTTGTTTAAACAAAGGTAAATCAAGTGGCAAATATGTCTTGCATATTCAGGACGACTAATGAGCTACTCAGTTTTCTAGTTTTGGAATTATGAAATGTTGGTTCTTTTTTTTCTGGAACATTGATTAAACTCTACAAGTTGGCATTCTGATGAAACAATTATTAACCCTTCCTTGTCTTTATATATTAATTAGACTGTTGGATAAAAGTATGGCGTAATATAGGTGTGTCGTAATAACAGGGTTGTCTTGATACACATATCTGAAGTCCAGACTTGAAATATATATTTGTACGTGAAACATATTCCATGTATTCTTCAGCAAACCCAAGATCTAAGATAACCTCTTTAAAATGGTTTAGTTTATTGAAATATGCCTATCAAGTTTATGATGTATATGGTTCTCCGCTTGCTGATATAAATGACTGTGAATGTGATAATCGCAAACGTGAAATTTTGAGTTTAAAATAAGTCGAAATTTCGAGTTTAGAAAGTCGAAATTTCGATTTTTAGAAAAAGTCGGAATTTCGATTTTTTATAAAGTCGAAATTTCAAGATTTTAGAAAGTCAAAATTTCAAGTTAAAGTTAAAATTTCGAGATTAGAAAAAGTTAAAGTTTTGAGTTAATTAAAAGTCGAAATTTTAAGATTTGAAATGTAAAAATTTCGACTTTGAAAAAAAGTTCACAACCATTTTTTTATTTTTACTATGTCCCTAATACGCTACCGTAGGATAAATGGAAATGTAAAATTCTTTGCAATTAATAATTGTCAATTACTAGATCAAAGTGAAATATTATTCGATGGATAGTATGATTTCAGATCAGTAGGTTCAGTATTGGAGTTTGCTTTCAGTAACTTTGTTCTTTGGTAATTGTGTTTCTAATTGTTGTGCTATTGTTATTTAATTTCACCATTTATTTTTACTTGTGCTGATCTGATTGGGTCTTTTCTTCCTTGTTAACCTTTTTGTAGTCCACTGATCGAGCTGAAAAATGGTACGGATCGATTTTTAAAATCGTGCTTAAATCTTTAACTTCATGATTAGATCTCTAAATCCGATTAAAATTTTTTTTTAAAAACACTTACTTAAGGTTCTTCTCCGCCAGGGATAGATTGCCTTAGCCTGATTTGGCACGATTATTTGAAGTTTTTAGTCTAGATTGTTCTAAAACTTTGCATCTTTTTTTGTGCTTTTAAATTTTTTTTCTGCGAGCAACACTGGTGAGTCTTACTGTCACGAATCCTGTGTCTAGCGTACAAAAGTTAATCATGGTATCTATAATGTTTTTTTTTTGCCAGCCACATATTTGCATAAGTGTCCAAAGCCAGGAGCTTCGTCGCTATTTTTATGACGTCACATATTTATTATTGTCTTGGTATTGCAGGATGTGAAGTTGATGACAGACTTTTGGTGGTTAATTTGATCTCAACTTAAATTTTAGACTACGGACGATTTAGAGTTTTGACATATAGTCAACACATGATTACTGTTGAAGGCAATAATCATACTATTTTGGATTCTTTGAATTTCTTTTTCATTGGTGTCTATCTATCATCACTTTTTATTCATATTGCAACAGTTATAAATTTCTATTGCAATCATTTGAAAAGACACCGAGTAACAGAAATCGCATCCGACGTAGCAAAGGAGTAGGTCCAGTAAGACCCCTTTTTGGCCCAAAAATATAGCAGATTTACAAAATTGTTAAAATGTAAACTTTTAGTTATTTATTGAACAGTAGAATGCTTCTGCTACACAAATATGTGCTGTTTTTGACAATACAATGCACATATATCGGGTACTAGCACCATTAAGTCATGCTAAATTACTGAAATCTTCACAATTCTAGCATTTTAGTTAAATTTTAGACGGTTTCCGTGTAAAATGAAAGTGGCCGCATTCGTGTTCATCCTTAATATTGAAATGTCAGTTGTATTTGATGATAATACATAGAATATATAAAGGTTGAGGATGAACACGGATGCGGCCACTTTCATTTTTGACAAAAAACATCTGAAAAGTGACATTTTTCGGCATTTTTGGTAGTTTTTACATATTTTAGCTTGAATCGGATCGTTTTTAATGACTAAATTAGTTAAAATCTTTCACATAAACTAATTTATTCAAATGAAATAGACACTTAAGTGTGTAAAAAGTGTTCAAAATCTTTCGTTAGATGAACCTGAAATTTGAGGCCAAAATCGGTCCTTACCGGACCTAGTCCTTTATAAAAAAGGCATTTTCATTTTTTTTCTTTTGCTGTTAGGTTTATGCGGAAAAAGCCTCACTGCCCAATTTAAGAACACCCCACCTAGAGAAACATTGTAGTTTTTATTTGTGGGTACAACAACATAACTAATGAATGTCAATCATAATCCAGATTATTACCCAACTTTGCACAAAAGGTGTCAATTTTATTGTGTCTATTGACGTGGACAGACAGTTACATGACTCGAACGGTTAATTTCGGATTGATGCAACACTATATAAACCTTTATTTTCACACGGAGTATTGTTACAGCCATTTGTAGTCCACACTAAGACAAAGTAAGTATTAATACCAGGTCGGAAGATCCATTTGCAAGTTTGGTTTTTGTTTACTTTAAAAACTTTTTGTGCAGTAGATGCATAATTTGATACATATTATAACATGTAATAAGACAGGAATGAGCTTGAATGTCATAAAAAATTATTTTATATCAGTGATTTCCCTTGAAATATTAAAAAATTAACTATTTGGAGATTATATCCTATCGATGTTGGAAAACAATTCTAACGACATTTCCCTGATAAACATTATTTGCAATTTTTAATTCACTTAATTAAAATATATATTTTACGTGTTATAACGAAACAGATTATAAATTCAAAAACAAAAGAGACAATGTATTACATCACATTGAAAATAGAACCGAGTTTTCGTGATGTGTCAGAAAAATAACTTGTTTTTATTGCTTTTTTTCAGATTTTTGTTGTTTTTAGATCTAGAATGACTATGATCAAAGCACTAGTTCTTTTGTTGTGTGTCGCTGTTGTCTTTGGATTCAATAATGGTTATTATGGCGACGACGATCGCTTCGATTTATTAGATGATGACTATCGTGGTCTTCGTCTTCGCCTTGGGGGAAGGGGATACAGTGGTGCCAGATACATCAGACCAAATGTCTACCCTAAATATGTACACAGAGCTGTAAGGCGACCAACTATTCGTATACACGGTGGTAAGTTGTTTGTTTCATTTATTTTTGAAATTGTAAAATATATTTTGCATAAACAACTATGTAAGTCAAAGAGAGTACATGGTAATCAACATCCTTATTTTCAATTAGAGTTTGTTCTAAAGACAGACTAATATTGCGGTTTGTATAGAATTTTCCATATCTATGACATATTCTGAATGCACCAAATTGTTATCCTTTATTACACAAATGTATGCCCGAGGTCTGAGTTTGAGGTTTTAATACATATTTATATGTGCGTTTAAATGCGCCATGTAAGATAAATATAGTTGGCCGCTTTGAATTATTCGACCGCTATTTTATGTAAAAAAAACAGGTATATATAAATCGGTTAACACCCATAATTTAAAGATATAATTTGAATACAGTTTTTTCTTCGATATGATTTTTTTTCTATTAAAGGCTTTTTTCAATTAAGAAAACAGCCAAATCTTAAATACAGCCGAGCTCACATAATTAAACGCCATCATAATAAAAGCCTTATTCCCATCATTAAAGTGTCGAAATTATCTGTTCAAAGTTGATTGTATATTCTTCTCTCATTCTTAAATAATAACAATAATTATTGATAACAATGATTCTATAAAGGTATGAAAACATTAAGGGCCTTTTCAGTGACACCCGAGACCACATCCAAATAAAAATAAGTAGCCTTGTTCTTGTGTTAATATCTTTATATCTCTGGTAAATGGGCTGAATTGTTTTTATACTTCCGTGGTTTTTCTAATGTCAGATAATGACAGAGCCAATATATGATCCATTCTATATTTTTTTGTTGTAGGATACTGAAAAACTACAGGTAGAAAAAGATAGGCGAAAGACCAAAGAACATCTGAAGGAAAGCTAGTTCTTCTAAAGTGCTACAGTGACAGATCGGAGCAGTTGTCTCCTTTTAAATGGCGTTGTTGTTTAATATGATTAAACGTATATTTTTGTTAGTATTTCATCGTTGTTATTTATTTGAAGGAGGAAACAAAACAGGTACACATGTACACATTTCCTTTACACGATAAAATTTTGAACTACATGTACCTTTTGCTCAAAATTTATTTCTGAGTAGTATTTGTCCTTTTATGGTTTGCGTTGTTTGTCTTTAAGATGATTTGCTACGATCGCAGTGCTCTCTCTATTTCGATTTCACGTTTGATGCAATTCGTAGACATATTCCTCCTAAAATTCAATTTATCAGATGTCATGACTAAAACCTCTCAAACACACATAGAAAAAACTTGCTATAAAAGTAACAAAGTTATCATACAATTGACTATATTAATACACATTACTTGAGGGGATAAACATTCGTATGCAACACGATAAGTATGTTTACACCTTAACCATCATTTTTCACTATCAACTAAAGATTGAACGATAAATCAGTGTATGTCAAAAGGTTATATAATTTACAAAGTGCGACAAATGGTAATATCAAAAAGTTATCGACTAATATACATGTACATTTATTATCTTGAAAATATTTTGATATAACCAATAGTACACCCTATCTATTGGTACGACTAGATACATACATATGTCTTTGACACGACAGATGCAATAGGTAACGCTGTACATGATTGCAAAATCCATTGTATTGCACTGGCAATCAGAAATGCAATCTACTGCGCATGACATCAAAAAGTAAAATCACAAAAATACTGAACTCCGAGGAAAATTCAAAACGGAAAGTCCATATTAAAATGGAAAAATCAAAAGCTCAAACATATCAAACGAATAGATAACATTTTTTTCCTATTCCTGTTTTGGTACAGGCATTTTCTTATGTAGAAAATGGGGGTTTAACCTGGTGTTATAGTTATAGCTAAACCTCTCACTTGTAAAACATTGTTTATACAAATCAGGAACACAAATCCAATTGAAACTGCCGAACTGATAGACGACAATAGAGAGGGGTAATAACTACGTGACCTCGTATTAACATAAGTCTATGTTCTACGGTTGCGACATACTGAGTGTTTAGATATATAAAAAAAGAAGAGATGGAATGATTGCCAATGAGACAACTCTTCAAAAGAAACCAAATGTCACAGACGATTTTTCTGTTTATTACGATCACTTCGATATACAAACTACGTGTAAAAATGAAAACTCACACAAATTGCATTTCAATATCATTTAGAAATGTCGCAGTCGGGGACGGTGGAAATCTGCCACCAGCTGTGTTGTTTCATGCCTTTTAAATTATTCAAATGATTTATATCTCTAAAACAAAGGATAAAATTCAACCAAATCATATATTTTTCTTTTCTCCAAAATATATGAATTACACGAAGTGCAGTTTCCAGCGACCCAACAGCTTTTATGTATTTGGTTAAGTGTGCAACTGTTTTTATCTGGTTATTTGTTATAGAACCCTTATAGATTGTTAGAAACCAATATGTAGGTATGATGTGATGTGCATTGATCACAAACAAACATTTGCGGTTTTTGTGGATGTTGTTTATGATAATATATAAATTTAGTGGTATTTTTAAGGTTTTTTTTTACATGAATTTCCTTTTTTTAATACTATAACTAGAACACTTTTCATCGAAACGTTTAAATTTTTTTTTGCGTGTTAGTTTTGGTTAATCTGATAGGTAGTTTTTCTTTATGATATCTAACCAAAGGTACATTTTATTTGCTCTTACCGACATGACTTTGTCAAATTGTCTACAGAATTGATGTGTTCGAAGCATATCCTAGATTAATATGCATACGGAGAGAGTTAATAAAATATACCGGCGAGCTTTATACGTCAAAGGGGGGCCCTTGTATGACATTAAAAATCTGTCAATAACGAAAACATACCCAACTAATCAACATAACACATATACGGCAAGGAATGTTGATAAACAAGACATAAAATATAAATAAACATTTTATAACATTATCATATAATTATGTATGATGAAGTGAATGAATGGAAGACCATAATTTATTTTGTTGCTGATGTTACACTTTTGTCAACTTATGGGCCACTAAATGTTCATCACTGTAAAAAAAGTACATTTGATTTATATTCATTTGATCTGTGTACATGTAGATACAAAGGAAGTAAAATTGTGTTTAAGATGCAACAAATTCACTTTTAAAAGCACTATAAAATATCTAATTGTTCACAAATTGTACCTTTTAAAACTGTTTGATAACCGATATCCAGTCAAGCAAATAACAAGGAGGCGAAAAAGACCAATAAACAAACAACAGTATACCAAACACAACATAGAAATCTAAAGGCTGAGCAAAGCTAACCCCGCTTAAAACCGGGGTGAGCTCCTGACCTCTTGAAGGGTAAGCAGATCCTACTCTACTCGTTTATTAATTTTAATTCTCCTGACTAATCTAATTAAATTTAAATTTACTTGAGACCTGCAGGCTATATTAAGTCATATAGAATAAAACTTTGAACTATTTTTTTTTGTCTCGTATCATTTCCCCAGAACCAACCTTGTGACAATCTTCATTGTTAGTTTATCTTTGATTGACATTTTTACCCCAGTGATTTAGCCAAATGTACCTTCTTTTCTTCGTTTAACATACATTGTACCCTTTTTGGTCATTTTAACACTAATGCAATGATATATTCATTTATAAATCGGATTCTTTGGATTTTCATTGTTAAATATACTGCATGCAGCGGGCTAAAGGCTTCGCCATTAAAAAACACATACAAATAACAAGTCGTGTGTAAAACACATACAAATAGCAAGTCGTCTGTAAAAGTTTTTTTTATGATTTCCATTCAATCAGTAGAACAATTTGTTCTTTATTTCCATTCAATCAGTAGATCCATTTGTTCTTTGTTTCCATTCAATCAGTAGAACCATTTGTTCTTTATTTCCATTCAATCAGTAGAGCCATTTGTTCTTTATTTCCATTCAATCAGTAGAACCATTTGTTCTTTAATTCCATTCAATCAGTAGAACCATTTGTTCTTTATTTCCATTCAATCAGTAGAACCATTTGTTCTTTATTTCCATTCAATCAGTAGAACCATTTGTAAAGATAACTTATTGAAATAGCAATAACAAATGTACCTGGTAAAGATTATGCATCATGTATACTATACATTAAGATTGGTTTTCCCCTTAAAGTATGTGTAAATCGTTGAAAATAGAGCAATTTAGTGTACTAATTACTCACGACACGTGTGATACCATGCACAAACTGAAAGAGCCATTTGATACCCACAGAAAAGTTAATAATAGCCATAAATCGTATAATAGTGTTAAATAATGGGCCCAAAATAGATGTTTATTGTCTTTCAGATAATTATTGATGTTTACGACAAACCTATTAACTATCTGTGTATCAAATATAAAATCTGTCAGAACAATCATTAAGATACACGAAGCTAATGACTATATATAAATAAAAAACCTCAAGTAATTTTTACCTTCACGTCCAAGGAATACCCAGGAGTAAAGGTATGTTTTAATAGACAACAACACAAAACTTCAGTCAGTCAAATGAGAAAGGTTAAAGAGATTGTTTGATTTCTAAATTCTCACGATGATAATTGCTAAACAAACATATAAATTTACTTGGAAATTCAAACGACTATTTTAGGGCACATATATGTGCGGTGCAAAGTGCAATCGTTACACTTAACGACTGACAAAGCGCAGATTATGTTTGGTTGTGTTTTTAAAAAGGTAATTCTTACGCTCAGTCTGGTTTCCTATGAATTTTTCGTAACTGATGAAATGTTATTTTTCAAGTACTCTGCAATTCAATAGCATCATTAATTAACCTTAAACATGCGATCAAATTCGATGATCTCTTTCTAAAGATATAAATTAAAGGAACACGTTTTTTCCAAAATAATTTATGAACAGAAACAATCTGATTTAATGTTTGCTAGTAGATTCAGTTTATTATATTCTTCTTGTTTGTATACTTCTCTTGAACTGAATTTTAATGTGCGTATTGTTATGTGTTTACTTTTCTACATTGGTTAGAGGTATAGGGGGAGGGTTGAGATCTCACAAACATGTTTAACCCCGCCGCATTTTTGCGCCTGTCCCAAGTCAGGAGCCTCTGGCCTTTGCGGTTAGTCTTGTATTATTTTAATTTTAGTTTCTTGTGTACAATTTGGAAATTAGTATGGCGTTCATTATCACTGGACTAGTATATATTTGCTTAGGGGCCAGCTGAAGGACGACTCCGGGTGCGGGAATTTCTCGCTACATTGAAGACCTGTTGGTGACCTTCTGCTGTTGTTTTTTATTTGGTCGGGTTGTTGTCTCTTTGACACATTCCCCATTTCCATTCTCAATTTTATTACTATAGTTGTTTCGTTGTTTTATTACAAACTGTTAACATTTTATAATTGACAAAAACAGTAAACCATTGAGAAGGTTGGGCACAGCATAACGAAGAAAAGGTTTTATTGTTTGCACCTGTCCTAAGTCAGGAATCTGATGTTCAGTAGTAAATTTTGGGGCCCTTTATACCTTGCTGTTCGATGTGAGCCAAGGCTCCGTGTTGAAGACCGTACCATGACTTATAATTGTTTTACTACTTTAAATTATAACTATGATGGAGAGTTGTCTCATTGGCACTCATAACACATCTTCCTATATCTAAAAAGTTTTACATAGGCTCTATATGAAAACGCAACACGTGGTTTTCAAAGATAAAATTTGTATTAGAAATGATAATCTTTCAAAATAAATTGTTCTTGAAAATTAACAACATTAACAATAGATCGATATCAAACAAAAATGTGTCATTGTCATCTTTTGGGCACAATAGGTAAACGAAACATCCAATGTCGAATCATTAACTCACAGTCCTAACAAAAAATGTTACAAGCCCGTGGTGCAGCGAAATCTCGACAGCGCCGTGGAATTGATCATTCCGGATGTTTAATGTGATTCAGAGGAATCTTATTCCACTTGTCCCGCAAAGCAAACTTAAGCTGACTTTATGATATTGGTGGTGGTTTTCATCGTCTTAACCATGTCAAATCAGATGCAAAATTTGCTCGATCGGACCAAAATCCGGCGAAAAGCATGACTTTTGACCAAGGCGGGTGCCAAATGTCTATGTAACCACCACTGACGGTTTTTGGTACATAATGAATGATTTTTGGTCTACAAAATTCGATGTGTACGCCAGACTGCCGTTTAGATGTCACTTAGGAAAGACTGTGTGCACTTTAACAATTTCTGCACAAATGGTGCTTTACTGAAATTGCTCCAATGGTTCTACCGTGACCACCATGGAACTCTCGTGACCTTTGGACAGCCGCATCAGAGTCGATATCGGATATGTTAAAGACCAAATGTATCGGTCTTGCTGAGCGTTTCTTGCTTTTTGTACCCCGGGATGTGGCTTATCATTAAATGATCCATTTTGTTAGAATTTGTGGATGATTTGGGTTCTTATAAGAGACTAAAACTTCAGTCTTCGCGCAATTGTATGCTGTGAAAGGCTTCATTGAATCATGGATCACTCAACCGTAAAGTTGTCGACAATTGTCTCAATAGTCATTTTCAACCAACTATAAAAAAGTTCTTATATAAATAAAATAAAAATTATAAGATTTTCTTGAAAAGCAAAAGTGTTGCGTTTTCATTGGCACTCAGTATATTTACATACAAACTGTACACTTATAAACGTTAGAAGATAGGTTTATAAAATAGAAATATTTATTAATTGAGTTAGTGTGGTAATTTCGTGCTTCCATTTAACAAAATAACAGTTTGTACATAAATATTTAAGTTAATTGAAACGATTTTGTCGCCAGGAGTCGGTACTTTATGAGAAAATTTTTACCCTTCAGCTTCAAAAAGATTAAATGGTCTTAAATGTACCAAATCTTTTTAGTATTAACGTTAAGTTTTTTTTGTGTTTTTTTTTTTGTGTTTTTTTTTAATTGAACACGCTGCATATTATATACTTAAATGAACACATGATTAACTTAGGCTGTGTTGGTATTATAATTTGCATGTACATATTTTATTTGAACATAAATTAGTAACTGTAAATTGATTATCGCGATTGTAGACAAATTGACCGACATTAATGTTATGTTTACATGACTGTTAACAACAGAAGTCCGTTGACGAATGACCTCTAGTAAAACAGTGGATAACAATTTGCTCTTTATGTTGATATATGCAAAATTGACATATTGCACCGTGTAGACGATAAGTGAAATACATTAAGGGTAGAGCATCCATAAAACTTGATAACATGTGTTAATAGGCATACAACACATAAACAGCAATTTAAAATACACTGGATATTCTAAAAATGTTATCAATTAAACACTGTAATGAGATCTTGGAATCTTTGATTTTTTAGTCTTAGATATCTGATATTTTTATTAACTACATAGTATGAAATTCAAAACAGTGTAGCTGTGGCCATTGATTGACCCATCAAAATCATCCATTGACTGGGACAATTTACGTGAACGTTTGTCTGTAACAACCACTGTTCATGACGTACCTACGATAGACATTTAAACTGTGGGGTCAACAAAGGTTTCTTAACGCCTTTAATTATAAAATAATTCGAAAAATTAATCAGGAATAACCTTTGTGTTTTGATTTATATAATTGATATAAATCAAAATATCGTGTTATTTCTGATTAATTTTTCGAATTAATTTATTTAGGTGTTGAGAACCTTTGGTGACCCCATAGTTTAAGTGTCTTTAAAAAGTACATAGTGAGCATTTGTCGTTACATACAAACGTTCACCTAAATTGTCCCAGTCAATGAATGATTTTAATGTGTCAATCAATGGCCACAGCTACACTGTTTTGAATTTCATACTATAACTTTCAATAACTGCGAGTACTCACATGTCTGTACTCTATCTTCTAGGTTAAACCCTTACCAACAAATTTGTAAAGTTTGTTCTTATGTCGTACTGTTACACCACTGTCCCAGGTTAATGGAGGGTTGGCGACTGCAAACATGTTAAACCGCGCCACGGTTAGGAGCATATGAGTCAGTGGTTTTTGTTTCTCATATTTGTTTTTATCATTTATTCTTTTGTATCTTTATCAGAGCTTAAGTTTAAATTCGTTATCCTTAAGCTTATTATAACTTGTTATACGGTATGGGTTTTACTCATTGCTAGTTGATGTATGAAGACCTATCGTTGAAAATTAGTCTCTAATGAAGAGTTGCCTATTGACAATCATAACATCTGCTGATTTTTATGTTACTTTGTCTTATTTCATACGCGCATTATCGAAATCACATACCCTCAAAATCATGTTCCAAAACACATATATTCTGCCTTATATCAACATATTTGAGTTCATAGAAAAACGGAGTTATTTTTACATTTCAGCTGAGAGCCAGTTAGATTCAAAATGTCTAAATATTTCTTCGGGGAAAAAAGGTTACAACATATATTATAACAAATTCTATTAATATGGAGAAATATGCTACTTTTATATTGGTTTAATATAAAACTGACAGTGTGATTTGCCTTGTCACTTTTTTTTGGCTTATATATTCAATATCTATACATGAGAAGGGACAAATGTTAACTCAAAGACACTCATTAATCTATCAACTTTGTTTTCATTTATGGTCTACATCATTGACATATAAAACTAATTATAATCATAGATAACAATAAATAATACATTGTCCTGTAATTCACCCCACATGTGGTATATTAATGATAAAAAAAAACGGAAAGAAAAAAACTACTACTTAAAAGAATTTTGTAAGACATTTTGTTGTAATCGTGTCTCGTTAGTCTCTCTCGTTCTTAGCCGGAGAAAAAAATGTATGATCATGAATACCTTGAAGTAATAGGTCATCGATGTTTGATATATCCTTAAGCAAATTTTATGTTATAACAGGATATTTGTCGGTTAGAAGTTTTTGTTTTTCGATATTCAACTTTTTATAAGTAAAAGCTTTCCTATATTCGTTTCGTATTTTTGCAGTCTTGGAAAGATCCAGATGAAATGAAATTGATTTTTGGAATATTTGGTCCTCAATGCTCTTCAGTTTGAACTTGATTTTTTTTTTACTTTTTTTTATTCGAGCATCACGGATGAGTCTATTGTAGACGAAACGGATCGTCTCCAGGATAAACATGTATTCCTGGTATCGGTGTTGAGTTTATGAATGTAGTTCTTGGCTTTCAAGAATTAGATTCGAAATCTATATGTTTATAGAAGGTATATGTTTTTCTTTCAAAATGTAAAATGGAATCCGAAATTAAAACATTTCATTCAGAGTGAAATAAATGATTTACAAGAAAAATAGAGACAAAACTTTAACTACATGATTGTTCTTAATATAATAAGGTTTCATAAATAAAGGCAACAGTAATATACCACTGTTTGAAATTCATATATCGATAGAGAAAAAACTAATCCGAGTTACAAACTGAGGGAAACATCCTTTAAATATATCAGAGTGAATGCAGGTTTTCACATGTCTGTTTATCAACTTAATTAGATAATAAGACAAGCACATAGCACATATAGAAATAGCTACGGCCATTTACTTTCGTTTCAGTTAGGGTTTATCATCATACATGTGCACAACGTACGTTGGGAGCAGATGAACTATATCGCTGATTTTTTTTTATTCTTCTAGGTTTGTAACTCTTGCAATTATCTGAAAATATGAATAAATGCATTTATCTCTTATAATTTTTACAGAAAACAAATCTTACTAGCATTACTATCATGGTGAATGCACGTAAGCATAACAGACATGTTTTTCAGAACATTGCGTGTGGGTTTTCTTATTTTCTGTTCCTTCGTTTGTTTGTCTTATTGTCATTTAGCCTAAGTATATCATTATTTGAATGACATATTATTATTGATACTCATGAAGCTAATAAATATCATGTCAATAAATATGTTTATGTTAACTATCGTTTACATGTGACAAAACTAGTATTATATTTATTATTGACACCCACGTATTACCTATATTGCTGGTCACTAAACGGCCCTGAACAGAGGTTCAATGACATATGGAAATCTGTGGCATATGGAAACTATTATATGAATTTATGTGGACATATATAGGGATAATCATTATGAACTAAGAAATAACGTACTTGACCCTGTATTGGTAGTTGTTGTGAAACTATGTTGTTGTCGTCTTTTTAGGGGGAGGAATACATTTTTGAAATAACTATTTCTTGCAATTTTCAGAATATTTGGGGAATTTATATAACAATAGGGAGATGTGGGTGTGAATATAATTGCAAATGAGAATAATTCACAACAGTTGTAATGATGTGTGTGTAAGGAACTTTATTTCAGTATAAAGCCTTCACTTATGACAAACTCAATACCTTCTATGACTGGTTTGAACTTAAATGGATAATAAATACTCTGCTGTTTTAATACATCTCACAAAATCTCTGCAGGCATTTGGGAAAGCACAAAGCTAAGTAATTACAATTCTTCTATGGTTTTACATCATTTTAATTCTAATGGGAGATTTAAAATTCATAAGACGAAGAGAAACCGTCAAAATCATGCAAAAACAAAATAAAACAAGACAAACAATAGTCTAGAAAACACAACATACAAACCACGAAAAAAAAGAACACACCAATACAAATAATGGGGGTTATATAAGTAAAACCTCACACTTCACTCACTCAAGTTCAAAATGGCCACTACATGTTTTTAGAACCGGTTTAAGTGGATTTCTTTGTGATATATTGATAATGATATAAATATAGGTGTATTATAAAAAGAATGCTAAAAGATTACTCGTATGCAACCAATTTAACACAATGTAAATTTTAAAACTCTATATAAACGTGTTCTAAAAGCACTGCAATTTAGGACAAAGAACCTCCTTTTTAGCACAAATGAGCACAATGCACCACAAAGGACACACAGGAGAAATATACGAGCACAACAACATAGAGACCTAATATAACATATTCTCTCGTATGTAGAAATGTTAATTTTTTAAAGAAAACGTAAAAAATTAGTTGATTTTACCGTTAAAGATTCGACTCGGCGTGTCTTGTACATTAACACTTTTCATGTAATACTTGCTGCTAGTTTCGAAGTACCCATCAATCAATCCATCCAAATATCATTATTGCTCTTTTTGATTTAATTTCAGCATATATCTAGGATATACAAAATGAATTACATATTTGTTTGCCTGATATTTGCATTATCTATATTGGAAGCATCAACACAGTTTTATCAAGGTATAGTATTGTTGAAAAGTAAACTTTGATTACCTGAAATTATTTTTCCTCACACAAAACAACTTTACGTTCCAAATTGGGGTTGAACTTCAAAAGTCAGATTTCACAAATTTCTATTATGATTTGCCTGATAAACAACCCAATAATATTGGTCCTCAGCTACCGTTAAAAGGATTGCAGCCATAATTTAGTTCATACAAGTACACACCCGTGATATCGCGGGTCCGTGACTGAATTAAAGTATATTACTATGCCTAAGCCTTATTTTAGTAATTGGTATTGTCATCTGATAAGTCATGTCGATTATAAGATACACAGTTTTCTCTGCTTTCAAATCTTTCTGTTTGAACCCGTCGACCTGGAACTTATCAGTTATTGAAAATATTATTTATTTGGAAAACAAAAGGTCCTGGCTATCCAGAAATGGAGTATTTTTTAATCAACAGCTTGGTCCTATATTAGTTATCTTAGAAAGTCTTGCTGATTGCTGAATAAAACAACTATAGGGAACAATTTGACAATGATTGAATTTAGTAGTGTCAGTCTTTTGATTATGACCCGTGTATATAGCAAAATCCTAAATACACCGTTTGGTGGTGCGCCTGTCAAATGCGGAACGTACAGATAAGGTAATAGCTGAATATACTATTTGTATCGGTATCGGATTCGACCCGGAACTTGTTAATTATTGGCAATATTAATCATTATGCTGAAAACAAAAGGGTCTGGAGTGGTGTAATTTTTAATCTACACCATTGTCCTATATTAGTTATATATAGAGTTGAATTCTTTGATGTGTCGTTTTTACCCGATGACGGCTGACAAATTGGACCTCGTAATTTTAGTATTATAGATAGTCCGACTAGACATTAACGCCTTTTCAGAGCCATGCAAATAATAGCCCGTTCACACATGTATCATGCATGAAAGAAAATACCAACAATTTTCGTGAATTATAACGTATTATTTGTCACTATACTAATAAGACAACAACAAATAGTGAAAAATACTTGTCTGACCACAAACATTTCAGAAATAGGCACAGACTGTATACGTGTATTTCTCTTCAATATCAATATTTAAAATTGTATAACATTTAATTAACAGCAAACTGAATATTTAAAAAAAGATATTTGATTTCCATTAATAGTTTAAGGATAAAAGAAATATTCAAAAGCTTGAAATGGTCTTTTTGTGCCAAATTTGCAACCAATGCCTTAGAATTTTACATTGTTTTCCTGTATACATATATAACCGAAATGTTGACTTTATTTTTAGACTACCGATCACAAAGAAAATTCATGGACGAAGGATTTGAATATCTACGTGAATCTCCATCTTTTCAATATAACAGTTTTTCTCGATATCTATATCCACGATCGAGACAAACAAGAAGACCCAGTATATATGAATCCTATAGACCCCAGAGACAATCCAATTCCTATGGCAGTAAGTAGACTAAATACTAGCGAGTTTTATATAAACGGTTGTAGTTATCATCGACAGGTGATGCGATTGACGAGTACCATCATTTTCTGTGTAAATAATTTTGACGAGACACCAATTATTGCATATTCAGGAGGATATATATTCATACAATTTATAGTTTCTAAAATAAAAGCTGATCGAGAAATTTGACTTTCACTGGAAAAATGTTGTTAGTTAGTGTCACTAAATGTTTGCTTTTCAATGTTGCAATGTAGTTGGTATTTTTATACTTCGAGTAACTTATTTTGGATTTCGAGTTCAAGATAACATTTTGCACGATGAATTAACTTAAAGTTCCATGCTAGGGAAATTTCAGTAATTTTACTTCTTTTGAAATATTGAAATGGACGGAAAAATAACATTAAATTTCAATATCTGAAGTACATCTTTTTATGCTAATAATCCGAATAAATATGACAATTGTGACTTTTCTTGTCTTTCTTTTGTTTTAACTGGTTTTTTTTATAATTACGATTCTGTTATTAAGTGTAGTTTTCCAAGAGCGAATAGTTTTTAAACACAAAGTCAACATTGTAAACATAAAATTACATTACAAAAAGGAAAGATGAATTGATTACATTTCTTCTTTCTATGATTTAAGGTGGTATAACACAGTCCAGAGGATTTTTAGATGAAGGATTAGAACATGTGCGGGAACGTGGGACTGTTGGAGATATGCGTTCATTAATGTCAAATCCATCCCTGTTAATGGGTGAGTCATTCATATTGTATTATAAAGAGGGCCGAAAGCTTAAAAAGAGACACTCAAACTCATACGTCGAAAATAAACTGACAATGCCATGGTTTAAAAAGAAGAAGACAAACAGACAGTCAACAGTACGCAATACACAACATAGAACAGTAAAGACTTAGCAACACGAACCCTACCAAAAAAATGGGAAAGTAGTTGTGTTTTAATATTATGAAAATAAAATCTGAAATTATAGTTATTGCTGTAGTTTCGTAAAGAAATATGACTACAGCATCCTAAATTAGATTTAAATCATCAGTTTAAGCAAGCAGGTGATTATATTAAAACTAATATTACCTCTTAAAGTTAAAACGTAGATAGTTATTTCAAATAACATGAGTAATAACATGATGTATGTAATGTAATATGGAGGATAGAAGACACCATGGCCAGGAGACACAATCACCAAACTAGATCTTAAATTGAGAATGGAAATGGGGAATGTGCCAAAGAGACAACAACCCGACCATAGAAAAAAACAACAGCAGAAGGTCACCAACAGGTCTTCAATGTAGCGAGAAAATCCCGCACCCGGAGGCGTCTTCAGCTGGCCCCTAAACAAATATACACTAGTTCAGTGATAATGAATGCCATACTAATTTCCAAATTGTACACAAGAAACTAAAATTAAAATAATACAAGACCAAAAAAGGCCAGAGGCTCCTGACTTGGGATAGGCGCAAAAATGCGGCGGGGTTAAACATGTTTGTGAGATCTCAACCCTCCCCCTATACCTCTAGCCAATGTAGAAAAGTAAACGTATAACAATACGTACATTAAAATTCAGTTCAAGAGAAGTCCGAGTCTGATGTTAGAAGATGTAACAAAAGAAAATAAACAAAATGACAATAATACATAAATAACAACAGACTACTAGCAGTTAACTGACATGCCAGCTCTAAATACTCCACAATTAGTCTGACGGTGCAACCTCCAAAAAAATAACAAATTAAAAAGAACATAATAAAATGGAATTTATAGGTCTTAAACGTGATGTAATTTGAAAAGTTAAAAGCAATGTTACTTTGAAATTGTTTCTCCTGCTTTTCTACCTAAAGAGTATTCACCGTAAAAACCAAATTCATATTTTTATATTTGTTTTATTTTCAGCTGCTTTGTTTGCATAGGATAAACGAAAAGTCCGTTTTTGCCATTCTACGAACTTATTTACCTTATGGTATATTTGGTTTGTTCAATATATGCTTTTTATATTAAAAAGTCAGCATAAACGACATGACGCATATCGGAACAGGACAGTGTATCAAATCACAAATTTTCGACTCTAGCTTAACTAAAACTATGATCACATATTTCCGTAAACGACCTTTATAACTATCTACATCTATTATAAATAGTGCGAGAACTATAATATGTTGTTGTTGTTACACAGGAATTATGATGAAGGTATAATAAAGTGCTTTGCAATGGCTTATGTTGTCAACCTTGAATTTGATTAACTTTGTAATCTTGTCATTGTTATAGTTTGTTTTACAATTTGTTGTAGTTCCATGTGTTGATTGTAAAAGTTCTGTTTGTTGATTAAAGAATTATATGAATAATTATACTTTTTGGAATAAAACACATAAACGCAAATCGTAACAATATCAGTATAGCAAAACATAGAGTACATATTTTAACAATGTAGCCCAAATAAAGACAAAGTAGTATACAGCTGTTCGAAAGTCATAAATCGATTGAGAGAAAACAAATCCGGGTTATAAACTAAAACCGAGGGTAACTCATCAACTATAAGAGGAAAACAACGAAACAATAAAAACACTAAAATGCAACTACAAACAAAAGAGAATTCAACACAAAAAGATATGAACTATAAGATAACAACTGTCATTTATGGTGGATGAACGCGGTTTTGTGGCTAGCCAAACCTCGAGCTTTTAAGACAATGTTAAATATAACATTAAGTAAGAGTTTAAAATGGAGGAAAATCTGGCAATACTAGTCAATTAAGAGAAGATCGGACACACCTTGGCATGTTGGTGATTCAACATATATTGGTCACTGTAGATGAAATACATAGACCACTTGGCAACCGAGTGTATCGCTGTCAGTGGACAGACAGACCCCATGGATATCGCCTGCCTAGTAGCCATTTCTATGATGCAAGTTTATTCGTAATGTGAATAGTAATTTTAATGTATAACACTTTCTAAGACAACGTTGATTCGGTGGTTTCCTTAACTTTAAATTGAATAAGATAGTCAAAGTATAGTTTTTCTTTGAAAGATTGATTATGTATACATAATACATTGTCTATATTGCACTGATTTGTATGAAATATAAGTGTCACAAATGAACATTGTTGTATTCCTTTTGTCGTAGTTACATTAGGGTATTCCTTTCCTCGAATGTGACGTATTACTGACTTCTTACCTTGTAATGATCAACGGGGGAAAATTTGTTCTGGCATTTAGATTTTTTACATTCGGTCAAGTTTTAGGATTAGAAGATATAAATAGAGGAATATTTATGTTTTATGAACTTATGTTGTCTTGGGGTAGGAAAATATACACTACATAATGTCTACTCATTAGATATTTCTCATCAAATCATTTTTAACAGGACTAACTCAACGGGTCATTTTCTGGAATAGAACTATGGACCCTTCCGAAACAGCCATTTTCACCCTCAGTTTTTAATGGGGTTCGTGTTGTTTAACCTATAGATTTCTGTTTAGTTTTTTTTGTAACCGTTTGTCTTTTCTTCGACTTTTGGTATTCGAAAGCTCTGTTTATCTTCTCCCTTGAATGAAAACTGAGATTGAAAAAAATAGATAAACATTTTTGGGGGAGTTTCGCACAACGAATTATCTGATACTATGCATTTGTTTGCACCTGTCCTTAGTCAGAAACCTGATGTTCAGTGGTTGTCGTTTGTTCATGTGGTTCATAAGTGTTTCTCGTTTCTCGTTTTTATATAGATTAGACCGTTGGTTTTCCCGTTCGAATGCCTTTACACTGGTCATTTTTGGAGCCCGTTATAGCTTGCTGTGTGAGACAAGGCTCCGTTTTGACCTATAATGGTTGACTTTTACAAATTACGACTTAGATTTAACATAGATAAATAAAATCGTATAATAAAAAGCAATGGCTGAAGTTGTTAAATTTGATATATGCCTTTTTGTGCTTCTTTGTTACATATTTGTTTGTTTTTATAGTGATTATGATTATAACACAATGTTGACTGCTATACCGCTATTTTTGACACTGTTACCTATTATGTCTGTTTGTTTAGTTCGCGCATTGTTGTCAATATAAAGGAATCTGATGCGACTGTCATATTAGTGAGTTTTTTCTAAGTACCAAGTCGGGAATAGACAGTTGTTATCCATTCGTTTGATGTGTTTAAGCTTTTAAATTTGTCATTTGATTAGGGACTTTCCGTTTTGAATTTTCCTCGGAGTTCAGTATTTTTTTCAATTTCTTTTTATAAAGAGTTGTCTCATTGACACTCATACCACATATTCCTATATGTATTATCTATTTCATAAATTCAAATAAACAGTCATTAAGTTATATGTACCAAAGAATTCTTATTTTGTATCTTTGCTACTAAAACAAAAGAATATACTGCCAAAAAATCCTTTTACATCATGTATCCTAATTCAAGTATTTATAACTGTCTATAACAATAAAGGAAAACCTTCATAAAAGATAAACGGTCAATATTAATAAACATGTCTAGCTAGATGTTTTTTTTTAATAATTTTAATGTTTTACCTTAGGGTAAATATGTGCC
This sequence comes from Mytilus edulis, assembly GCF_963676685.1. Taxonomy (NCBI): domain Eukaryota; kingdom Metazoa; phylum Mollusca; class Bivalvia; order Mytilida; family Mytilidae; genus Mytilus; species Mytilus edulis. The sequence continues at coordinate 61,884,631 of NC_092346.1, read as the reverse complement.
GGAAATGTATTCTTATTATCATGTTTTAATATGAAATTTATTATTGATATCGGTTAGGAAGTTGAAACTAACATGTTACTGACTCGATTAACATTTTAAAAAACATCAGATAAGGTGCTGCTTCTTTAAAAAATCAGATAAGGTGCTGCTTCTTAAAAAAAATCAGATAAGGTGCTGCTTCTTAAAAGAGGAGGGGTTGTTGAGATGTAAAAATACAAATTTCCATTGTTTGAACGTTGCTGGCATACCTGTACTTTTGAAAGAATATACATTTTCTATTTGGTGAATTTAAGCGTTGCTGAAGGTTCCGAATATATATTGTTCAATGTCCTAACACAGAATAAAGGGGTTAAGTTTATTTTACGGGCTTATGTTCAAGACCGTTACAATCTTGTAATCAAAATGTGATATTCGGTACACAACTATGAGAAAACAAACAAAAAAAGTAAAATTCATTAATCAGTTCAACAAATTAGTGGTCTTCAATAATGTTTTATAGAAATGTGATGACTATCTTTTGAATTACATCGATTCCCATTGATATCTTTTATCTGTTCAAATCCTAAACAGAAATCAAAGGCCAGATGAACAAATCCTGCATAATGGAAGTTTAGCTATTGCCTTTCTTTTTGATATGCTTAAAACACGTTTTGTTTGTTTCCATACAAATTAATCACACTTCGTTCAAATAGTTCAAAGTACGTATGTACTCATTATCCGGTTAGCATGCTTTCATAGGCAATGCCATTTGGACTAAACATATGTAGGTACATGTATATATATGTTAGAGTATACTAGAAATACACAGTTAATACAAATGGTATATAGCCAATCACGCTGATTCTTGTTACAATTCACAATTCCGTGAGAAAATATTGTTAGGAAACTCCTATGGACTAATTTTTTTTTAACATTACGTCGGAAGAATTGGTTTAATTATTTATAATGAAGTTTACATGAAGAATTTCTGCATTTTTTGTCTGGACAATTAGTGGTTAACATAATAATTTCATTGTCTTCTGACAGTTATTTGTATAGAAACAATTTAGTTTATCTTGTAAAAGATGTTTACCACATGTAACGTTGCATCATGTTTGGTATTTTCCCTGAAATGACGTTTCATACTAAAATGTCATATGTAAATACTTCTTGTCAGAACTCATGATCGAGTAAGAAGTGAACAATGATTGTGAAATATTGTATTTTAATTGTCTTGAGTTTGGGATGTATAAATGGACAGTTTCAAAATATGTTACAACGTAAGTAATCTGTTTAGAATATACGCAATGCTTAATATCAAGAACCTAATTGACATTATTGTATAATGGTAAATTTAAGAAGATATAGTTTTTTAAGTGAACACGTAAGTTAATATTTACAAACAATAAGGTTTTTGGTGCAAATCATAAAAATAAAGTAAATGAAGAAAATGAGATGCAATGATTAATAAGACAACTCTTCACAAAAAGTAAAATCACAAAAATACTGAACTTCAAGGAAAATTCAAAACGGAAAGTCACTAATCAATGGCTAAATCAAATGATAAAACACATCAAACGAATGGACAACAACTGTCATATTCCTGCCTTGGTACAGGCATTTTCCAATGTAGAAAACGTTTAGATTGAACCTGGTTTCGCAAGAGATCAAATGATATATAACAACTTTACATACATGTATTAAAATTACCTTACGCCCTTCAACAATGAGCGAAACCGAAATCGCATATCAAGCTATAAAAGACTCCGAAATGACACGTGTGAAGTATTATGACTATGTAGAAGCTGCTTAATTCTTATTGTCCTTGTGATATTTATTTAATGATGGGCGTACAAGAGGGACTCTATGGTCCGCAAATATTGGTAGGACGATAAGAACGGCGGTGCTGATTTCAATATTAAAGGACAAAATTCTATGCTAGAAAAAAAACTGTTATTAAAATAGAGGCGGCAGATGTACTGAGATGCCCAAACACAAAAGTCGAAGGAAACTGATATGACAAAAAACTAAAGAAGTTGCATTTAAAACTTAAGACTGAATAACACGAGCCCCACCAAAAATTAGGGTGATCTATGATGCTCTAAAACATTAAACAGATCCTGTACTACTATTGGCACCCGTCGAGTTGCTCATATGGTTTATACAAACTCGTTGGTTAATTGGAACGTATGTGTGCTCATATGTAAATCTCCGTATGAAATCTTAATAACTTTTCGATTCAATATTCTAGGGAATTATGTATATGCTTTCAGTACCAATGTATGCATAGTCTATGATGCACTAATACATTGATGGTCAGTTATAAAATCCCTCTTTCCCCCTAAGATCATGCAGAAGATAAGAAAATTAGGAATATATATTCATAATGTACAATCTAAAACTCATAATGTTTATATTATATGTAAGAAGAATTGACACTTATTATAGACAAAACCCCGGGAACATCAGAAAGGATCTTAGTTGTTGTCGCTTTGACACAATCCCCACTTCCATTTTCAATTTTCTTACTGAACAAAATGAGACATGAAACTCATTTAACGACCACACACGTAGACAAAAAAAAACAACTTTAAAAACAAGTCAATAAAATTCTCTTTTTGCCTTAGTAGAATAATCAGCAATTATGTGCCCTTTAGTCTATGTCTGCTCTCGAGTCGCCGACCCGATGATTGATATCGCAACATTTATTTCTTCTACAATAAAATTATAAAAGATAATTGAAAATTACATTCTTTACTTCAGGACAAGGAACTAATTCTAAACCAACAGTGTTCCCGCCCCCTGTTTTGACATACCTTCTATTCCATGATTACACTTATGAAGACGATGAGAATGGTTTTAACAATATTTACGGACAACTATTCTACAACATATGGCTTCAGTCATTATTTGACAACTATTATTGATATCTAAGCTGCCATTTACTTCGTGTGCAATGTGTTCATTCGTTGGGTCAATAAATTCCAAAGACGTTCAACATCAGGGAAATGTTAATTCAATAAACTATTATATGATTGTCTTAACTTTTTTACAATTTTTTGTACATTTCATATAGTTACAAAGTTTATATTTTGTTTTGTACTGTTTATAATCATAAAAATGCATTGAAAGGTAAGTTTGGCGCATACATTTACATACATTTTGATTCAAGAATTAACTAAATTAGTAGCATCATTCTATTACAAAGGTTTGAATCAAGATAAATGACAAAATTGGATGTCAGCGTTTGTATTTTAGATGCAGCGAAATTGGGTACATAGACAAAGTAAGTTAATACGTGCTTAGTCAAAATATCACTTCCGAAATGAAACAATCGGTAAATTTTCGGAACCGATCAGAGGTCAACCAATTCTTGAAAGCGATCGTAAGTCGTAAGTTATGTCAATTTTTGTCCCCCTCATAAATCTGTGGGGAATTTTTGTGTAAGGAACACTTCCTTGTTCATGATATCCAAATATTGTGAAGATGCACAAGTGCGACGTGTTAGTTTGGATATATACACACAATAAGAAGGGAAGGACGTATGATATAAATGAGAATGGAGCAGTTAACCACAGGTAGACATCATCTCGTTTGTTATAGGTTCTAGCTTGAAGACCACCTGTGTTAATATCGAGGAAAATTTCAAGATATGGAACGGACCCCTAGTTTTGTTATAATATCATTTATCTCAAATTCACTAGGAAATATGAGATGTAATCACTCACTAAAATTGTGGTTAATATTGACTGACAGAACACCGTACATATTAGTGTTGCCAAATCGAAAAGTTAAGACTAACCGGTTACTCGGATAATTGTTCGACCGATTAACCGCTTAACCGGCAGTTTAAATTCATATTTTAAAACCTTATATTATATATGAGGATGCTAGATAATTATCATCTTTGACTTGGAGATTGTCTTATTTGAATTCTGCTTCAATAGTACAAATTAAATCAAATCACAAAGAAGGGGTGCATAATTAATACATATTATAATAACAGCTGTTTGTAGAAATATCTACCCGCCAAACTCAACAAACATGTAGACAATTTAAGTTGTCAGCATTTTAGGATATGATCTACAGTGAATTCGTTGTTGAGTAGTCATAACTCTTCGCACATTGAAATGTATGTGTTTTAATAATCCCAAAAATGTAGACACAGTTCTGTTTAATGAAGTCGATCTTGCAAAATTTTAAATATTGTGATTGAAGTTGGTAGAGAGTATATCTTTAGAATTTTAGGAATTGAAAGGGGTTGACACTTTTTATCGGTACTAAGGGGGTATTACAAGTTAATGTACCATTGCAACAACTAGAATTGATCCGTGGATGGATTGTTGTAAGGCGAAATATTGGCCCCTATCTAATACATTCTTATTTCCTGTCTTAATAGAATTTCCCGCCCTTATTGTCCTGGTATCTATGATGCGTTATTTGTACCGATAAAACAACAGTATTAAAGAGGCAAATTACATTGTTAGATTAAGGGAACAGTATTATACCGGTATTCTTAAATCCAGGTTACAAACCAAAACCGACGGAAACACATCAACTATAAGAAGAAAACAAAAGAACAATAGGAACATCGAAGTGAACCAAAAACAAACGTCAATACACATAGAAACGAACTATTTGTTAACAACTGCCATATTCCTGACTCGGTGACTCGGTACATGATATTTTAAGAAAAGATGGTGGGTTGCACCTGGTTTCATGGCATGCCAATTATGACAATGTTAACATTGTATGTGTAAAAATACAGTTTTTTATCTAGTATCTTTTTGAAAAATTTGGTGCTTACTTATCATCTTCTCTCTTAACTTAATATATATCAAAATTGAGCCGAATGTTTAGCCTCCATATATGTTGATTGAACAGTTAGGGTGTTTGGTTACGGTCTTATTTTACGATTATATTTGTAAAAAAATCCTTCTTCGTTTTATGCTGTTCTATGTATTTACAAAAATATATAAAGGTTTTTCAAAGCTAAGAATTTATCAGCTCCCTTCAAAATTATCTTTCAATGCAAAGAACACTTTCAATATTTTAAAGGACCCATATCGTTTTAGCTAGCCAAAAAAAACCCAGGTTTATACATATTGAGCGTATTGTTATGCGTTTACTTTTCTACATTGGCTAGAGGAATAGGGGGAGGGTTGAAATCTCATTAACATGTTCAACCCCGACGCATTTTTGCGCCTGTCCCAAGTCAGGAGCCTCTGGCCTCAGTTAGTCTTGTATTATTTTTAATTTTAGTTTCTTGTTTCTGGCGTACTAAATTATAATCCTGGTACCTTTGATAACTATTTACACCACTGGGTCGATGCCACTACTGGTGGACGTTTCGTCCCCGAGGGTATCACCAGCCCAGTAGTCAACACTTCGGTGTTGACATGAATATCAATAATGTGGTCATTTTAATAAATTTCCTGTGACAAAACTTTGAATTTTTTCGAAAAACTAAGGATTTTCTTATCCCAGGCATAGATTACCTTAGCCGTATTTGGCACAACTTTTGGGAATTTTGAATCCTCAATGCTCTTCAACTTTGTACTTGTTTGGCTTTATAAATATTTTGATATGAGCGTCACTGATGAGTCTTTTGAAGACGAAACGCGCGTCTGGCGTACTAAATTATAATCCTGGTACCTTTGATAACTATTGGAGTTTAGTATGGCGTTCATTATCACTGAACTAGTATATATATTTGTTTAGGGGCCAGCTGAAGGACGCCCCCGGGTGCGGGAATTTCTCGCTGCATTGGAGACCTGTTAGTCACCTTCTGCTGTTGTCTATTATATGATCGGGTTGTTGTCTCTTTGACACATTCCCCATTTCCATTCTCAATTTCATTAATCTACCATTTTCTACATAAGAAAATGTCTGTACCTAGTTAGGAATATGACAGTTGTTCTCCATTCGTTTGATGTGTTTGATATTTTAATTTTGCCATTTGATTAGAGACTTTCCGTTTTGATATTTCCTCGGAGTTCAGTATTTTTGTGATTTAACTTCTTATTGCACTTTGGAAACTAACTTCCAGTTTCGGAGACTTTGAGTCTTTCGATGTTCCATTATATCCTTTTGGTATTTATAATATTACTGCTTCTGTGCTCAAAATGATTAACCATATTGTTCTTGGTTCGTTTATTTTATTCCACAAACACCGATTTATGCAACATACTGAACAAATGTTTTTCTACTGTAGACATATGTCATGCATACTAGTCTAGGCCGATTGTTTATCATTTGTAAAATAATCATTTCATTATATACAATTATTTATGTTTCTCTGAACTGTTTGGTCCAAAATATCTCGACTAATTTTTCACGTTCAGCTTTATTGCTACAAAATTTGATAACGTAAATGTGCAGGTTTAACATTATTGTGCTAAATTTGATACAAATTATATTCTTATAATGGTGTTAGTCCTGTATGACCACGTGTTATTCGATGGAGAATATTGTACATAAAATTGTTACATGTTTAGAAGAATGAGTCTTTAACCGGCAGAACGCTTTCTTGGAATACAAATTTTTAAGCCAAGTATCAAAGATAAAATTACTTCAAGTACTGGGTCGATACCACATCTGGTTGAGGTTTCCTCCCCAAAGGCTTGACCACCCCAGTAATTAGCACTTCTGTGTTGACATGAGATTTCATTGATATGAACATAATAAATTGTTGACAAAACTTTTTTCGAAATACTTAAGATTTTCTATCTTAGCTGCATTTGCTGCCTTAGCTGCATTTGACAAACCTTTTAGAACTTTCGGCTTATGGGCTTTTTTTATTCGAGTGTCGCTGGTGTTTTAATCTAGGACAAACAAAACGCGCGTCTTGTGTCCAAAATTGAAAGCCTGGTATCTGTCATGAGTTTAATTATACACATTGTGTAGTTGTGGTAAACACAATAATACTATGTCAAATGAGTTTTCGACATTTCAGTAAAGTATATCTAAAAGCGTCAGTGCTTTAGAGCATACTATGCAAATTTTGTTTATAAATACAAAGGGAACTGAATTATTGAGTTATAAACGGAGAATGACAACACATAATAACAACAATAAAATATGGTAATTGAACTATGAGTTATGAATCTTATTAGCTACATAAAGACATGTACATATGTTGGTAAGCTCTTAACTGTCATGAAAAAACCGATAAATGTGTAAGCTTATAAACAAGAAGGATTTTTTTTTCTATAAAAAAGTTTTTAATATGTCTTTTTTTACATCAAAAAGTGTTATCACATTCCGGAAATACAATGGTATTCATCTCTATAAAAAAATCTACATAATAGCTAAGTTATTGAATCACACAAGCTCACTAAAAACTTTTCTGGCCAGTTCTGATTCTTGTCCATGTTTCTCAAACTCCTTTACTATGCATCAGACCAAATTTCGTTGCGATCTGTAAAAAAAAGGAGAAGTTTAATAGAAATTCTAGAAATTTTGTTGAATACACATTGATTATTTTTCGAAACTCAACCAAGTGCAAGTCATGCTGAACATAACAAACGTTAACATTTAGCCTAAAGTCTGCAGATTAGGCAACCAAATGAAGACAAAAGTCTTCTTAGTCTTAGTCCAGTTTTTGTGCAAAATACATCAACCGTAAATGATATTAACATTTTATACAGTTCTTGCACTCGATTCATCAAAAATGCAACAAGATCTAATGACACAGCCGGATTTATTGAAAGACCGTTTCATTTTATTAAGCTCGACAATGTTTTTAGTGCAGCCTATAAGGTGTAGAACAATTATTGGCCTCAAAGGCGATACATTGACCCTGTTAACTATACTGTTTTTTTCAGATAATATATGTCATGTTTATTTGGTTAATTACTTGTCTGACCGTTAAACACGTATGTTCGCCCAATGTATCACTGATACACTAATGCACGTGATCAGTTTATAGTAAACAAGTACATTTATATGTTGAAAACAGCACATTGTTTCCCAATCTTAAAGGTCATACGAACATAGGATTAACATGAAATAATGTGGAGTTACTGTTTGGTATAATGCAAACCTAAAGCTTGGTCCTTTATCCACATGTGGAGCAGGATCTGCTTACCCTTCCGGAGCACCTGAGATCACCCCTAGTTTTTTGGTGGGGTTCGTGTTGTTAATTCTTTAGTTTTCTATGTTGTTTCGTGTGTGCTGTTGTATGTTTGTCTTTTTCATTTTTAGCCATGGCGTTGTCAGTTTGTTTTAGATTTATGAGTTTGACTGTCCCTTTTGGTATCTTTCGTCCCTCTTTAACCATGTCTAAACACTCGCTAAATCGTCTATCGACAAAAAATTTTCATCTTTTTACAACAATTTACTTTAAAATTCACTTTGACCAAAGATAATCACTTTTCAGCTTTTTAATCTCGTTTTTCGCTTTTCGAAGTCCATAGGAGATTTAATGCTAACGTCTGACATCTATGAGGTATACATTTTGTTTTTGAAAAAAAAATTTAAATGTGTGTGTCCTTGAAATGAAATAAGGTGAACCCCATTGCAATGTTCTAAATAAAAGCTTATTTAAAGGTAGTGCAGTTCCATTTAGTCAGAAACGCAGCAGCGATTATTTTAGTCAAAGATATGTTCAAACAAGTTTTACAATGCACTGCATCAAAACTTAAAATTGAGAACGGAAACGATGAATATTTCAAAGTCAACACACCGCTTAATGAGCCGAAAACAGCCCAATGCCACCAATGGGTCTTCAAAACAGCGTGACATTCCCGCACCCGGAGTCAGATTCAGCTTGCCCCTAAACATTTATGGATAATAGCTTACCTCCGGCGTCCTTGTAGTAGTTGTTTGATCCACCATAATAATTATATGATCTGTAAGAAGGGTAGTAACTTCGTCGGTAATATGGTCTACGGTAAACTGAAATAAAAATAAAGATTTATATATTCCATGAGATTTATCATTTTTGAAATTTTTTAGAGCTTGACATATCGTAAAGACACATTATTTTACAGAAGTTGATCTATAAAAAGTTAAATTACAAAAAAAATTGAACTCCGGGGAAAATTCGAAACGGAAAGTCCTTAATCAAATGACAAAAAATAAAAGCACAAACGCATCAACTGCCATATCCCTTACTTGTTACAGGTAATTTCTTATTTAGAAAATGGTTGATTGAACCTGGTCCTCTCACTATGGCAGTCGCATCAAATTCCATTATATTGACAACGATGCGTGAATAAAACAAACAGACATAATACGCAAAAGTGTCAATATAGGGGTACAGCAGTCAACACCGTGTCACAATCTTAATCACAAAAAAAAACAATGTTAGGGTCTGTGGGTTGCTGTCTTATTCACTTTGTACGCATTTGTTATATTTAATCATAAAAAAACCTATATTCCATTCTTAATTTTATTAAGTTAAAGTTGTACTTACAAAAGAATCTTGCATATCCACTTGCTACAAGAGTCAACAGAATCAAAATGATGGCCAATCGCATTTTGATGATAATTTTGATTGTCTGAAATTATAAACATTAATTTGGTTTACACAACTTGGCATTGATGAACTATTATACAACAAACTATTGAGTTAATACTGATTTAAAGTAGATCGCTTTATATTCACCTAACAAAACCAAAACCGCAGGAACAATGTTTTTAGTGCTGTTGTACATCCCAAAGTCACAGTAAAAGTCCAAACTTCACAGCTTTTTCAAGCCCCAGTTTAAGCATATTTTGTTTATCAATGCTGATTAGAATGAAATTCAAAACAGTGTGGCTGTGGCCATTGATTGACATATGAAATTCATCCATTGACTGGGACAATTTAGGTGAACGTTTGTATGTAACGACCACTGCTCACTATGTACTTTTTAAAGACACTTAAACTATGGGGTCACCAAAGGTTCTCAACACCTTAATAAAGTAATTCGAAAAATTAATCAGAAATAACACGATGTTTTGATTTATATCAATTATATAAATCAAAACATAAAGGGTATTCCTTATTAATTTTTCGAATTATTTTATAATTAAAGGCGTTTAGAAACCTTCGGTGACCCCACAGTTTAAATGTCTATCGTAGGTACGTCGTGAACAGTGGTCGTTACAGACAAACGTTCACGTAAATTGTCCCAGTCAGTGGATGAATTTAATGTGTCAATCAATGGCCACAGCCACACTGTTTTGAATTTCATTCTATCATAAAACTGTGTCTTAGAAAACGGCTTGGGTAATCTCAATAATTAACACATTATAATAGACAATGACATAAAATGCATAAATATTGAAATTGTGTCATTGTAAAGTAAATTTTAAATCAAGACACAAAATAGATAAACAAAAATAATGTACTACCATTATTTCTTTTAGCTTTGATCATTGACTGTCATTTATCTTTTATTTTCGAACTACCTTTGAACTATTTATACGAAGATAAAAGATTACGCACATGCACTTGAAATTTGATTATATTCTTTCGAATAGATACGAGTATTCTAAAATTCACTTTGTCTGCAATGCTATTATAATCCTTTGTAAATGGTATTATATTAGAAGTTAAAAAAAAAAAGAGTTAATAGAATAAATATTTATGCTCAGAACTAAATGTCATAAAAATATAAAATGGAAGCCGTTACCTTCCTCTTGTCCTGTGGATATTAAACTTCAACGAAGCAAACTCTTACTTATAACCAATACTAAATTAAGAACCATGTCGCTGATCCCACACTATTTGTAGTTAGATGAATAATCTAATTCTAGTACCTTTTCGGTAGTAAATTGGGACAAATATAGAAACCCATAAATTTATCGTTAACGACGCCAGAATAAAGAACAATTATTGCACTTAACAAAACATAACCATTTAAATAGTGACAACTGACACCAAATATAACAAATATTTTGGGCAGCAGTCCGCAAAAACATTCATAACATTAATAAAATGTCAACTTTTGTTGTATAGAGACTAGATCATCATAACTTCCAAGTAGTTTATATAATGGTTTTAAACTTAAAATACATACAATTCTTTAAGAACTTAAACTATGACAGTTACAGTAGTAAATATTTAAGGCTATGGTATTTAAAACGGTAATGGGTAATAGTTCACTTGAACCCTAACAGTCAACGTGAAAGCAGGCAAAAACAGGAATAAAATAATAATGAGCAGGGTAAAAACAGAACAAAATGGGAGAACAAATAATCACAGCAAAGTGCAAGGAGACAAAAAAATCAAAGGCCAGGTACAAAAAGACAAAAGGGAGAACAAACAATCAAAGCAAGGTATAAAAAGACAAAAATAAAAGAACAAACAACCATGGACAAATACAAACAGGCATTCTAGTTATACACTGATCAAAATGAGATAAGGCGAAAGAGCATGAACACCAACGGAATGAGATCATGTCCATCAATATGTCACGCTTCTGCTGCAATAGGTGCATTACTTGTCTCATGAATAAAATTGAAGGTAGACCAAGTCCATAAAGCAAGTTCCAAAGATAGATCATAACACAACAAGTAGCAACGTCAGATTTACATTATGGTAAATATGAGATATATTATATTCCCGTGCTTGCATTTCCTATCATGATTTTCTTGATAGAGGGTTGCTGCTCACAAGGAAGCTATTAAACCAAGAGTTCCAAATGGTGAAGTTGAAATCATCCTTTCGTTAATTTTACGGACGCCATCACGAGTTGGTTGACCGTTATGGAATAACCGTTTCACAAATGATATCGGATATGTTCCTTACGTCGTAACTACAATCCCCTTCCCTTTCATGAATGTGACCTACCGAATTAGACTATTTACAGGATTTGCTATCACATAAGCAACACGACGGGTGCCACATGTGAAGCAGGATCTGCTTAAATTTCCGGAGCACCTGAGATCACCCCTATTTTTTTTATGGGGTTCGTGTTGTTTATTCTTTAGGTTTCTATGTTGTGTCATGTGTGCTGTTGTTTGTTTGTCTTTTTCATTTTTAGCCATGGCGTTGTCAGTTTGCTTTAGATTTATGAGTTTATAAATTTTATAAAGTTTCAAATCGTAACAAGTTATCTAATGTATAATGTACCCAGAATATATAAAACAAACCATACAAACAAACACACACACCATAATAGAAAAATCAAAAACAAAATTAATTAATGCAAAAATCAAATAAAAAATTCATAGTATCATTTTGTAAAATGAGATAAAGCAATGAATCGAATACATTGTATTTTTAAACAAAAGAAACGAAAAGGGTCGATTGTGCGAATCATATTTATGAACAAATGGAAACACATTTACCTGCCTCTTGTCCTGTGAGTATCAGTGGAAAGGAATAGCATTTTTATACATTTTTATATAAGATCATGCATGGAGGAAGTATGCATAATAAATAAATATAAATGTCAGATTGTTATACTACAATCAATAATTTTATCTGTACATAAAAAAATAAGAATATAAAAACCTACACCAAACAACTGTTTTTACTTTTTGACAACATGAATACGACTAAAGGCTTTATGTTAACACATAAGTGGCTAATTGTAATATAGAGCACTTGACCATTACTATTGAATCGTCATGAAAACAACAAAAAAGCATAAAAATCGTGTAAAAATCATCAGTTTTTTGTCAAGCAATAATATTAAAGACATTTCTCTAAATGGGTCAATATGTTTGTCTTGTAAGATCAAACAATAAACTTGGGCTATCATGAAATATTTTATAGTATTAGTAACTAAGTACTGAAGTACTGAACATCGGATAACCGCAAGTTCCGCTGGATGGTCATAAAAAATCATATCTCTATACGTGAAAGTACATAGATATCCATTTTTTGGGGAGAAAAGTTTTTGTGTGAATGATGAATAAACGACAGGGATAGTATCCACGGAATTATACAAAATACGTTCGGTTATCAGTCAAAAGCGCAAGGAAATTTCGTTCTAAACACTCAAAACTAAATAATATGTCACACTCTTCGAAAGCGTGTTTCTTTGTCTTTGATTGACATAGATGTGGGAAAATGTGGTGTGAGTGCCAATGAGACAAATCTATATGTTCTAAATCAAAATACTTGATGTGAAAACTGAAACTGCAAATTTCTTTAGATCCGTTTCTGTAAAAGAAAAGCTTTTGTATATGTAGACAAAGTCTCAACAATGATTAAATGAAAAGCTTCTACTCAACATCATTAGATTCAAACTACATAATTTTGAATATTCAAGCATTCTATACGGGCGTGTTTATTACTTTTAAAAACATTTTTTTATTACTTTAAAAGTGTGTGACGGTATTTTTTTCAGATTTTCTACTCTAGGTGTTCTAATCAAAATAGTTTTGTTTCAAAATTGAACACTACATCGTATTGGGAAAATTTGGAAGTAGAATATTTTTTTTTGTCATCTGCTAGACCACAATATTTTTTCATCAAATTATGCGTGTAAAAACCCCATGGCAACATAAACGTATTCCAGAGTATTAACCTACTATTCTTACTTTTTTGAGTGGGAGTGTGTCGTTTTATTCTTTTTCATGCACAAACATGCATGAACATTACTTTTTTTTATCTAATTAAATCCCTATTGGAAAGTCTCTGAGAGACTGAGTGAGCGATAGCCGATTACAAACAAGCTAAATGTAAATGAGGGGATTCAGTATTATCAACATCATTATCACAGTCGTCATCACTGTCAAATGAGTACCTCTATGTATATCCACGTCCAAATTTACTTTTTTAGTCTTCAACGTGCCTTTTTATACCTGCACCCAGAAAATCTTCATTTACAAATATACCTATATTTTGGCATTGTACATGCAATGTCATGTTTTTTTCTCTGATTGTAAACAAACTCAATTCATTGGATTATGGGTGTGTCGTGATTTATATTTTGGTAGTAGATACGTGTTTGCATTATAAGTTGTTGTAAGCTCTGAATTAGCTTTCAGTAACTACTAGTTCTTGCAGATCTGCACTACGTGTCTTTTTCGTTTTTGTTAGTTGTTGTCTTTGCTTTGTATCAATCTGATGAGTTTAGCTCTTTTTAACATATTTTATTAGTATATATATCAAGGAGGGTTGGCCGCCAGTAAACATGTTAATCCCCGCCATATTCTGTATGTGCATGTCTTAAGGAGGTTGTAAATTTAATGGTTGTCGTTTAATTCTTTATGTCATAATTGGATTTGTGTTCATTGTTTTGTACATAAATCAGGGCAAAGGTTTCTATCGTTTGAATTGTTTAACCTTTGTCATTTACGGGACTTTTTGGTCTCCTATTTGGAATTTCATGTGTTGGTAAATGTTGAAGGCCATACAGTGACCTATAGTTGTTAACTTCTATGTCGTCTTTAATAAAATAGACAATGTAAGCATGTGTCCAAATTTGTTCATAAGGCTAACGTAGAAACAAAGAAAACCCTACTCGGATACAAAATAGGAATTCTCTGGACTGACATCATCAATATCTTGGGTTTTTTTTTATTGCCAGTAAGGAGTAGGTCCGGTAAGGACCGATTTTGGCCTCAAATTTCAGGTTCATCTGACCAAATATTTTGACCACTTTTTAAACACGTAAGTGTCTATTTCATTTGAATCAATTAGTACATGTGAAAGATTTGAATTGATTAAGTCATTTAAAACCATCCAATTCAAGCTCAAATATGAAAAATCTACCAAATATGCCGAAAAATGACACTTTTCAGATGGTTTTTGTCAAAAATGAAAGTGGCCACATCCGTGTTCATCCTCAACCTTTATATATGTTATGTATTATCATAAAATACAACTTACATTTCAATATTAAGGATGAACACGAATGCGGCCACTTTCGTTTTACACGAAAACCGTCTAAAATTTAACTAAAATGCTAGAATTGTGAAGATTTCAGTAATGTAGCATGACTTTATGGTGTTGGTACCCGATATGTGTGCATTGTATTGTCAAACACAGCCCATATTTATGTAGCAGAAGCATTCTACTGTCCAATAAATAACTAAAAGTTTATATATATATTTTAACAATTTTGTAAAACTGCTATATTTTGGGGCCAAAAAAGGGTCTTACTGGACCTACTCCTTTTGTTACGTTTTGGGGTGTATTTCAACATGCAATCGACAAGTGTTCATTTTCTCATAGACTTGGTATTTTATTCATACGAGGAAGACATAATATAGGAGCATCCAGAGAAAAATTAAAAGAAGCTAGCTTTATCTTTTACTTTCACCTTCCTCTACATAATTTATGTCACCTCACTTCAGTTTGGTGCACATGTTGAACGCATGTATCCGATGAAACTTGAAATAAAGGAAACCACAATAACTGTTAATATAAAAATTGCCATTGATTATAAAAAAGAAGATGTGGTATGATTGCCAATGAGACAACTGTCCACAAGAGACCAAAATGACACAGACATTAACAACTATAGGTCACTGTACGGCCTTCAACAATGAGCAAAGCCCATACCTTTCGATATCAACTTCCGATAGAGACCAAATGACTTGAATGCTATTATCTAAAGGTCAACGCACAAATTTCAGCAAGAGCAATACCAATACAGAATTGCAAGCTAAAAAATTCCCAATATGACAAATGCAAAACAATTTAAGCGAGTAAAATTCGGGCATTGTTGGTGTAAAAAAAACATTAACGAAAAACAAATTTGATATAAAGCAACAATCAATAACCATTGAATACCAGGCTCCTGTCCTGAAATAGACACAAACATAAAATAAACGTCACTCAAAACAGATTTGACTCATTAGATCAGCAAAAAGCACACATCAAAAAGAAACTAACAAAAAGACTCAAGACACAAATAACAGATCTGAGGGTTCTTGCAGTTACTGCAATATAGTTCAAAGTTAATAACAACTTAAAAATCATTATGTATCAAAATATAAAGTAGTAACCAGCCAATGTTTGAACAGATAATATAATATTCAAATATCTTATAACAGTGCTAAATTTATAAATTGGTAACCTTTTAAGAATAAGCCTATAGATACTTAATTTCAAAATTAAATACAGCTTATAGGATACAGCCTTTGTAAGTCTTGTGCTATTCATCTGTACGTCACCATTACCCATACTACATAGTCGGCTATATAAAGCCCTGTTATGACAACTGTAAAAAAAACTAACGGCCTAGTTTATGTGTAAAAAACAAACGAAAAACAAATATGATATACACCTACAAACGACAACCACTGAATTGCAGGTTCATTACTTACTCAGGATAGAAAACGGAGGGGTTAAACTTGTATTAAGGCGCCAACCCTTCCCTCACCCGAGACAGTGGTGTGACAATACAACATAAGAACAAACTATAAAAATCATTTGAAAAAGGCTTAACTCATCAGATGAATACAAACAGAAATACATCTAACAAAAGCACACGGGGGACGTGGCAGGCTACTTAAGCATCCCAACAACAAAAAGACACTTAGAATAATACTAGT
Source organism: Mytilus edulis (assembly GCF_963676685.1). Classification (NCBI taxonomy): domain Eukaryota; kingdom Metazoa; phylum Mollusca; class Bivalvia; order Mytilida; family Mytilidae; genus Mytilus; species Mytilus edulis. The sequence goes on along the minus strand of NC_092346.1, from coordinate 61,868,206 downwards.
CCAAAGCCAATAATAGATGTAACTTATAATAGTAATGCACCTAATACTTAAAGTTCATTTGTGTGTATCAAAGCTTAGTGTGTAGCGTTTATTTGTGTGAACTAGTATACATTGTTATTTAGAGACCAGTTGATAGCCGCCTTATGATGTGTGATTTTCTCGCTGCGTTGAAGCAATTGGTATTGGTGGCCTTATGTCGTTGTCTGCTCTTTGGTGGGGCTGTTTTCTCTGTGTCACATTCCTTGTTTCCATCATCTATTCTATTATAACATAATACACAAAAACAATGAGCGAAGAATGATATACTGCATTGAACAAAAAAATGTGAACACACGTATGCTATCGGTATCTACATGCTATTTAATACTAAATTATTTTCTGTTGATATTGAAAATATTCCCAAATTGTGTAATTCAATATTTGCAACAGATAACAACTGTATTAGTTTGTAAGCGGATGGATTTCTCCGTAACTATGTATTTTTTAGTGTACTCTATTTTGTCTGTTTGTTTCTTTTCTATAGGCAAGGGTGTTACTAATTTTTTTCGCTTTCTGTTTTTTTACTGTCACATTGGTATAATATCTCCTTTTTGATATACTCATAACTATTAGCTTTTAGACAACGATATGTCTATGGAAAATGATATAGACAAGCATTTTAAAAATAGGCTGAGACGCCTATATGCAGATTAATAGAACTTTATTTAAATGAGAGAGACCCTTGACGTTTTAGTTCAGTTAAATACGGTCCAATGCAAGTTTCACCAAACACCGGAACTGACAATCAATAATTTCTTTCTGTTAAAAGAACTAAGAAGCATAACTCTTGTTCATTGCAGACAATATTGACCATACTGTAATATGATAGTATTGTCAGTGCGTCTAGTTTGTTTGAAAAAAAATACAGTTGTTGTCTTAACGGATAAATTTTTATTTATTTTCGGTTTAATATAAGATATATTATGTCAAGATGAATGGAGAAACATTACAACCAATAGACATCAACAAAGTTTAAACTACAATGCATTAGATTAACTACCAGAAAATGCCTATAATCTTTAATAAATCAAGAATTAACTAATTATATGCGGACGATTACCCAAGGGAATTTATTCTAATTTGATATGATATAAACAATAATAATTCTCCTTGTTTCTAGATTTTGATATTTCAGTTTCACACAGGTCACTCAGTCTATACATACTGCTGGTGGACGTTTCGTCCCCGACGGTATAACCAGGCAAGATGTCAGCATTTCGGTGTTAAAATGAATTTCAATTACTAGTATATGGCCATTTATAATAAATTTCCTGTCGAAAAACTAAGGATTTTTTTTTTATCCCAGGAATAGATTACCTTAGCCGTACTTGGCAAAACTTTTGGGAATTTTGGGTCCTTAATGATCTTCAGCTTTGTACTTGTTTGGCCTTGTAACTATTTTGTTTTGAGCGTCACTGATTTGTCTTGTGTAGACGAAACTCACGTCTGGCGTATTAAATCATAATCCTGGTATCTTTGAACATATCTTTTATATAGATTAGACCGTTGGTTTCCCCGTTTGAATGGTTTTACACATGTCATTTTTTTTTGCCCTTTATAGCTTGATGTTCGGTGAGAGCCAAGGCTCAGGCTCCGTGTTGAAGACCATACAATACCCATAATGGTTTACTTTCACAAATTGTGACTTGGATGAGAAAGTTGTCTCATTGGCACTCATAACCACATCTTCTTATATCTATATAGCATAAATTTTGTTTGTTTATACTATAATACACATCAAGTAATTCTATATAGGGAGCGTGATAAAACTTTTTTTATATCATGTTATTGACCTCTTTTATTTTCAATGGCAAACACAATTATATTCGAAATGAGTTTTTTCGGAACAATTAATTGTCATTTAAAAGTTGTCGTGCACAAATAAGAATTCAGTTTGATAATAAGGAATAAGATAAAATTTTAATCATCAATTTGAAATAGTAAACCTTTTTTGGCTTTAAAAGATTCCATTGTGTATTTAATAATGCCATGAAAACGCTTTGCATGTTTTAATTTAAGGATCTGTAGAGGAGGGGCGAAAGATACCAGAGAGACATTTAAACTCATAATTAGATCGAAAATAAACTGACAACGTCATGGATAATAAGGGAAAAAGACAAACACAAATAATAGTACACAAGACACAACATAGAAAACTAAGGACTAAGCAACACGAACCCCATCAAAAGCTAGGGGTTATCTCAGGTGCTCCGGAAGTAAACGCAGGTATAATAGTTATTTCTATAATAAAGGTTCCAGATATTTTTGGGTCATTAAAAAAGTGGGGGTTATCTCAAGTGTTCCGGAAGGGTGAGAAGGGAAAATAGTTATTTCTATATAAATAAAAGATCCAGATTCAGTTTTTATCATTCCGAACTTTTGCCTTGGATAAATCATGGTGAAGATAATTTTAAATAACAGTTTTTCGCGTAGAAATTTTCGGTTGCCGTGACTTCTTGTATTTAATACCATAAACAACATAAATAAGGATTTATTCCTAAAATGTGAAAGATTTGTAAAGAATTTGCATTATCTGATCTAAGAAAATGATGTTTTCTTCTCATAAGTACTAAAGTAACTAAATTTTTTAATGTAATTGTTATTTGTATAAGGAGATACTAATTGAAAAATTGGTGTTATCCAATTGGATTTATCTCTAAATAGAGAAATATTTCAGCACTTACAGACCAGATTAAAGTTTTAAACAAGATAGGTACATGGTTAAACAACATGATTCTAAAAGTATTATTCTTAAAAATATAATTATTATTTATGATTTGTTTTAAACCAGATATGTCACAAGGTTATTGATTATGTACATGTATGTCAATATTTTTGTTTTGATCAAGTAACGATGTGTTATCTAAAATGACTCGTTTTTTTATATACTAGTATAATATCAGAAGAATTTGCAATTGTAAGTTAAAGGCAGATGATCCATATTACTTAATGATCCAATTATCGACATACAATAATGTAATAGACAGATTAAAATCTGTGGTTCAATGATGTAAGTAATAAAATACATGTACAGAAGGATATGTTGATAGATTGCCTTTTTTAATGACCAGTAAAGTTTTGGGTATATATAGTTGCTGTACCTCCACATTGGGTATCAGTGTTGTTGACCTGAAATCAAGTAAGTACATGTATCTATTAGTAGACATAATTGTTCTTCAGATTATTTCGCTTTAGTAGATAAGCTAGTTTTCATAAGATTGAATATATCATCGTCCTGGTTAAACCAATACGGCATTTTTTTCTTTAAGATTATGACAATTCTTTTGTTTAATCTCTAGTGTATATCACTATATTTTTATCAAAGCTATTGATCATGCATTGTTATCAGTTGTCAAAGATTCCCAATGATAAATACCAAATTAAATGCGGTCATTTTCAATAGTTAACTAGACAATTCCAGTAGACTCGCTAGACGATTATTTTGATACATATAATAACGTTAGTTTGATACTATGCTGGTATGAAGCTAAATTGCTAATATTATCAACATCTCATTTTCTGGGGTTTTTTTTCGTGCAGTACTCTAGTCATTTCCTAGTAGGACTCCACAGCTAACAGCGTTGATTTCAGGTATTTTTTGTTTGTTTTGTTTTTAAAATGTTATTTTTCTCGTTTGAACTATTTCATGTGGACCTTTTATAGCTGAATATAAGGTATGGGTTTTCTTACTGTTACATGATAGTGACCTATAATTACTTTTATCCTGCATTTTTTTACATTTTTTGACAGCATTTTATAACCATCAAGTATTTTAATTCATTTATCATTTTCAGAAATCCAGTATGCTGAAACTTATCCTGTTGAGTGTGTGTGTCGCAATGGCCTGTGCATTCTATGACAAAGGTTATGGTGGATACGGACCAGGATTTGGGGGTCACGGAGGTTACACTAAAATCATTTATGATGGATATGACGGATACGGTAAAGGATATGGATATGACGGGTACGGTAAAGGATACGGAGGAGGAATAAATTATGGATACGGTAAAGGATATGGTGGTTTCGGCGGATACGGTGGATACGGAAATGGAGGATTTGGTGGTTATGGCGGATACGGAAAAGGATATGGAGGATACGGAGGTCATGGTGGATATGGAAAAGGATATGGAGGATATGGAAACGGTGGATACGATGGTGGATATGGATATGGAAACAGTATCGGATACGGAAGTGGATTTGTGTCAGGGAAAGGGAAAATAGGTAACATAAACTCTTATATTTTAAATTGAAATTGTCATATAATCATAGTTATGTCTATCAGTGATAAATACTCTTAACTTTTATATCTCTTTGTTAGAAGAAGGACATTTAGTTATAAAGCATTACCACGATGATATTGGTGACATACTATGTATGCAATTGACTTGTGAATTTTACAATTTCTTTTTGTGTACAAACACGCTAAACATGTCATATAAATATTACCTATTAAGGTTGAGTTTTATGATTCAAATATATATATATATGGTAAATTTATTTTGAGCCGTATAAGTTAAAAAATGTTGTGCTTTCGTTATTTGTGCACATTATAAATTTTATTCTTTTTATTGCAGGTGGTGGTTACTGAGGCCCGAGATTTCAGTCCAGAGTTGTTTTCTGACAGAAAAACAATACAAAGACTCTAAAATACTTATTTAACAATAAACAAATCTACAAAGTTTCTGGTCTTTTATAGTTTAAACATAGAATATACACAGATTGACACGAAATATGTATTGCAGTTGAATCAATAGTACCTCGAAACAAGAAGTTATCTTAGTTATGTGTTTCGTAATAGGTCTATATCATTGAAACGTTCGAAGCAAGATACTTGGCATTTAAAATTTTGTAGCCGAAAATTATATACTGATAGATATAAAAAGAATTAGATGTGGTATGAGTGCTAATGAGACTACTCTCTATCCAAGTCACAATTTGTAAAGTAAACCATTACAGGTCAAAGTACGAACTTCAGCACTAAGCCTTGCCTCCCACCGAACAGGAAGAGATATAGGACTCAGGGGGATCCACTTTCTATATTCAAGGTAATTGGACGTACCGCTGGAATAGGTCACTTTTTCAGGCTTAAAAATATGTGAATAGGTCGGGAAAACTATCCGAAATACTATATGACAAGGTCAATAAAGTTCACAAAACTTCGTCTGTATCTTTCTTGGTGTTACCGGCTGTGTTATATTAACCAATTTTCTCTCTTTTGGCACGTTGGTATTCCACTGTTACATTACACACCAAATGAAACGTAAACAATATGGGAAAAGGTAACATTTTTACCTACGCAATATATGTGGTAACAATAACAGAAACCTAGTGATACCCTCCATCAATTATTTATTGAAGCCCCCCCCCCCCCCCCCAAATAAGGGTCATACATTGACATAAAAAAACTTTCAATTGGGCAATAAAAATAAACATTAACAGTCATATTCCTAACACATTACTTTTATGGTACAGTGAGGTTTATCTGGATCAAATCTTTCAACGCAAAAGGTTCCCCAATTTTGTGAAGTAGTCTTCGTTTTGTTTACCCCTCAGTCACAATAATAAACATATACATTGGTACATGTGTTCGTTATTGTAATAATTGTTCAACATATACATCCTTAATTATATTTAAATGTTTAAATATATGATATGGATATTAACACTTCCTTCATAAATAATTCTTTCTGTTGTCTTTAAATGTTAAGGGTCGACTTTATATTGTTGAACCACGTATCCTTATGATTTCGTGAAAAACAGTCCCAAGCATATATCCGTGATGGTAATCTTTCCGAGTGCGTATTTACAATACGACACCAAAGCTTTATCATCTGACAATGATTTCGGATAGAGACTGGAATCCATGCCATTTCACCTGTCATTCCCGGTATCGGTGTAAACTTTCCGACTCCTAAGAAAGATCGTATAGCCCTATTTTGCAGTTTTTCTAGTCCTTCATACGTTTAAACCCCCCTATACTCCAGCACAGTTTGTCATAACACTGTAAGACAAAGGTAGCGGTATTGTGAAGTAAAGTCAACTATTTGTGCGTACGTGCAGTACTCTAGTCATTTCCTAGTAGGACTACACAGCTAACAGCGTTGATTTCAGGTATCAGATCATTTATGAATAAGGCTAATAGCGTCGGCGCTAAATTCTCAACCTGACGGACTCCTTTACCAATAGAATATTTTCACTACTCGACTATTACGTTTCATTTGGTAGATTATCAACTCCTACTGATTTGTCTGATTTCAGTCTTTTCATGGCACTTTTAGTCTCTTCAATGTTAATATCATTGTTTAGTGTAGCATCCGTAACTTCAGCTTCCATTTGCGCATTTAACTGTTCAATGTTCAATATCTTTTTGAATTCCATTTTGTATTGGTATGTCCAGCATATAGGGCAATTAGAATATTGTTTCTGCCACGCTATTATTGTTCATGGCCTACTATTTTTAAACTATCTTGTTTGCTGAAAGCTAATTCCGGATCTCTTATAATTAAGCTCTGTAACTATTAATAAAGAGTACATGGAAAGCTAGATTTGAGATTATTGGTTAGCTATAACATGTATGTTATTCATTTGTATTGTTCTCTGTTACCTGTCTTTTGTCACATTATGTATATATTATTTTTCAAATAAACATTCATTCATTCAATAAATAAGTCATCAACTTTCGTAATTTCTGCTGAAAAAAGCTTCGAGTACTCACTTCGCCAACGTTCCGGAATTTCGTTTGTGTCATATGAAATTGTTCCATCTTCCCGAAAAACTGAATCAATGTTTTGTTTTGTGGTTTTTGGTCCCAATTTGTTTACTTCCTTCCAAAATTCTTTAGCTTGTTGCGTTGTTCCGCCTGATACTGTCTTTCGCTTGCCTCAGACATTTATCAAAACTTTTTCGATTCACTATAACTATTGTAGAGAAAAAATGAGACAATAATTTTCATTTCGTTTTTGGACTTTGGCCAAAAGCTTCGATCTGATTTCTTGGAATACATTTTTTTTTCTGCCAATATTCCAATTTCCAATAATCTAAGGCCGCACGGTGACCTATAGTTTTTAATTTCTATGTCATTTTGGTCTCTTGTGGAGAGTTGTCTCATTGGCGATCATACCACATCTCCTTTTTTTCATATTTATAGCTATTTGATATAACTGTAACTGCACCATAAATACACAAATTGTGCTTAAATGGTAAAACAGATAATTTGCTTCTGATGAATTATGCTTCTTGTGTATAACATTAAATTGTTTTTGCGGATGAAAACGAGCGAAAACTTAAGGATACGAATTTTCACAAAGAATGGAAAATGACATTTTCAGATATTATGATTTTTCTTATTTTCCATGAACTATTTGATCAAAATTAATGATCTAACAAGATGTTGTTTTAAATAAGTGTATAAAGTGTTTTATAATGATACCTTTCGGGGAGACAGGAGGCAGGTGTTAACGTCAAAACTGGGAGGACCAGCTTCCTTGGAATTTTGTTTTATTTAGTTCAAAATGAAAATGTAAGGCTGAACTCCTGTGGAACCAGCTACATTAACCCTGAACATTGTACATCTTCACCTCGCTATATATAAATTTAAACATACTCATTACAATAATTGTTTTTGTCTATTTTAAAACTAGCTTTTAGTAACTTCGAGTACTGTCAAATAGTACTTTCGTGTTAATTTGACCTGTTGATACAATTTGTATTGCTTTTGTTATTAAATGTTTACTTTTTTAGGGGTTATCTCTCTATTTTTAATATATACTAGCTTTGATAAGTGTTTAGTATGACTATAAATTTTCACTTAATTCTGTTCTCGTACTATGAACATCAAACAGTGTTTGTGCACTTGTTTTTATATGTCTTTTGATTGATTAAGTCATTTCAATTAATATTTCATATATGGTGTGTCTATCTAGTATGAAATTCAAAACAGTGTAGCTGTGGCCATTGATTGACCCATCAAAATCATCCATTGACTGGGACAATTTACGTGAACGTTTGTCTGTAACAACCACTGTTCATGACGTACCTACGATAGACATTTAAACTGTGGGGTCAACAAAGGTTTCTTAACGCCTTTAATTATAAAATAATTCGAAAAATTAATCAGGAATAACCTTTGTGTTTTGATTTATATCAATGGATATAAATCAAAATATCGTGTTATTTCTGATTAATTTTTCGAATTACTTTATTTAGGTGTTGAGAACCTTTGGTGACCCCATAGTTTAAGTGTCTTTAAAAAGTACATAGTGAGCTTTGGTCGTTACATACAAACGTTCACCTAAATTGTCCCAGTCAATGAATGATTTTAATGTGTCAATCAATGGCCACAGCTACACTGTTTTGAATTTCATACTATATATACTGTCTATGTTGTGATGTTACACTTTTGTTTTAGGTAAGGGTCAAGGTTGATACCTTTTAAAACGTGTAAACGCGATGCATTTGTTTGCGCCTGTCCTAAGTCAAGAACATGTTCAGTGGTTGTCGTTTGTTGATGTGGTTCGAAAAATGTTTTTCGTTTCTCGATTTTTATCTAGATTAGACCGTCGCTAACGTTCTGATCCTACATTCTTCTTTCTTATGTTTTTGATTGAATTTTGTGCTTCGTGCCTTAGACTTCTATAGCACATGTGGTATAGAGGTTTTAGATCGTGTCAATTCACCGAGTCAAGCCATTTCCAACCAATTTTTACAATTCTTTTATATGATGTAATGCTACACAACTGGCTTAGGCTATTGAAGGGATGGGTGCTAATAAACATGTTTCAGCCAAACACATTTTTTTGTCTCTCCAAAGCCAACGACTCATTTCACCAAAATTTAATGAGAAAACAAAATATTCGTACGTGATTAACATTTCAGTATAACTTACTACCAATTCAAGTCGTAAGAACTTTTGTTAAAAGAGCCCATGAATCCTGTAATACAACTTGCTTGTCGTTGGTTATTCAATTCAATTCAATTCAATTCAATTCAAAGCTTTATTTATAGTCGGCATGTTACATAAAAAATAAACATAAGCTCTCTGAGCTTTTATAACCGACAAATGCATACATTTACATAACAAACATACACAATACAAATATTAAAACATAAAAGACATAGAACATACATTTCATGCACATTTAGGCTACACTATTTAAATACTATATTCTATACATGCATAAGAATAAGCACTAAAAGCAAACATAAAAAATAAAGCACAGCATTCACAAATTATAAAAAGCTAAGCAAACATTCACAAAAAGCAACACTATTATATTTCAAGCTGTAACATAAAATAAATAAAACTAAGCACATGCATTGTAATGGCATGAGTTGCCATTCCATGAGTTCAGTAGACTCTTGAATTGGGTAAAAGATGTTTCAGTTCTAAAGTGGTTTGGCAACTCATTCCATAGTTTGGCAGCAGAATATCTGAAAGATTTCAAGCCATACGTTGTTGTTCTTACGTCAGGTATTTCAGCTAAATTTTGGTATCTGAAAGAATATTTTGTTTTTTTAATATTTATAAGAACATGGAGGTACACTGGGTTTTCATAATTGACTGTTCTAAAGACCTCTATTGCCATGGTTCTTAGGCGTCTTACTTTAAGTGATGGCATTTTTGATTTTAAAAGTAAGTCTTCATATGTGCTATTGTGATCCTGGTAAATGAAGCGAAGTGCTCTTTCTTGTACTTTTTCAATTTTTGTAGTGTTGGCCTCGCTGCAGAAATGCCAGGACAATGAGCAGAAATTAAAGTTTGACATAATAAAGGAGTGATATATTGTTAGTTTTCCAAGTTTGTTTAAGTATTTGCCAAGTCTTTTTAAAACATTTAGTTGTCTGGATGCTTTTTTGCAGATGTTTGATATATGCGTGTTGAAATTTAGTTCAAAGTCAACGGTGATGCCTAATAGTTTGACCTCTTTTTCACACTTTATTTTGTTACCTGCTAGATCAAATGTAATGTTTTTGCCCATTGTTTTTTTTGCCAATTGCCAAAGCTTGAAATTTGTCAGGGTTTGCCTTCATTTGATTGGAAGAAAACCATTCTATCAGAGCCAAACTGTCTTTTTCAAGTGTGGAGATAACGGTGTCGATATCTCTATTTGCATAAGATAATGTGTTGTCATCAGCATAATTGTAAAGTGAACTGTTTGTGGTGAAGTGAAATATGTCATTAATGAAGATGTTAAACAGTATAGGACCTAGAATAGAACCTTGTGGTACTCTTTTATATATGTTTTGCCAATTGCTCAAACTAGAGCCAACTCGAACACATTGTTTCCTGTTAGAAAAGTAATTTTAAATGAGTTTTAATGAGGAAGTTGAAAGACCATATGCTTCAAGCTTAAGCAGTAGAAGATCGTGAGGGAGACAATCGAAAGCCTTAGATAGATCCATTAGAATTGAGCCAATAAACTTATTTTGATCAAGTGCCGTTTTCCAGTCCTCGATGATTCTGAGTAGAGAAGTTTGACATCCATATTTTGGTCGCAAAGCAGATAAGTATGGATGAAAGTGTGTATTGAAGTATTCAACTAGCTGGTTGTAAATTGCTCGTTCAAAAAAATTTGAAATTGCTGGAAGTATACTTACTGGTCTATAGTTGCCCACATCAAGTACATTGTTCTTTTTATGCAGTGGTACAACTTGTGCCTCTTTTAATTTGTCTGGAAAAGTGGCTGATTTTATAGTCTTGTTTATCAATTCAGTTATTGGTTTTGTGATAACTGGTTGTGCTAGTTTTAGAACTTTAACTGATATGCCATCTATTCCTGTTGCCTTTTTTATGTTTAATGTTTTAAGTTGTTTATCTACAAATTCATTTGAGATGGCACTAAATTCAAGTTGTTGTGTGGCGGTTTTGTTTTCGTGTATTTTTTTTAACACTTGGATGGTTATTATTAGCAGGTGTGTTGTTGCCAATATCTTTAGCCACATTTATAAAAAAAGTCATTGAAGTGTTCTGCTACTTTCTTTAATTTGGTCACTTATTATGGTTTCTTCATCACATAGAATGATATTTTTTGTGAAGTTGCTACCTTTGTTTGTAATAAAAGGTTTAATAGTAGGCCAGAAATCAGATGTTTTTGGTCCGCCTATGCAGCGTTCGAAAAAGTATGTTTTAATGGATTTTTTTCTTTATTTTATTGACTTGATTTCTCTATTGTCTATAGAGTTCCCAGTTATTACCCGATTTTTGTTTGTTATACCTATTGTACAGTTGTCTTTTTTTGTACACTGCTTTTCGTAGCTCCTGGTTCATAAATGGTGCTGGTTGTTTACATTGTTTTCTTTTTTTTCAAGGGAGCATGTTGGTCTAAAACATTTACCACAGCCTTTTCAAAATCTGAATATGCCTGATTTATATCATCTTGATCTATTATTCTAGAAAATTCAATTTTTTCTAAGTCTGAAATAAAATTATCTTGATCTAATTTTTTTAAAGCTTCTATAAGTTTTATACTCTGTGGTCTTATTTGAAATTTGACCCTTTATCTGTACACTGATCATATTGTGTACATCACTAATACCAGTATTAAAATTTCTTATATTCATACATAAACTAGATTTATTTGTCAGTACAACATCTATCAGACTTGGATTATTCCCCTTAGTATGACATGTAGGTTCATGAACCAGATTTGTTAAATCACAAACATCCCAAGCATCTTTTAAAGTATTACTTTTCTCATTTACTAGCATATCATAATTGAGATCACCTAACATTAAAATATAATCATATTTTGTTGAAGCTTTGTCAAAGGTATCTATAAAGTCTTTGATAAATTCTGAATTTGACATAGATGGTGGTCTATATAACCCTGTTATTAGCCATTTTCTATTATTGACAAATAGGTCTACACAAATTGATTCTACTGAGTTAAATTCTAAATTACACTTCCTGTCACATACCAGATCTGATCGAGCATATGCGACAAGTCCTCCCCCGTTCTGGTTTCTATCCGCTCTCCAAAGATGATAGTCATTTACACGAAACTGAGCATCTGGAAAAGAACTGTCTATTTTAGTTTCAGCAATAAATAACATTTCAACTAGACTAGATGATAGCAAGTCTTCAATTAAGCAAAATTTATGTCTTAGGCTATTTATATTTAAGTATGCACAGGTGAATTGCATTAGATGTCTCTTTTTAAGTTCTCTGAGTTTGTCAAATACATCACTTTCACTTGGTGATTCATCACTGGCTGATGTATCATTTTGGTAAATAAGTGATGATGAAAGTGAGGAGAAAGAATTTTCCTCATTACTATTGATCTAATAGGAATTGTTGAAAAAGGAGTCGCTGAAGTGAAACGAGTTGCACTCTGGACATACCCACGGATCGTCAGTATTGCCCCACATCTTATAATCTGTTGGGGTGATGTTCGCACATTTGATATGCCACCAGAAGTAGCATGATTCACAGTATATTGCACGATGGTTTTTAGCAACTGGTTATTGTCTGCTCTATTTGGTTTTCGTTTATTGTTTGTAACTAATCAGGTTGGTTTTTTTTGTGTTATATGGGCTTGTTCATTGTCGTTGAAGACCATGCAACATGAAACATATGAAATAATTCAAATAAGATTATCACTATAAAACGGCCTTATTTAACATGTTAGTGAATGTTCAACCCTTCTCTTACCTGGGACATAGCAGCACAGCATAAGAACAAGCTATAAAAATCTGTTGAAAAAGGCTTAGCCAAGGTTTTTGATGAAGACCGTGTTTTGACCTATAATTCTATATTTAACTTTTTACACTGTGCCTTGAATGGAGAGTTTTCTCGTTGTCACTCATACCACAACTTCTTACTTATATTACCTGATCAAATCGATAGAAAGCAGAAAAACATCTACAAAACACATAAAGGACGTGGTAGGGTGTTTATATATCCGTTACAACAACAAAAAGTCAGATTTGATGGTACTTGAGAAGTTTCTGGCAGCTAGTACAAAGCCAATACAACTAATAAAACATCAGCAGTCAAAGAAAAAAACACATGAAGTTGCGCAACACCAAAAACATAGATATTGACAGACTGCATGCATGCATATATGCCAAAATAAGTCTTATATGCACTTATATCTTTTATAGATATTTAATATTAAATTCAGCGATTGTTGATCGCAAGATAATCTGGGTTTTTTTTATTATTATTTTCCATGCAATTAACTAATTTAACTATTCCATAACAGTTGTTAAATGCTTTGGTTTGTATAATATGTTCTTTACAAATCAACTTTTACTATTAACCGTCCAGTCACAAAGTACTTCCAGTGCTCGTTTGTTTGCCATGTTTCATCACGTTTTTCTCTCACACTTGCAGTGTGAGGTTGTTGAAGTTACATTCCTCAAATTTGAAACACACAGAGCACCAACAATGTGTAGATACTAGGGAAAACAATATTTCAAAACCTAAAAATATGTTGTTGGAACGAGCTTGCGTGGCATTTAACTGCCACCAGGACAAAGATATACAATTTTAAATGTCAGTAAATTTGAGAAATCACATGTCTTCTATCTTAATTATATTTTAAGAAAAAATATCTATCAATTATTAATATAGTTAACCAAAAGTATAGCAGATAATAGGGTTTAGTTTATAATTGGGTGTTTCGAACACAGTCCTAGAACGTATTGACGCAACGTTAGATATTGCTACTACCACGAAAAATAGCGTTAAGTAAATATTTGACGGGAATTTTTTTTATAGAAATGCTGAAATAAATATTTCAAATTATACATGAAAATAAAGATTGATTCTTAAATTTTCACATTATGACAAAGAAAGAATAAAAATATAATATTCATAGGCTTAAGGAAGACACAGATTATCCGAAAAACGGTTGTCCCATGTAACAAACTTGAAACATAAAACTCGAACAATTCGAGAAATGTTCACGCAACTCTTCGAAATTTTGCATGAACATTCTATGACGTGATATATTTCAGTATTGGTTAACATGGCTGTCTTCATTTAAAATTTGCATAGAAACGTCGCACGATACTGGTGTCACCTAACGTTACACACTCAAAGACGTAAGCCAAAATAAAAACGTTGGAATGCATGTTGTTCGGATGGTTTTTTACAATAAGTTTTAAAGGATTGATTTTTTTCCCTAAGAAAGGATTAATTGTTTTTTCTTAGATAAAAGATGTTAAGCTTTAGTTTTATTAACAAATTAAAAATAAAAAAGTAACTTGAATTGAAACCATTTGTTTTATATACATTTTAATTATAAAGGCAATCGATTACTTTTTTAACTATGCACTGCAAATGCACTCATCTTTGCACTCCAGAATGTCAAGGCGAAAGGACTACGGCATATGTAGCATGTCAGTTCTGCACAAATATATGCAAGGGAATTAGCGGGAACAATTAACATTGCTGTTTTTTTTTCTTTTTATTTGTATTATAGCGGATCCGACTATTATAGTCCGGAAAACACTTCAGTTCCGCGAGAAAATCTCTCCCAACCCCTTCTCTATGAATCGGTAGAGCTTCAACATAAAACATTAATTTTAAAGTTTTCTTATTAAGCTATTAAATAACGTCAAAATCGTATGTGGGGACATTGTATCGGACATTTTAGTTTTATCTGATATCTCGTATATTAAATTTAATTTATGGGAATTTAATATACCAAAATAGAGATAATTTTTTGTACTTTTATCCATTATAAGATTTTTTATGTAGCGAATGGCACTATATTGAATAAACATCATGAAAAAAACAGAAAACGTAACCCTACGTTTAATTTGGTATGAAGGGGACAAAATGTCGGACATTGCTATTCAACTCGAAAAATAAGAATTTATTTTTAAAATTCCTGATTATTGCATGAGGCTAAAGTGTGATCTTTGTACAAAATACTAGTATAAGAATTATTTACTTTCGACATGGGGATTACTCTGGAATTCCCTTTTTTTGGACAATTTAACAAAAATTACGACAACCTTTCGTGCATGGGACACATAATTTTTATCATCTTGACCCCTTTTTTTATATTTCCGTCTTTTCGAGAGAAAAAAATCGACATTACGTCAACGCCCAATTATAAATTGCTTGTTCTAGACAAACTTTTATATCGTTTGGTAATAAAATTTATAGGTTTTTTACGGTATTCAGAATTTCACAAAACTAAAAGTGTAACGCGGGACAAGGAAATTATATTGCAAAATAAAGGTTTTATTGAGTTTTGATTAACTAAAATGGTCTGTTACATATACAAAATTGCAATAATCTGAAAGAAGAGTTTAAAAGCTTTAAAATGATATACAACACTTTATAATATCAACTTTTATGTTTAAAAATTAAGAAGATGAATGTGTCTTGTCCGTGATTTTACCAAAGTAACACCAGTAGCGTGCGACGTTTCCTACATATTTTCAAAAGAATAGGATGTACGGAAATTTAATTTGGAAACTTGAAACATTTCAGTTCAAAAATAAAATTTTGACAGACAATTCATTAAATTGTAAGCACGATCGTTTTGTACTAAGTGTTAGCTCCCAAAATTCGAATTGAAAAATAAATTGAGCTACATATTCAATTCAAAACAAGAGATTTGCAAGGTCTTGCGGAAATGTCCGAGTTAAACTTCCATGCCTTCACAAACCTTTTACGGCCAAAAAAACAGAGATTTGATTTCGTGAAGATTATTTTTCGGCATTGATAACTATATCAATAAAAAGTACTTTCAAAGTTGAAGTTGGTACACCAAATAGCATTAAGATTACAGGGTTATCTATAAAAAAAATACGAATTAATGAAAATGTCTTGCAAGTTTGTCCGTTATCATAATTTGACGTCGCCACAAGCGTAATATGCTAGGGACGGCATGAACTGCATTCGCGTCTTCCTTCCTCCACTAAATATAAATGTCCTGCTTTCAACAAAACGAAATCATGCACACATATTACAAAAATACAGATCTATAAGACGATCAAATTGAAAAGTAAGAAAACTTCTGTATCATTAGTATAAGCTATTGTATGTCACTGCTTGAATAAAATCATACTCGGGTTGAATATATAATGCAGCAATATTCCTCCAAAAACACATAATTACTAGCAGTAAAATTGAATATCCTATGTTAATTATAAAATCATATTTGATTGGATTCTCACGGCATTTATACTTGTGTGCTATACTTTGCATTTACCCAAAAAGGAAAGCAGGAAGAATAAAATAAAGCGAGTTTCCAATTCAACGTCATTTTTCTGTTACACTAAATGGTAGCAATATCTGACGTTGCGTCATTTTCTTTAATTGATTTTTCTATTAACTGGACACGTCACAAAAACAAGTTAGTATAAACTATGTTCGAAGCTACATAAAAGAAGTTTAGGAAAAGAAAATAGAACAATATGCAAAAAAGATCAAATCTTTTGAAATAAGGTCAGAAAGGTAATTTTGAATTGACCTAAATCATGTAAACGGATATCAACATTTTATTCAAATAAAGGGTTTGTCATATTTGGGAAATATTTGAGACGACCTACTCATTTTATTATTGTTAAACAAAAAACAGTAAAATCTTGTACCACCATAGTATCATTCCTGCAGGAACAATAAGATTTGTGTTATCGATTATTATTTAAAACAAGTATTTCGCTATCGTGTTCTGCTTTTCCGAAGCCCATTGCAATACAATGAATTTTGTTATCGTGTCCATGATATTTTGATCTATTTGACATTTGTTCATCTGCATTACTAAACTTTTAAAAAGTACTTTGATCCTTTCGGGTTTTTTTTAACGTGTTGAAAGTTCCCTCGATATACTCGAAAGCTACAAATGTTGAAAATTTTAATATTGTTCAAAATTGTATCATGCTTAATAATTGTTGATATGAATGGAAATGTAAGGTAAACAAATTGTCAATTAAAAGCAGTCAGATCCATCATATTTAATTGTCCAATAATCGACATAAAATCATGTAATTATTATAGATATAGATTAAAATCTTTGTGGTCAATGATGTAAGTAATAAAATACATGCACATAAGGATATTTTGATAGATGGATGTTTGTAATGACCACTAAAATTTTGGGTATATATAGTTACTGTACCCCCACATAGGGTATCAGTGTTGTTGACCTGACATCAAGTAAGTTCATATATCTATTAGTTGACAAAGCCATTGTTTTTTTCTTCATATTATTACGCTGTCATGATAAAATAGTTCGATAGTTTTCTTTTCATATTGTTAAACAATTGGTTCGTCCTAGAAAGCACCAAAATAAGACTATTCTTTTACATCAAAATAAATTTATTCTAATTTAACACACAGATGTTTCCGGTTAAAAAATCAGTATTATTTGGTCAAAAATTATGGCCATCGTATTTTGAATACGAAAGTTTTATCTTAATACTGTTCACATATATAACAATACAAAATTAAAACACAGAAAATGCAGATAAGATATTTAAACAGCGAATTATTTCGTATGCAGAGAAACAGCACAATCATATTGAAATACATGCAAAGCATTACTAACTACATATCTAAACATGCAAAAAACTGAAGCACGTAACTAAAAATTCAAGCAAAGCTAATCTACCTGCAAACCAAAAGCATTTTGAACCATTCCAGGACTGTATAAGGCAAAAGTAAAAAATGCATCGTTAATGATTTGAAATTATTAATTTTGTTCTTTCTACGAGTCTAGATTTTCTTTCAGTTTCTATTGTTCCTACAAATTAATGTTAGTGTATTTTCTTAACTGTACAAACATTATATATAAATTGTTATTATTATTATCCTGTTCAAACTTCACTTCTAATCATCATGCATTGTCATCAGTTGTCGAAAATTCAGTGATAAATACCACATTGAATTGTGAAATTGCGGTCATTTTTGAAAGTTCGCTAGTTAATTCAAGAATACTACTTTTGTATACGACAGACGATAATTTGATATTTTATACTTAGTTTAAAAACCTTGACTTTTCAATTGCTTCTAGTAGCTACAAAAATTCGTGTGCACTATTTTTTGGGTATTGGTACGTCACATCCGGTTGTATACGAAAATAGGTAAAAAAAATGTTCCCTTGAATTTGACAGAATTAGGTAATTCATACTGCATTTTATTGCAGTAAAATATTTCTGCGTCATAAACATAATTTTATGTCTTAGGTATTTCAAAGCACCATTATTGTTTTATTTGGGGTTTCTATAGACTATTTTGTAATTGAGGTTACATGGTTCCTAAATCTTGTACATAGGTTAAATAAGGGGAGAAATTTGATTGGTTAACTTCCAGTGATGGTTATTTTCTTATATGCAATGAAATGTTATGTGAATTTTTTTCTGTAGTACTGGACAGGATAATACTTTACTCATGCCAAGTATTTCTTAATTTGAAACAAAGATAAATTCTGCACATTTTTTTTAAAAGTGCAAATTTAACAAAGACTAATAGGGGAAATTCTATGGTGATATTACACCTTTATTAAAAGGGTGAATGTTAGGTGCATAATAATCAGTTTAATCCGCAACATGTTCATTGAATTTTCCTCATCACAAGTCATGAACCTCGTAAGTGTTTGTTTTAGTTATATTTTAATGTTTCTAGTCTTTGGGATTTTAAAATCATAAATCTTTTGTTGAAAATCAATTATTATTGGTATTATATAACTCTGTTACATTGCATGTAGAAGAAGTGATAAGGCAGATAATGTAGGATGAAACTCGAAAGTCATTATACATTTTTCTTTATCTATAATTTTCAGAAATCCAGTATGTTGAAACTTATCCTGTTGAGTGTATGTGTCGCAATGGCCTGCGCATTCTACGACAAAGGTTATGGTGGATACGGACCAGGATTTGGGGGTCACGGAGGTTACAGTAAAATCATTTATGATGGATATGACGGATATGGTAAAGGATATGGATATGACGGGTACGGTAAAGGATACGGAGGAGGGATAAACGATGGATACGGAAAAGGATATGGTGGTTTCGGCGGATACGGTGGTTACGGATACGGAGGATTTGGTGGTTATGGCGGATACGGAAAGGGATATGGAGGATACGGGGGTCATGGTGGATACGAAAAGGGATATGGAGGATATGGAAACGGTGGATACAATGGCGGATATGGATATGGAAACAGTATCGGATACGGAAGTGGATTTGTGTCAGGGAAAGGGAAAATAGGTAAAACAAACCGTTAATTTCTCAGATCTATAATTTACACTATCTCACGCCTGGCGTACAAAATTTGAATCCTGGTATCTATGATGAATTTATTTACTTTAAATTATAGTATACCATCGTTATAAGGAACCTTTATTCTAAAGAAAACAATATCGTATACATATATCATGATTGATGAAATGCAACCCCACCCCTTTCACTATATTAGAGGTGTGCACAATTGGCTTGTGTATTTTATAATTTCCTTTTTGTACACCAGTTTCATGTCATACATGTATTAACATTGCATATTCAAATTGCGTAAAAATTCAAATGTATATGGTAAATCGATTGTGACCCGTTTTAGTTGGGAAATTGTGTCCTTATGTTACTTGTGGAAATTAATAACATATATTCTTTTCATTGCAGGAGGTGGCTACTGAGACCAGAGATTTAAGTCCAGTGTTGTTTGCCGAAAATAAAACAACTTTAGGAGACTCTAAAAATATTTTAACAATAAAAGTATATACTGATAATAGTTAATTTGATTAATTATACTATACATACATTGTAGTTGGAAGGTTAAAGATTCACAACCTGAACTTTTATACAGAATATTTAAAACATGATATTGATATTTAAGTACACATCAGTTAAACAAACTACCCTTTGTAACTTGTTGTTCGGTGTGAGCCAAGGCTCCGTGTTGAAGACCTTACTTTGAACTTTAATGGTTTACTTTTATAAATTGTTACTTGGATGGAGAGTTGTCTTATTTGGCACCCACAACATATCTTCTTATATCCATATATTAGACATTTCTTGCTGTTCAGTGTCGATGTACATCTCAACTTATAGTCCAGAATCAGATAAGATGCAATCAATGTAATATACTAGAACAAGATTGTCAATTATAGGCAGTAACCCAATGCAACAAAAAGACTAAAATACTCCGGTTGTGATCATCACATGGTCTTCAACAACAAATATACCGTACACATATGTTTTTTCTGTAGTGTGGGAGGTGGATTCCATCACAAGCCTGGTCACACCAAAGATTTGAAAATTTGTATTTCTCTGCTAACCACACAGCATATTTAAATAGGAGTAAGAACAATAGCTGATCGACTGGGAATATATATAAATATATGACATGTCTTCCTGTGGAATGTTACCTTGTGAACTATAAAAATAAGATGTGGTACTATTGTCAATGAGACAACTCTTCGCAAGAGACAAAATGATATTGAATTTAACAAATATAGGTCACTTTAATAACGTGTTTATAATACTATTCTTATATTTGTCTTTATGAATATTACTTGTTTTTTGGTACTGTACATTTGACGTGGCTCTGTACTTATACATCCCGTCATTTGGGTTATTTTGCTATGGTGAATTTTTGAATTCTTCGTTTGAATTTTTTGCTAATGTGATTTGTCTATATGCCCTTTTTATGTTTCTATGTTACATATGACGTGGTTCTGTACTTATACATCCCGTCATAGTAATATTGTGCTATGGTAAATTCTTTTATTCAAGTCTTTCATCTTTACTAATGTGCTCTGTCTATATTCCTTTTTGTTACACATTTGTTTGATTATATAGTGATTAAGATTATAACTGCTTTTCGTTAATTTTTGAAATTTTAACTATTATGTTTGGTTTGTTCACACATCGTTGTCAATACAATGGAATTTTATGCGACTGTCGTACAAGTGAGAGGTTTGGCTAGCTTCAAAACAATGTTTAATCCAGTACCATCTTCTAAATAAGAAAATGCATGTACCTAGTCAGGAATATGACAGTTGTTGTCCATTTGTTTGATATATGTTCGAGCTTTTGATTTTGCCATTTGATTAGAGACTTTCCGTTTTGAGTTTTCCTCGGCGTTCGCTTTTTTTTGTGATTTTTCTTTTCAGTAGTGTTATCTTTTTAATATGCAGTACCGATTTCCCGTGCGCTTTAATGAGTACAAAACACCTGTTTTGTCGGTAAATTATAGTCTTATCATTTATTAACATAAATTGAAAGTGCTCGAAATATATAAAAAAAAAGATGTGGTATGATTGGCAATGAGTCACCGTAAGGCCTTCAACAATGAGCAAAGCCCATAACGTATACTCAGTTATAACAGGCCCCCTGAATGTTTCGGGGTTAAACATATAAGCGGGATGCGAAAGACTTTTGTGTAACAATGGAAAGAGTTTTACATAGCTAAAGTTTACAGCGTAATATACTAGTGAAATCCCCCCCCCCCCCCCCGCCCCGATATAGGACAACGTGTATCAAAACATTATTTGGAGTTGATATTGGAATTCATAAATCTACAAAATATAAAATTATAAACAGACTAAACTACGGAGGTTATGGACATTGTTTTGTGCGCACAATATATTTTTTTCTTTGCATGTACTTAGTGGGGCTCCGTACTAAACCATGGCAAAATACGAAAAATAATTAAACGACACACTACAAAATTCTACAGAGAAAACTGTAGATCTAAAGAACACGAACCCCACAAAAACGGGAAGATTCTCATGTGGGCAAGGGTTAGCAAATCCAAAACAGGAAAAAATTATAATTCGATATCAATTAAAAAAACACCATATGTAACTAGAAAATTGTGACTGAAGTTACCTTTTGTTTGAAAAAGACAAGAAAACTGATTAAGTATCGGATGATTTATTTATTTTTATTGGCACTTTGGTTGGTTCTGAAAACTGGGTTCCTCAATACTGAGCTGAAAAATAAAATAATATGCGTTAAGATATATACAGTAAAAACACGTGAAAGTTATATTGTTCCTGAGTTTTTCCAACATTCAATTATAGGTTGCTTTCCAAAGGAACCTGCTTAAAGTTAACCAAAAAATGTGTTTTAAATGGTTTTTTTATATTTAAATTCTATTTTTTTTACTGACCTGTATAAATAAAATACTAATCATATTACTGAAAAAGCTCTAACAAGTTAATGGAAATCAATTAGTTATTGATATACGTGTAAAGGCAACGCATACTAACCATATTTTCCTTTTCCAATGCTGATACCACCGAATCCACCTCCGATACCGTGTCCGTATCCACCTCCGATACCGTATCCTTGTCCACCTCCGATACCGTATCCTTGTCCACCTCCGATACCGTATCCTTGCCCACCGTATCCTTTTCCGAATCCTTGACCACCTCCGATACCGTATCCTTGTCCACCGTATCCTTTACCCCATCCTTGACCACCTCCGATACCGTATCCTTGTCCACCGTATCCTTTACCCCATCCTTGACCACCTCCGATACCGTATCCTTGTCCACCGTATCCTTTTCCGAATCCTTGTCCACCTCCGATACCGTATCCACCGATTTGGATACCGCCGCCATATCCACCACCATATCCACCGTCAAAATCACCGCCATATCCACCTCCATATCCGAAACCGAAGGCCATTGAGGCACAGAGAGCAAGAGCGACGAATCTAAGCATGGTGAGTGTTCTGAAAATATAAATAGACAAATGTTATAATGTGTTCTGTTTGTCCAATGCTTGATTAAGTTATATCAAAATTATTAAATTTTGTTATTTTTTTTATTTTTTTTTTAATGTTGCTAGTTTATCATTATTATGTATTTAATTTTATTTCTTATTCAGCTTTTCGTTTAATTTTTCCGAAGGGAATTCGACAATAATAACAGACTTTTAAATGTATATACTCATTGTTTTATCTTCTAGTTGCTGACTTTCGGAGCCATTTAAAAGTTGACATATTTAACACGAATTTGTCTTCATTTGATCGTACTGTCTCGATAACATTTACAAAAAATGTATTTTTTTTCCTTAGATTGTACATCGTAAATTTCAATTAAAAATGGTCACAATTTAAGACAGCAGCAAGACTATCTGATTGGAAAACAGTCCCTTATCGAAGAAGTGATACGGAATCTTTATCTTAATCAGTTTGCAAGATTTACAACGTTTTCTTCAACAGAATGAAAATAATCCTTGCGTACGTGTGTTCAAAGTCAGGAATATTTTAGTTGATTTTCATTCGTTTGATGTGTTTGCCATTAGATAAGGTACTTCCCGTTTTAAATTTGCCATGGTGTTCGGTGTTTTTGTTATTTTATTCTTTCATAATTTAAAAGAAAATTATCTGACTTGATAAAAATAGTTCTGCAAAATTTTAGATTTACTTAAAATTATTTATCGTGTACGATGAATATCATATTTGATATTGTTAGCGGTAATTTTGTTTTGTTTGATAATAGAACAAAGCTAGCAGAGGTAGACATGAAAATACTACATATATGATCAGTAAAAGCCTTATAACTGAATACTTTCCGTCAGATATGTAAAGAAATATACCTATCTTTGAAATTGTATGTGTATTGTTTTAGCCTGAAGTCGCGTTTTTTTGTTTCATATTTGATTTCAGAATTATGATTTTATCGTATAAAACGAATATTCAACTTTTAAGAATCAATAAAGTAATTGGAAAAATATATTTTACATTCACATATGGAACAATTTTGTTTTTGATTCTTGTCTGAAAATTTTTGAAGGAAAGCCGAGATAAATTACTGTCTATCAATAGTATTTATAATAACATGACCATGTGTATGGACAACTTTAGAATAACAAAAAAAATCGAAGAAAAAAATTGTGTTTTAAAAAAAACCCGTCAACCTTGTTATTACAGTGTACTTACTTTGGTGGAGAGTTGAGATGTACTGTCCAATAAAGATTTTTGCCTGGGTTATATACCCATTATTTTCTACACCCATTGATGCATGTAACCATATTTCATGTAGCCATCAAGGTGGACAACAAGGGTTGTCAATTATGCAATACTGACACATGCATAACTGTCGCAACAAGCGAAGGATGGACACATGATCTCTGTTTTGTCATCCGAGTGTTATTTTAACAGTTCATAATATACAAAAACGACAAGAGAAACGATAAACCATCAAGTTAATATGAACCCCTATTTGTTCTTTAATATGTATAGGGAAAATGTTAAATAATCCAATGTAAAACATTATTGTGTTCAATAAATGCATGGGCATGCATATATAGTTAAGAAAATCCTACCAAGTTGAAAAGTAAGAAAATACCGTGTTATTGAACATAAAGATCACATTTGTTTTGTGGGTAAATAATGGCACAAATCGACACTAACTTTGAAAGATGAGAAACTGGAATTCAAAAAGCTACGAAGGGACTCGAAATTCGAATAAGACCAGGTTTATGTTCAACTAATATCGATTTTTTAAATATTTGGTAATTTTTTTCTTTTTTCAAATCAATAAAATGACGATTTAAAAATATCGCGTTTATGCCAGTAGTAAGTGGTTTTAAAAATAATACACTTATTGGTTTAGGCTTGATGCCGTGTATTCGTGGTGATGTTTGTTGTTCTACAACTTGAGAGTGTTTAATCTTCACTTGGTATTGTCCTCACCAATCTTTCTTTTACATGGATAAAGGAAGATGTAGTATGAGTGCCAATGAGACAACTCTCCATCCAATTCACAGTTTATAAAAGTAAACCATTATAGGTCAAGGTACGGTCTTGGAAAATACTTTGACATTCATCACGTCTTTTGTAAACCAGTATATTATATAAATAAAGAAAATGTGTTGATGTTCATAAAGCAGCAACCGAACAATATAAAAAATACAGATATTTAGAGGTTTTAAATAAAAAAAATATTGTTGTCGGCTTTTAAAAGATACATGTCAATAGCTATCCACGTTTTAAACTCCCGATAGTCTGGAGTCTAAATAAAAAGCAACTACTAATGATATTCCTGACTGTGATCAGCAAGTTATCAAACCTTTGAATAAAAGGTTAAAAATGATGAGTCAATAGATAATAGGAAGAGGTGGTATGAGTGCCAATTAGACAACTCTCCATCCAAGTAACAATTTGTAAAAGTAAACCATTATAGGTATAAAAACATATACTTGTTTGTTGTCCCCGAAAGAGAAAAATAGAGAAAGCAGGATTGTTTTTTTTTTTTTTTTAATTTCTTAAACTATTATAGTGAAACGTTCTAGAATTTTAACGATATTTAACCAAAGCGTGCAC
Source organism: Mytilus edulis (assembly GCF_963676685.1). Lineage (NCBI taxonomy): Eukaryota > Metazoa > Mollusca > Bivalvia > Mytilida > Mytilidae > Mytilus > Mytilus edulis. The sequence goes on along the minus strand of NC_092346.1, from coordinate 61,842,930 downwards.
AATTACAATAATGTCTATACAATGTAACATATGGCCGGACCATAGACATTCATTAAAATAATAATGCAGACACAGCTTACGACAAAACACAGTTACAAGTAAGATCATATCAAGCAATATCGTATCAAAGATCTGTAAGCAGTTATAAAAAATGTTATATAATCAACTGTTGATATATTTTTATTAATATTGTATCTACATTGTGCATTATATCAAATTCATTCGTAAAGTGTATGCTTACTTGTGTTTGTTAATGTTTCTTTTAAATTTAGTTTAAGTCATTTCAATTGAAATTTTATTGTGCGTCTTCTACTGTTGTAATGAGACATTGCTATTTTAGGTTTGGTGAAGGTTGGCGCTAGTTAAAGCGTTTAAATCCGCTGTATTTGTTTGCAGCTGTCCTAAGTCAGTGGTTGTCGTTTATTGGTGTGGTGCATTAGTGTTTCTAGTTTTTCGGTTTTTTTCTATATAGAGATTTAGACCGTTGGTTCCCCTGAATTGTTTTACACTAGTCATGGTGTGCACTTGATAGCATATTGTTCGGTGTGAGCCAAGGCTCCGTGTCGAAGACCGTACTTTGATCTATAATTGTGACCGTACTTTGACCTAATAGTATTATAATTGTTAACTTTTTACACATTGTGACTTGCATTGAGAGTTGTCTCATTGGCACTCATACCACATTCTTATTTTTGTATAAAGTTGTTTTTATTTTATTTTAATTTGAATGTGCCTTTAGTATCCTTTGTCTGTCTCTTTGGTAGTCACTTACGCTATTTCGAATTGAACTTTAATAGTAGGATATACAAATTGAATCCAATTTGGTGAAGGAGACTGCACATATCTGTGAATTCAAAAACCGAAACGGCCTTACCTAAAAAAAAATGTTTTTAATCTTGTACCCACCATATTACAGGCTATCACACATGATTTGTGTCCTAGATTGTCACCCAAAACAAATGTGTTTGCTGTCGTGTGTACAGTTTACTTTTGTCTTTCGTCTGAACGTAATTGCGATTCAATAGAGTTTGCCATCGTGTTCAGTAGATCTCTATTACCATTTGTGTTCATTCCCGATATAATGTAGGTTTCAATATATACAAAAATCTTCTGTTTTTTTTTTTTTTTTTTGTTTTGGTGGTGGTGTTGTGGAAAAGGGGTTGGGGTAAAAGGAGATGGTTCACTAAGGGTTGAAATTTGCCCTTAATTTTTGATGTTATTTTTTTAATCGGGCCAAAAAAATCAAATTTCACAAAATGATGATTTCACTAGTGATAATACTATTAAGACAAAAACATATTTTGTTAGCACCTCTTTAAAATTTATGAAGTTATGATATAAAAAAGAAGATGTGGTATAATTGCCAATGAGACAACTGTCCACAAAAGACCAAAATGACACAGACATTTTAAACAACTATAGGTCACCGTACGGCCTTCAATAATGAGCAAAGCCCATACCGCATAGTCAGCTATAAAAGGCCCCGATAAGACAATGTAAAACAATTCAAACGAGAAAACTAACGGCCTTATTTATGTAAAAAAAAATGAACGAAAAACAAATATGTAACACATAAACAAACGACAACCACTGAATTACAGGCTCCTGAATTGGGACAGGCACATACATAAATAATGTGGCGGGGTTAAACATGTTAGCGGGATCATATATCATAATTGGAATCTTTTGGTTACAAAACATTTTGAATCGTAGGTGGCGTCCAATTTTTTCGTAAAGTTTTTAGGTTTGAAAATTGCACAAAAACATCATAATTATATAATTGACAAAATGTCCAAAATGGACTTCCTTTGGAGAATAGTATGTACTCTTCTGAAAAGAACTGATTTAATTAACATCAAGGCTTTTGGAATAGACCCCTTTACGAACCAAATTGTGATGTTTTGGTCTTTTTTGATAAAGTTGATATTTCAAGCCATTTTGTGGCATAAGTGAACCTTTTCCTTTGTTCCTTTTATGTTTTAGCATAAACGGAAAGTTCCCACTACAATGAGTTGACCAGTGTGCTCGAAGGCATAGTTGTTGAAAATTGGTAAATTACGGGAAATTGTATCATTCTGTTAAGTTTTGTGTAATAATGTGTGTAATACAATGTAAATAAACTCATCATAGATACCAGGACTAAATTTTGTATATACGCCAGACGCGCGTTTCGTCTACAAAAGACTCATCAGTGACGCTCGAATCCAAAGGCCAAATAAAGTACGAAGTTGAAGAGCATTCAGGACCAAAATTCCTAAAAGTTTTGCCAAATCCAGCTAAGGTAATCTATGCCTGAGGTAGAAAAGCCTTAGTATTTCAAAAATTCTAAATTCTGTAAACAGTTAATTTATAAATATAACCATATCAATGATAATTCATGTCAGCACAAATAAATCTCCACCAGCAGTGGCATCGACCCAGTGGTTGTAAATAATACATTTTCAGTCAAACATTTTTCTGTCAATACATAGCGAAACCTTACAGCTTTTAAGTTGACAAGCTTCTTATACCATTTTGTTTTTAAAAGAAAGGAAACTATATTGGTTATTTCAAGTAAGATTTCAGTAAATTCACTTTTGCCATTTCAAAATGAGTTTTAATCAGTGTAGTTACCGAAATTAAAAAAAAACCTATTATCATAACCACATCGATTGAAGATTCTTTAATCTGCAGTTTTTCTCCTGCAAAAGTTTTACAAATCTGTAATGCAGTAAACCAATATAACTTCTTCAGACATTGCAACAAAACCAACAACAATACATAAACGGATATTCAATTTCATATTGGACAAATATAAGCCGGTGAGTCCAGTCAAATATCATTTACTTATAATAAGATTATATAAAAAAATTTTTGATGAAATATGAATTTGATGTTTTTGTTGAAAACTTTGTGGCTGATTTCTTTCCAGACAAACGACTGTGATGAAAAACTGTAAAACAGCCTTATAGACATAAACGGAGAAAACAAATGGAAATACTCAGTTGAACTGCGAACACAACCTAAGCGGTACTATAAAATACATACATGTTTGACGGAGCATTATTGTTACAAATAGCGGTAACTTATACATTTTTAAATTCATATTTATGACGATTGTGAAATTAGGAGTCATATCTATCAAAACAGGCAAATACTGTCTATGTTTTTTATAGCTCACCTGTCCCGAAGGGACAAGTGAGCTTATGCCATCACTTGGCGTCCGTCGTCTGTCGTCTGTCGTCTGTCGTCGTCTGTCGTCGTCTGTCGTCGTAAACTATTTCAAGAATCTTCTCCTCTGAAACTACTGGGCCAAATAATTTAAAAATTTAAAAACTTTAACTGAATGTTCCTTAGGGTATCTAATTTATAAATTGTATCCGAAGTTTTGATCTATCAACAAACATGGTCGCCATTGCTAAAAATAGAACATAGGGGTCAAATGCAGTTTTTGGCTTATAACTCAAAAACCAAAGCATTTAGAGCAAATCTGACATGGGGTAATATTGTTTATCAGGTCAAGACCTATCTGCCCTGAAATTTTCAGATGAATCAGACAACCTGTTGTTGGGTTGCTGCCCCTGAATTGGTAATTTTAAGGAAATTTTGCTGTTTTTGGTTATTATCTTGAATATTATTATAGATAGAGATAAACTGGAAACAGGAATAATGTTCAGCAAAGTAAGATTTACAAATAAGTCAACATGACGGAAATGGTCAGTTGACCCCTTTAGGAGTTATTGCCCTTTATAGTCAATTTTTAACCATTTTTCGTAAATCTTAGTACTCTTTTACAAAAATCTTCTCCTCTGAAACTACTGGGCCAAATACTTCCAAACTTTAATTGAATGTTCCTTAGGGTATCTTGTTTGTAAATTGTATCCAAAGTTATGATCTATCAACAAACATGGTCGCCATTGCTAAAAATAGAACATAGGGGTCAAATGCAGTTTTTGGCTTATAACTCAAAACCAAAGCATTTAGAGCAAATCTGACAGGGGTAATATTGCTTATCAGGTCAAGATCTATCTGCCCTGAAATTTTCAGATGAATCAGACAACTTGTTGTTGGGTTGCTGCCCCTGAATTGGTAATTTTAAGGAAATTTTGCTGTTTTCGGTTATTATCTTAAATATTATTATAGATAGAGATAAACTGTAAACAGGAATAATGTTCAGCAAAGTAAGATTTACAAATAAGTCAACATGACGGAAATGGTCAGTTGACCCCTTTAGGAGTTATTGCCCTTTATAGTCAATTTTTAACCATTTTTCGTAAATCTTAGTAATCTTTTACAAAAATCTTCTCCTCTGAAACTACTGGGCCAAATACTTCCAAACTTTAACTGAATGTTCCTTAGGGTATCTAGTTTGTAAATTGTATCCGAAGTTGTGATCTATCAACAAACATGGTCGCCATTGCTAAAAATAGAACATAGGGGTCAAATGCAGTTTTTGGCTTATAACTCAAAAACCAAAGCATTTAGAGCAAATCTGACATGGGGATAATATTGTTTATCAGGTCAAGATCTATCTGCCCTGAAATTTGCAGATGAATCAGACAACCTGTTGTTGGGTTACTGCCCCTGAATTGGTAATTTTAAAGAAATTTTGCTGTTTTTGGTTATTATCTTGAATATTATTATAGATAGAGATAAACTGGAAACAGGAATAATGTTCAGCAAAGTAAGATTTACAAATAAGTCAACATGACGGAAATGGTCAGTTGACCCCTTTAGGAGTTATTGCCCTTTATAGTCAATTTTTAACCATTTTTCGTAAATCTTAGTAATCTTTTACAAAAATCTTCTCCTCTGAAACTACTGGGCCAAATACTTCCAAACTTTAATTGAATGTTCCTTAGGGTATCTTGTTTGTAAATTGTATCCAAAGTTATGATCTATCAACAAACATGGTCGCCATTGCTAAAAATAGAACATAGGGGTCAAATGCAGTTTTTGGCTTATAACTCAAAACCAAAGCATTTAGAGCAAATCTGACAGGGGTAATATTGTTATCAGGTCAAGATCTATCTGCCCTGAAATTTTCAGATGAATCAGACAACTTGCTGTTGGGTTGCTGCCCCTGAATTGGTAATTTTAAGGAAATTTTGCTGTTTTCGGTTATTATCTTAAATATTATTATAGATAGAGATAAACTGTAAACAGGAATAATGTTCAGCAAAGTAAGATTTACAAATAAGTCAACATGACGGAAATGGTCAGTTGACCCCTTTAGGAGTTATTGCCCTTTATAGTCAATTTTTAACCATTTTTCGTAAATCTTAGTAATCTTTTAAAAAAATCTTCTCCTCTGAAACTACTGGGCCAAATACTTCCAAACTTTAACTGAATGTTCCTTAGGGTATCTAGTTTGTAAATTGTATCCGAAATTGTGATCTATCAACAAACATGGTCGCCATTGCTAAAAATAGAACATAGGGGTCAAATGCAGTTTTTGGCTTATAACTCAAAAACCAAAGCATTTAGAGCAAATCTGACATGGATAATATTGTTTATCAGGTCAAGATCTATCTGCCCTGAAATTTGCAGATGAATCAGACAACCTGTTGTTGGGTTACTGCCCCTGAATTGGTAATTTTAAAGAAATTTTGCTGTTTTTGGTTATTATCTTGAATATTATTATAGATAGAGATAAACTGTAAACAGGAATAATGTTCAGCAAAGTAAGATTTACAAATAAGTCAACATGACGGAAATGGTCAGTTGACCCCTTTAGGAGTTATTGCCCTTTATAGTCAATTTTTAACCATTTTTCGTAAATCTTAGTAATCTTTTACAAAAATCTTCTCCTCTGAAACTACTGGGCCAAATACTTCCAAACTTTAACTGAATGTTCCTTAGGGTATCTAGTTTGTAAATTGTATCCGAAGTTGTGATCTATCAACAAACATGGTCGCCATTGCTAAAAATAGAACATAGGGGTCAAATGCAGTTTTTGGCTTATAACTCAAAAACCAAAGCATTTAGAGCAAATCTGACATGGGGATAATATTGTTTATCAGGTCAAGATCTATCTGCCCTGAAATTTGCAGATGAATCAGACAACCTGTTGTTGGGTTACTGCCCCTGAATTGGTAATTTTAAAGAAATTTTGCTGTTTTTGGTTATTATCTTGAATATTATTATAGATAGAGATAAACTGGAAACAGGAATAATGTTCAGCAAAGTAAGATTTACAATTAAGTCAATTTGACCAAAATTGTCAATTGACCCCTTAAGGAGTTATTGCCCTTTAAAGACTTTTTTCACAATTTGTTCATCATGTTGACTTACTTTAAAAAATCTTCTCCTTTGAAACTGCTGTATCAATTTCAGCCAAACTTAGGCTAAATGAGTTTCAGAGTATCTAGTATAAATTTTATATTTTATTTCCTTGTATGTCAAGAAACATAGCTCCTATGGCTAAAATAGAACATAGGAGAAAATGATTATTTTTTTTGGCTTTTGAAGAAAATAGGACGATCCAAAAAACATTTAAATAAATTGAAAAGCCAAAATAATCATTGATGAGAGATTTAACCAAAAGAATTAAGGTGAGCGATTCAGGCTCTTGAGAGCCTCTTGTTTTATATTATACAGATCTACTTATGCGTTATACATTACGCTGAACATCCCTTTTACAATTCGGATAGACATATTCTACAAAATTGTTAATATTCTTGACTTAAAAGATCTGTCAGTTCTTTAATCAAGATGATGACATCGTTGAGAGTCGTTACTTGGAAGTATGAATCATAAAATGCAAACTCTAAATGCTGTTGTCTGGAGCCTCTTGGTTTGCCTTATAGTAGATTGTATGTTTAAACTATATTAAATCTTCAAAAATTATCTGTATAGTCACATATTTAATCTGAACTATTATTGTTCCTGCATGTTTGAAAATTGGTGAAGAATAGATTTTTTTTATTGTATTACCTTTAATTGTGTAACTATATAAATCCTTGTTTGATTGGATTTATACTTAGACGCTGTTTAGAATATGTAAATATGTTTGTTTTCTTTATGTTGTTCGTATAATATATATATTGTATTTAATATTCTTATAATTACATTAGATGTATGTTTCATTATAATATTTTATTCTGATTGGCTAACTGCACATCACATGTTATTCCATAAGCAGTTGCATTGCTCAATACAACTTTTCACTCATGATAACACGTGCTCCAACAATAAAGTGCACAGATGAATTAAATAATAAAATATATAAAATTCGTGTTTTCATGATCATAGCTAAAAAATGTAATTATAAGTATTGAATGCTTCTTTTTGTAACTTTATAGGGTTGTAAAAGCGTTGACCGTGCGTACATTTTTAGAATGAAGCGCTTCCGCGCTTCATACAAAATGTACTTCGGTCAACGCTTTTACACCCCAATAAATTTACAAAAAGAAGCATTCAATTCTTAAATAGATGGAGGAAATAAAGATAAACAATCAAATCAATTTAAACAAGGAATGGTGATTACCAGCATAGCACTCTTGCGTTGTCAGTTTATTTTCGATTTATGAGTTTGACTGTCTCTCTGGTATCTTTCGTCCCCCTTTTTTTAATCTTAGATATGTTCTGCAACATATATACAACTTATATAGCAAAGGTGATTGGTTTAACTCTTATATTCAAAATGTATATATTTAACAAATACAACCGTTTTTTTATAAAAGGGGATTGGGGTAAAATCTCGCAAAGTGCACATTTTATTTTAAATATTTATTGCACCAAACCAAATTAACTCTTTCCGATAAAAGTATGATGGTTTCATCTATATAGCTTTGGTTTAGCTTCAGAGCTTAGTTAATATTGCAGTTCAACCCCGACTTTTAGATTTTTTGTTAAAAAATAATAAAAAAAACATTCATTTTTTTCGGAATCATGAAGTATTGTGGAATTGTGGAATTGTCAAATTTTCTCATGCGTTTTTCCAAAAATTGAAAATATGTAAATCATAGCTAGCATTATAGTTACAAGTTTGAATACTACCTGACCAAAAAAAAAACCATTGCGTGGTGCTCTCTTAAATTTTATCACCATGTTAACGTATTTTCTCCTTGGAAAAAGAGTTATTATTTGTTGAATTCTGCAGTATAGGGAATTCAATGTTCTCAACTGTTTCCAAACCTTTATGAAAAGACATGCATTGAAGCATATAAAAGCTCTAAACTACAATCGTTAAGTATTATTTCAACAGTTGCCATGGTAACACATATCACCCATACCAGTCAATCAAATTTTAATCATATAGTTTATGTAAAAAAATACATATAATTCTGTTAATAGTGTTCAGTTTTCTAAGGGGAATATAACTGCATGCTTTGCTTTGTTTCACTCTCAGTACTGTCATGACTGTCTTTGCTTATTGAAAAGACTCAACAAATTTAAATATATACCCTGTTGCATTTTGGGGGAGGAGTGGAGCTTGAGTCGTTTTTGTTTGAATCTTTCATAGATCAGGATCATGCACAGCTAAGGTGTACATAATAATCATTAACTACCTCAGATATACTGCAAAGTTCAAATGTACTCTTAACTGATCCTAACAGTGTAATTCCATAAAATAAAAATAAACAGCGCATGTTACGCCCGTCGCTTTTTCTAAGAATAATAACTTCTCAGTGTCATCTATACTACTAAACGAAATACCTCATTTCGTGTGTTGCTTCTCCTCCTTCCACAATAAATTAATCATCATGCCTCTGTGTCCTAAAGGTAACATTTATAGTCGCATTTGTCATCCATTCTTATGATCATTTAGTTTGGGTAAATTTGGATAAAAACGAAAAAGAAAGCGTCCGAATATTATCCCGTCATTGGACAAAACTTTAAGCTAGATTAGACTTCCAGTTTGAGTTTTTCTGTTCTTTGACATACAAAGACTATGAATAAAGTATATAAATTTGCTTTCTGCTATCATTTTGAGTTCTAGCATGTATCATCCTTGCTTAATGTGTTTCAGTTTGGGTTATTTTAGGAGCGAAACGAAAATGAATAATATTTACTATTCACTATCAATTAGTTTACAGTGGCGGATCCAGAACTTTTCATAAGGGAAAAGGGGGGGGGGGGGGGTGATTCCCCATAAAAGCAACAATTTTCTTTCAACGAAATTGGGAACAGGGCCCCCAGGCCCCCCTGGGATCCGCCTATGGTTTACTATCAACGGCTGTCACTGCGGATATATTTCTGTATGCTTACATACATTTACTATGAATAATATGAATAACTGTATTTGTTATAATTTACTATAAATTCCAATGGTTATCTATAATATGTTCAAAGAGTACAGAAAAACAGAAGGTATAAAAACCGGTATTTGAAAAATAGGGGGAGGGGAACAAAATGTTCCCAATCCCTAAGTACCTTTCGACTTTTGATACCTCTCCTGAAATTCTCCAGTCAGTATATTTCCCCACGATTTCACGGGTGTGTTCTAGTATCACAAATTCATGAAAACTAAAGGGAGGTTATGATTTAAGATATACACCCGTCACCAAAGTTTGATAACTGTTCAAAGCATTGTCTGAAAACTGGAATATCCCCCCTTTTTATACGACCGCAAATATTGATTTTTTTTGGTCGTATATTGGTATAACGTTGGCGTCGTTGTCCGGCGTCGTCTTCTTTCGAAGACATTTGGTTTTCGCACTTTAACTTTAGTATAAGTATATAGAAATCTATGACCTTTAACACAGGGTTTATGACCATAAAAAGATGGTTGAGATTGAATTTTGGAGTTTTGGTCCTAACAGTTTAGGAATTTGGGGGCTAAAAGGGCCCAAATAAGCATTTTCATGGTTTTCGCACTTTAATTTTAGTTTAAGTAAATAGAAATCTGTGAAATTTTGACACAAGGTTTAGGACCACAAAAGGAAGGTTGGGATTGATTTTGGGAGTTTTGGTCCCAACAGCTTAGGAATTAGGGGCCAAAAATGGCCCAGATAAGCATTATTCTTGGTTTTTGCACAATAGCTTTAGTATAAGTGAATGGAAATCAATGAAATTTAATCACAAGGTTTATGAACACAAAAAAGAAGGTTGGGATTGATTTTGGGAGTTGAGGTCCCAACAATTTAGGAATTAGGGACCAAACAAGGGCCCAAATAAGCATTTTTCTTAGTTTTTGCACCTTAACTTTAGTGTAAGTAAATGGAAATCAATGAAATTTAAACAAAAGGTTTATGAACACAAAAGGAAGTTTAGGATTGATTTGGGGAGTTGCGGTTTCAACAATTTAGGAAAAGGGGGCCAAATAAGCATTTTTCTTGGTTTTAGCACCATAACTTAAATAGACATTTATGAAATTTAAACAAAAGGTTTATGATCATAAAAGGTAGATTGGGATTGATTTAGGGAGTTTTGGTCCCAACAGTTTATGAAAAAGGGGCACAAAGGGTCCAAAAATTAAACTTTGTTTGATTTCATCAAAATTTGAATAATTGGGGTTCTTTAATATGCCGAATCTAACTGTGTATGTAGATTCTTAATGTTTTGGTCCCGTTTTCAAATTGGTCTACATTAAGGTCCAAAGGGTCCAAAATTAAACTAAGTCAAAAATTGAATAATTGGGATTCTTTGATATGCTGAATCTAAACACGTACTTAAATTTTTGATTATTGGCCCAGTTTTCAAATTGGTCCAAATCGGGTTCCAAAATTAAAGTTTGTTTGATTTCAACAAAAATTGAATTCTTGGGGTTCTTTGATGTGCTGAATCTAAACATGTACTTAGGTTTTGGTTATTGGCCTAGTTTTCAAGTTAGTCCAAATCATTGTCAAGAAATTTTTTCTTCAAGATCAAATGGTCACTTTTAGAAATTTCTTCACTTAATCAGGTCATTTAAGGTAAACTATACAGTTCTAAACTCAGTGGCGGATCCTTAACTTTTTGTAAGGGGGGGGACGCTCCAGTCACACTTCAGTGATTCCCTATATAATCAACCAAATTTTTCCTACAAAAGGGGGCCCGGGCCATCCAGGATCCGCCTATGAAACTGATCTGGTTCTCGGTTTTAACAATTTTTAAAGTATCAAACAAAGAAAAGAAACGCATAACGGGCATATCTCGGGAACAGTTAAAGTGACGCCAACTAAATTCAAACTTGATCTCTGTGTTGTGGTAATAAGCATTGTGTATATGTTTCATAACATTTGGTTGAGGCAAACTAAAATTAGAAAATGACAGACATGCGTGAAATTTATGATATAACCCCCTTTTTTTTGACGATCAATGCATTTGAATGGGGACATGTAATTAGACCCCCCCCCTTTGTCCTGGGTTAGGAACCGCTTTTTAAAATGGCTGGATCCGCCCCTGCCAAATGACCCTTCCATGAAATCAAATGTAAATATAGAGAAATATAATTGCTTGTTGATAATGTAAGAGTAGTTCGGTAGAAGACCAAGTGACCATATTTCTATTCCCCAGTCACCCTTAGGGATTCTTTTGTGAAGAGCAGAAGCTCTAAAAGTATCAGTAGGAGACAAAAATCATTTTGAAACCGTTGTTATTTATTATATTGATTGTCATTAAGCATAGTTTTAAATATTAGTGACTTGAAATAGCAGTTAAATTCATTTCATTTACATTTTCAAAATTTAAGGTTTTTGTTGCCATGACAACAAAAACAGGTTTTATATTCTACCTTTTGTAGTGGGTTCATATATGTCTTAAAACTTTAATCAATTTAAGGCACAACACCAATTTCATGTTATGATTTTGTGACAAAGTAAAATCTTACCAGGAAAAGTAGTGTTATTCATGTGTCTTTCAACATTTGATTACATAGATTTTGTTGCCATGGAAACTGAAATGGTTCTAAAATTATTTTTTCTGAATAAATTTCAAATAGTGTCTGTACTTAAATCATTATTATGAACACCACCAATTGCATAATATTATCTAATGACAAAATATAATCTTACTGAAAATAGAAGGGAATTTCACTTTTTTACAATTATTTCAAATATGAGTTTTTTTGTTGCCACGGCAACAGAAATTTGTAATATATCACATTTTTTAAGAGCTTTCTGTGATATCTATATTTAAATTATTATTAGGCACACTTCTTATATCTATACTATTATTTTGTGACAAAATATAGGTTTTCTTGGAAAAGTAGTGAAATTCACATTTTTTGAGATTTTCAAAAATAAGAGATTTTTGTTGCCATTGCAACAAAAAATGGGCGCAGATCCCAAAATTTTAAAAGTTTTTGTTAAACAAGTATACTTTGGATAGTATAATGCACAGCATCAATTAAGTAATTGAATCTGGTAACTGAAGAAATTAAACGATCTTAAGCCTAAAAAATCACAGTTTTTGAGAAATAGCAAATTTGCATTTTTTTCACATTTTCACATCTATTATTTCATTTTACTGATATCGATTACCTAAATGTTGATAATATAATATGAAAATGTATGAGTTGGTTTGCTCAAAACATATGTTGTTTTATTTTTGTTGTCAATCCTAATAAAATATATTGACATTTGAAATTTGTTGATTTTTGACATATTTAGCCCTCCATTTTAGGTAAAAGTACTGCCCTGGTTACCATGGCAACCAGTACAATTTTTGGAAAAAAAGTTCCAAATTTTTTTTTCAGGGGTTAATCCTACTACTGTGATAAAATTTCATGTCTTTTTGAAAGGGTCATGAATCCCCCTCTGCCTGCATTTTACAAAGAGCTGTACTAAACTCAAAAAGAACTTCGAATCAAATAATTGTGTTGCAGCCAACCAAAGCTGCTCCCATGAACAAAGGTATGGAACAATTTGTGTCATATAAACATAATTTAGAAACGATATCGGGATTAATTATGTTGTATTCAATGAAATACCGAACATTTTCAAAAAAAAAACCCTGACAATTTCACTCTGCTGACGTCATACAACAATGGGTGTGGTGTCAAGATATTGGCGATGACGTTGCATCATTTATTTATTTATAAGTATCAACAGTATGCCCAATGTGATTAGAATAATAACTAATCGATGAATTAAAATATTTCAAAAAATATTCATCTCGTGATCGAAAAAAAAACCCAACTGATAATTAGTGTAGCACATTGATTAGTTATTCAATAAATATAAAATTTATAAGTGCTAAGAGTAGCAAAAGATAACAAAGGGCCTATCAAAATTCATATATAGAGAGAGAAAAATCCAAAAGCATGGCAAAGCACGAAAAATTACTAAAAGACAAACAGCAGTCTACAAAAGTCTACAACGAAAACTGATGAATTTGAAGGTTAAGGGCAATATGATCCTGCTCCACATGTGATATCAGTTGTGTTAAACAATTAAAGTACATGTTTAAAGCCAATAGTTCTAATTCAGTGATAGCTTAACCGATAATAATGCTACATTTGTATGTGTCTATTATTTCATAAATATAAAATGTGTCTTCCTTGTCGGGAAATGTCCAATTTGTTTGTATTAGCTTTAAAAACAGGACAAAAAGCAAGTTAACTTCTTCTAAATGTGGAAAAATTAAAGAATTGTCTTCAGAAAAAAATATATGTACATAAGTTTTATGATGAAAACTGTCTATTGAGTTATAAAAAAACATGCATCATTTTTTTTTAATTTGAGGTTCCATGTGACTTTAAGTATGTTAAATTAACATTGAGTTAAAATCATATTCAATAGTACTGGTATTGGGGTTTGAGTCGTGGGCTGTTATGCTTGAGTTCGAATCCCAGCATAGCCACATTTGTTGATAGTTAGTCTTTTCCGTATAAATTAAAAATAAGTTTTATTGTGGCATTCTCGCCAAAATGTTACAAACCAAAGGAAAGCATGCAAAATAAAGAAACTAAAGCTAGGGTGATCTGGTAAGTGGGTCCGGCTCAGATATTTAGTGCAATTTTTTAAATTTTGATAAATATACAGCAAAAAATTACGTTTTTTCTCAATTTATGACCATTTGATAAATATGAGTTATTTCTGAATAAAAAATGCATAAATTACATTATAATTAAGGATACTTATAAAATACAGAAATTACAAATTATTTAACAAAAACAGTTTGTGTTAATCTTTTAAATGTTCACTAAAATTGAAATAATCAGACATCACCACAAGAGTACGCACTGATGGGTTAAGCCTATTTCTAATTATTATTATAGTTTGTTCTTATGTTGTACTGTCATACCACTGCCCCAGGTAAGGGGGATTGGGATCCCGCTAATATGTTTAACCCCGTAACATTCTGTATGTATGTGCCTGTTCCAAGTCGGAAGACTGTAAATCAATGGTTGTTATTTGTTGCTGTGTTACGTATTTGTTTTTCATTCCTTTTTTGTACATTAATTATGCCGTTAGTTTTCTCATTTGAGCTATTTTACATTTGTAATTTCGGGGCCTTTCATTGCTGACTATGCGCTACTATAAGCTTTTCTTATTGTAAAAGCCTTACGGTGACCTATAGCTGTTAATTTCCGTGCCATTTGGTCTCTTGTGGAGAGTTGTCTCATTGGCAATCATACCACATGTTCTTTTTTATAATTTATATAAAATTACCTTTTCCTACCATCGAATACGGGTTTTGTTTATTTACTTTACATTTAAACATACATTTTAGGGAGTAAAGTCTCTCATCAGCGTAATTTATTGCGATAGTTTTCGAAATATATAACTTTAATGAAAGAAAGTGTTGTGGGATCAGATATGTGAAATAAAAATCTGATATAAAACATCTTCATGCTTTTTTGTAATAAGTAGTCTATTTCAATATGTATATGCAGTTGTTTAATTTTCGAATGCCAGAGTGCGGAATTCAATTGATGGCATCTATAAAACATTGTTTAACCATGTAGTAGGTAAGTGTTTTGTTTTTTAATTTGTTTCGATTTATTTTTGTACTTTCTTTACTTTCTGCTGTATTTCATAACATTATCATAGATAATTGATATTTTGATATTTTCGACAGTAAAAATTGAAAACAAGATAACATATAGGTTTCGGATGATTTATTTATGAAATTTTACTTTCATTGGCACTTTGGATTGGTTCTGAATACTGGATTCCTCAATATTGAGCTGAAATAGAAATAATAGTACAATAAGTTGCATGTAAAGGTTACGTCGGTTCTTGGTTTTTTTAATATACATTTATATTTTGTTTAACAAATGTCATGATAAAGATCAATCCAAAAATGTGCTTTGAAATCCATTATATAATTAACTGATCTTTTTTTTATTTCTATAGGCCCAAATGCATAAGATACGTATCCAATTACTGGAATGTCTCTATTAAGCTAACGAAAATTTTACACGCGTTGAAGTCTCGAGTGTATATACATCAAATCAAATGATTGATATAAATGTACATGGTTTTACACTAGTCATTTTGGGGGCCTTTTAATTTGCTGTTTGTTTGGACTTCGTGTTGGATACCGTACTTTGATCTATAATGGTTTACTTTTACTATTGTGGCTTGGATGGGAAGTTGTCTCATTAGCACTCATATCACAAATCCTTATATCTATGTAACGCATACTAACCATATTTTCCTTTTCCGATGCTGATACCACCGAATCCTTTACCGTATCCACCTCCGATACCGTATCCACCTCCGATTCCGTATCCACCTCCAATACCGTATCCTTGTCCACCGTATCCTTTTCCGAATCCTTGTCCACCTCCGATACCGTATCCACCTCTGATACCGTATCCTTGTCCACCATATCCTTTTCCGAATCCTTGTCCGCCTCCGATACCGTATCCTTGTCCACCGTATCCTTTTCCCCATCCTTGACCACCTCCGATACCGTATCCACCAATTTGGATTTCGCCGCCATATCCACCACCGAATCCACCATCATATCCACCGTCGAAATCACCACCATATCCGCCGCCGAATCCACCGCCATATCCACCTCCGTATCCAAAACCGAAAGCCATTGAGGCACAGAGAGCAAGAGCGACGAATCTAAGCATGGTGAGTGTTCTGAAAATATAAATAGACAAATGTTATAATGTGTTCTGTTGGTTCCAATGCTTGAAATTATATTGAAAAGGGGATTTATACTGCAACTAGCTGTGTTTATTTCCTAAATATAGTAACATAGCTATATTTTGTGTAATATCAATTTCATCATGGAACCCTTTCTCCACAATCAGAGGTCCATTAAGGGATGAAAATAAGTTTGACATTTGTGTTACGATTAAAAAAGCTATAATTTAATTAATGTAAGTTGCAGTATAAAGTCAATGTCATAAAAATATAAACTTTTTTTGTACTCTGCGCTAAACTGGGGAAGGGCGAGGTTAACTTCGCCCTTCCCCAGTTTCTCAGCCTCATATAAAAACAGTTTATATATTCCTGACATTGACCTAATATCATATATGTATTGTTCTGAAAATATACATAGAAGAATTTTACTAGTGCTCGTTTCAATGATTGATATCATATTGAAAAGGGAGTGTGGATGTCTTTTATTATATCTAAATTATTATTATATATTTTTTTTGTATTGCTGTTCATTTATTATTATTATGTATTTAATATTATTTCTAATTTATTTATTTATTAATTTAATTTTCGTAAAGGGAATTCGACAATGATAACAGTAAAAGTTGAAAAATATCTGATTTAGTAAAACTAGTTTAGCAAATTTTAAGTTTACCAAATCTATCTATCGTGTAAGCAGTTAATATGTTTTGGTTGATAAAAGAATAAAAGTCAGCGGAGGTAGATATGAAAATACTGTATATGATCAGTAAAAACCAATAGCCAAATACTTTCCGTGAGATATGAAATTAAATATACACTATCTTTCAAATTATATGTCTATTGTTTTTACCTGAAGTCACATTTTCAATTAAAATTTCAGAATTATGGTTTTATCATATATAATGAACATTCAACTTTATAGGATTAATATAATAATAAGAAAAATATTTTACATTCAGATATGGAATAATCTAAATTTAGACTTTTCTTATAAAGGTGAAAGGAAAACCAAGACAAATTACTGTTTTTTTCGTATTATTTATATTAACATGACCATGTGTATGGCCAACTTTAGAATAACATATAAATTAGAAGAACAAAAAATCGTGTACGTTTTAAAACACCAACCTTAATATTTTAGTGTACTTACTTTGGTGGAGTGTTGAGATGTACTGCCCAGTTAAGGTTTTTGCCAGGGCTATATACCCATTATTTCTACACCCATTGATGCATGTAACAATATTTCATGTAGCCATCAAGGTGGACAACAAGGGTTGTCAATTATGCAATACTGACACTTGCATAACTGTCGCAACAAGCGAAGGGTGGTTTTGTTATTCGTGTTTGGTTTTTTTTTAATTTCATATATACATGTTCTATACGACAAAAGAAACAATAGGCAATCAAGTATGAACTCATATATTTGTTCTTAAGTATGATAGAATGGAAAACATGGTAAATAATCCAATGAAAAACATTATTGTACTCGCCAAATGCATTTTATTCAGAAAATCTTACCATGTTAATGTTAAAGTTCTTATATCGGTTTTTGACATTTTTGAACATTTCTTTTTCAAATCAATAAAATTACGAATTAAAATTTTAATGTTGCTTTTCAATTGTATGTACCGCCTCAATCTTTCTTTTATATATTGAAAACACTTTGCCATTTATCATGTCGTTTGTAAACCAATATATATGAATACAAGAGTGCACACGCTGAAATGTCTCGCCTTCTATACTAATCATTGATATTATGTTGATAGTCCTAAGTATAAAGCTTAGTTTTATTACAACTGTCTCATAAACTTAACATTAACCAAGATAACTAAACAAAGACCAATGAACCTTGAAAATGAGGTCAAGGGCAGATGAACCATGCCAGGCAGACATGTACAGCTAACAATGATTCTATACAACATATATAGTTGACCCATCACCATTAGTTTAAGAAAAATAGACCAAAACACAAAAACTTAACACTGTGCAATGAACCGTGAAAATGAGGTCACCGTCAAATAAAACCTGCGCGACTGACATAAAGATCATAAAATATTTCCATACACCAAATATAGTTGACCTATGGCATACAGTATTAGATAAAAAGACCAAAACTCAAAAACTTAACTTTGACCACTGAACCATGAAAATGAGGCCAAGGTCAGATGACATCTGCCCGCTAGACATGAACACCTTACCATCATTCCATACAACAAATATAGTAGACCTATTGCATATAGTATGAGAAAAACAGACCAAAACACAAAAATTAAACTATAACCACTGAACCATGAAAATGAGGTCAAGGTCAGATGACACCTGCCAGTTGGACATGTACACCTTACAGTCCTTCCATACACCGAATATACTAGTCCTATTGCTTATAGTATCTGAGATATGGACTTGACCACCAAAACTTAACCTTGATCACTGATCCATGAAATGAGGTGGAGGTCAAGTGAAAACTGTCTGACAGACATGAGGACCTTGCAAGGTACGCATATACCAAACATAGTTATCCTATTACTTATAATAAGAGAGAATTCAACATTACAAAAAATTTGAACTTTTTTTTCAAGTGGTCACTGAACCATGAAAATGAGGTCAAGGACATTGGACATGTGACTGACGGAAACTTCATAACATGAAGCATCTATATACAAAGTATGAAGCATCCAGGTCTTTCACCTTCTGAAATATAAAGCTTTTAAGAAGTGAGCTAACACCGCCGCCGCCGCCGTAGCCGCCGCCGGATCACTATCCCTATGTCGAGCTTTCTGCAACAAAAGTTGCAAGCTCGACAAAAACTACAAACGGTTCAGCACACACACGTTTAGATCATTTGTTTTTCTCACATACGTTTGCAAAATTTGCATAAACTTTGGCTGCATTTCTTTCTAACCAAAATTTTGTAAACGTTGTGTGGCGTTTGTTCTTGTTTTCTAAACGCTATAAAAGTAGAAACAAATACAACGTTTAATAAGTCTTTACTGACCCTGTTCGAACTTTCAATTATGCATGCACATGTTGTTGATAAACAGATTTTTTACAAACGTAGAAAAATATATCGTTTAAAATCAAGTTCAAGTTAGAAACGAATGTAGCGTTTAAACTAACAAACGACGAACGACAAACTGTAGACGCATCTTTAGCGATTGCATAGTTTGTCAACGTTTGTGTAAACTTTTCAAACGTATGTTAGAAACAAATGATCAAAACATGTGCGCACTTAGTCGTTTGCAACGTTTGTGTTAGAAAGAAATGCACCCATAGACAAACTGTGTACTCTCACTGAAAATTAGTCTACAGTTTGTCGTTCGTCGTTTCTTAGTACAAACGCTGCGATTCTTTCTTACTTAAACATTTTTGAAATAGCATAGTTAAAATAATGTATATACAATGTTACGGAAGCGTATAAGCGCCACACATGTTTTTTTTATAATTTTCTTTCTATCTTTGCGTTATAATGCAAACCTTTGGGATATTACGCAAACCTTTTCGATATAACGCGAACATTTGCGTTATATAGCAAACCTTCGCGAAATAACGCAAACATCTTGATTTCAATTATTCATTAAGTTTTGTATATATGCCCGTCTGTCATTAAATTTCTGTTGTGATTTAGTTAAGAATAGAACCATAAATACATGTACAAGGCAAGGTCATTATAATAAATATGCATAGGGATCAGAAAAGTATATACTTTATTTTATTTGAAAGGCTAATATTTGTAAAATTTTGATTCAGCAGATAAGAGCAAAAATAATGTCATACAATTGTAAAACTGTCGAGGCAAATAGACAATATGATCTTTCTGCTGTAAAATGAACGATTAAGAAAGATTTTTTTTTTAAATTCTGATGTAAATTTTTTTTTTTAAATCTCAGAATATGATAAGGATTCATTGATAAAAAGTCATGAAATTTTCAATCTAGAGGGGTAACTTGGTAGCAATTTAAATGGAGAGAACATAATTTTATTAATAAAACATCTTCATTTTATTCATTTATTGCAAAAGGATAGTTAACAAACCTTACACAATCTTCAAACGAGAGCTTATTTGGGAAGTATATTTATATTCTGCTATAGCTATACAAGCAGGTTTGGGTTTTTTCTTCGGTATAACTTTAATTTACTCAATTTTTATTGTTATATATGTACATGTTTTATCATGTATATCATTTTGGGGGCACTTTATAGCTTGATGTTCGGTGTCAGAGCCAATATTCCGTGTTGAAGACCGTACTTTGAAGTATAATGGTTTACTTTTACAAATTATGACTTAGATGGAGAGTTTTCTTATCGGCACTCATACCGAATCTTCTTATATCTATTATCCTTCTCATTATTAGTTAAAAAGTAAAGCATTTTACTTTGCAATGAGTACAAAGAAGATAAATTTTAGTATATGCAGCCTCCTCCATTAATAACTACTGCTTCCTTTGAATCTTAAATAAAGGTTTGCGTTATTTCGCAAAGGTTTTCGTTATATTAATATAACGCAAATGTTGCGTTAGAACGCATTTATGCGTTTTTTCGCAAAAGTTTGCGTTATAACACAAAGGTTTGCGATATAACGCAAAGATAGGAAGAAAAATAAAAAAAAAATAAAAAAAATATGTGGTGCTAATACACTTCACAATGTAACTTATGGCCTGATCATTGAAAAACTTACAATAGAAAACCTAAACTTCATTATAATAATAATTAATCAGCAGACAACAAAACACAGACAAAAGTAAACCAATATCAAGTGATATCGTATCAAAGATCTTTTAACAGCACTTCCATGTTGTCATGAATTATCATTGATATGGTCATAAATATAATTCAAATGTTAACAAAACTTTGAATTTTTGAAAAACTAAGGTTTTCTTACCTCAGGAATAGATTACCTTAGCTGTATTTGGCAAAAGTTTTAGGAATTTTTGGTCAATTCTCTTCAACATCATACTTAATTTTGCCTTTTTAGCTTATTTAGCTTTTTCTCTTTTTATTATGTATCACTGATGAGTCTTTTGTAGATAATACGCGCGTCTGACGTAAATATAAAATTTCAATCCAGGTATCTATGATGAGTTTATTTAGCACTTATTTAAAAATTAAATCCAATTCCTTAGTTATATAATCAGCTGATAAAGTCATTCTTGTTTTAATTTTAATATGCCTTTGGTGTCTTGTGCATCTCTTTGAAGTCACTAACGTTATTCTGAACTGAACTTATTAGGATATAAACACTGAATGCAAATAGATTTAGAAAGACCAAAAATTGTTTTAAAAATCTTGTACACACCTTTTTAACGGCTATCGCACATTATTTGACTCCCAGATTATCTTAATATGTTGTAGAATGGATTTTTAACTTTTAAGTTAGTCTGAATGTAATTTCATTCAAAAGAATTTTCCATCATGGTCAGCAGATCTGTGTTTATAGTATCGATATCCAGTGTGTTTATGGTATACAAAGATTCTTATAGGCTTTTAAATTAAAAATTTTACATAAATTGAAAGTTCCCATTATTATTTAATAGTTGAGTTGACTAGTGGGCTCGAAAGCTTAGTTGCTGAAAATTGGTAAATTTCTGGGAATTGTTTTGTCAGCTTTATATAATCATCGCTAGGAACTAAGGAGGCACGTGGCATTGCTAATGAAATTGACATGAAATTGACAACGTCATCATAGGTAAAATAGCGATAAACAGATTAGCATTGGTCAGCTCAACTCGATTGCTTTTCTCGCTCTCGCCGTACGGCCGGCTCAAGCGAGAAAATCTATAATTACTTCTCATTTTAAATCTGTAATGCAATAAACCAATATAACGTCGGAAATTACAGCAAACTAATGCAACTCATTTCAACAAAGGTTATATCCACAAAGAACTCTTAATTTTGCAGCAAACCAATACAGCTTCTTTAGGGAGATGAGGTTAACCTATACAAATCTTTTCATCCTAGATATTTAATACAGCTAAAACCAATACAACTTCTTTATGTCTTTATGTTAGGGGATTTTGGTTAACCAATTCACTCATTTCGATAATGGTGTGCGAGTTTACTCATAACGTATATCAAAGTCCTGTATTGCAGTAAACCAAAACAACTCCTTTGTAACATGTATTGGAATACTCGTAGCAAATTAAATATAATTTACCCTTCCGGAGCACCTGAGATCACCACCGGTTTTTAGTGGAGTTTATGTTGCTCAGTCTTCAGTTTTCTATGTTGTCTTTTGATCTTTTTCTTTTTTTTTTTGGCCATTGTGTTGTGTTTATTATTTGACTTATGAGTTTGAATGTCCCTTAAGTATCTTCCATCTCTCTTATGGAGTCGATGTCGTGAAATATAAATCTATATTTGAAAAAAGTAGCAGAGGATAACAATTTATATATAGTGGTAAAACCTGAGTGAGTAAGGGTAGTTGAATTCTGCTCCACAAGTAGTATCCTTCCTGTTAAACAAGGTAAATACACATAATAGTCATTATTCGATACGCGTAATACGGCGATGCAACAATTGAGAATTCTGCATTTGAATATTTATATGGTTTTATAAAAATGTGCATTGTCGGAATTTTTTTAATTCATTTGTACGAGCTTCAAAACAAGACGGAAAGCGAGGCTAGCCGAGTACAAAAAAAAATATATTTTCAGCAATTACACCCGGAACTTGTAGCTTTCAATTAGCTGATTAAAATCCACATGATTGTGTCTTGTTATTCTTTAAAAAATGCAAACCGCGAAGAGGACGCCAAAATTAATTGTTACGCAAAAAGAAATATCCATATGACTGCTTGCTCCAGATAGAAGCGGGGTAGCAGGGAATTATAGAATGAAATTCAAAACAGTGTGGCTGTGGCCATTAATTGACAAATTAAATTCATCCATTGACTGGGACAATTTAGGTGAACGTTTGTATGTAACGACCACTGCTCACTATGTACTTTTTAAAGACACTTAAACTGTGGGGTCACCAAAGGTTCTCAACACCTTAATAAAGTAATTCGAAAAATTAATCAGAAATAACGCGATGTTTTGATTTCTATCAATTATATAAATCAAAACATAAAGGTTATTCCTGATTAATTTTTCGAATTATTTTATAATTAAAGGCGTTAAGAAACCTTTGGTGACCCCACAGTTTAAATGTCTATCGTGGGTACGTCGTGAACAGTGGTCGTTACAGACAAACGTTCACGTAAATTGTCCAAGACAATGGATGAATTTAATGTGTCAATCAATGGCCGAAGCCACACTGTTTTGAATTTCATTCTATATAAAAAAAAAAAACATATTTATGTTCTTGCTATTGGTACAATTTTTGGCTGATTGAGAGATAAATGTATACAATGCATGTCAGTAAAGACGTTCCAAAAATTATCAAAAGACGAAGTTTGGTTAAACGAAATACACAGTCAAACAAACATTACAGGGTAAGATAAACACGTATTAGTGTAAACATTATTTTATTATGAATTATACTAAATACGATATATATTCACATTCACAAATAAAATTCAGAAACAAGCCACAAGTCCCTTTGTCTTCTTTTAACAATTATTGTTCCTATACGTCTACAGTAATTGTTCCTATACGTCTACAGTAATTATTGTTCCTAAACGTCTACAGTAATTACTGTTTCTAAACGTCTACAGTAATTGAAATAAGCAAACATCGACCAAATATAATTTACACATAGATACAGCGGCAACATATTAAGAACTGCATATGGGTTCTACAACTATAATTCACTTATTTTATTACGAATCCTGATCCCAGTCTACCATTTATTTTGATTATCAAATCTTGCATATCTAGTCATCGTTTTAAAAAAGATTGTTTTATGTAAAATTATGAATATTTTAGCTGATGGACGTTTCGTCCTCGAGGGTGTCAACAGCCCAGTAGTCAGTTACTCGGTGTAGACAAGAATATCAATTATATGGTAGGTTTTATAAATTGACTGTTTGAAAATTTTGAATCATTCGAAATACTGAGGATTTTCTTATCCCAGGCATAAATTACCTCAGCCGTATTTGTCACATTGAAATTTTGGTCTTCAATGCTCTACAACTTTATACTTGTTTGGCTTTTTAACAATTTTGCTCCGAGCGTCACTGATGAGTCTTATGCAGACGAAACGCGCGTCTGGCTTATCAAATTATAAGCCTGGTATCTATAATAACTATATAATTAGAATAGATTTGTTTTTTTAGTAATTTGCATCCATTCTCAAATAAGTCAAGATTTATATGATTCAGTCTGAAAATTCTATGACGATAGTGACCCTTGCGAGTGTTCATCGTAGATACATAATTGGTCGTCAATTAAGTCTTGTTACGGATAATGAGGTAGGTTAAAGGTCTCTAAGCTGAACAAAGTTGTGTCTTTCTTATTTTACTTCTAAATTAAAAGACATAGGTTTAGAATTATCTTTGTCCTTAACAGAATAGTTTTTAATATGTAAAATTCGGCTGTGTTCAAGTTTCTGAAACTATTTTTCAGAATTGATTTTCATACACGTCTAAATGATAGCTCAAACTGCAATAACTTTAAATAGATAAAACGTCGTCGGTTCTATACACGGAATATATTATTATTTTTTATATAGCTTCTGGAAAAGAGAAGCGAAAGACACCAAAGGGACATTGAAACTCATAAGTTGAAAATAAATTGACTTGTCGAATATAAACAAGACTATCAAACAAACAATAGTACACAAAACCCAACATAGAAAACAAGAGACAAAGCAACAACGAACACCACAAAAAGCAAGGGATGATCTCAGCTGCTCCGGAATGGTAATCAGATCCTGTGCCACATGTGGCAACAATTGTGGAAGGGAGATAACACGTGCGATAAATGATTTTCTATACACTGAACATGTTGGTCTGGACTATTTATATTCATCATAAGGCACGTTTAAACTTGGCTGGGGTCCCGCTAACATGTTTAACCCCGAGACATTCTGTATGGATGTCTGTCCCAATCCAGGAGTCTGTAATTCAGTATTTGTCGTTGGTTGCTGTGTTACATATTTGTTTTTCGTTCATTTATTTTTTTACATTGATACGGATGATTTCGGGGCCTTTTATAGCTATCTATGCGCCAGTTTCGGCTTTAGTCATTGTTGAAGGCCGTACGGTGACTTATAACCGTTAATTTCTGTGCCAGTTGGGCTCTTGTGGAGAGTTGTCTTATTGGCAATCATACCAACCTCTCTTTTTGTATATCTATGTAAAATGATTTTTTCCTACCATCGAATGTTTAGCAGATACGGTTTTTATTTACGTTACTTGAACATTTAGACATACATTTGAAGGAGCAAGTCTCTCATCAGCCTAACTTACTATCATAGTCTACTGGCAGTAACAATTGATAGGCGATTCACGGACACAGTGAAAATTGAAACAAATCAAGTGTAACAATCACATATACATGTAGTTGCAGTAACTTATTGTTGGAAAAAGAAATGATAACATATAGGTTTCGGATGATTTATTTATGATTCATATATTTTCATTTATTGGCACTTTGAATTGGTTCTGAATACTGGATTCTTCAATATTGAGCTGAAATAGAAACAATAGAAGTAAATATGTAGTAAAAAGTATGTGAAAGTTACGTCGGTTTTTATAATTTTTTTCATATTCATTTATATTCTGTTAGATGCCATGATAAAGAAAATGCAACAATGTGCTTTGTAAGCCATTTTATAGTTATAATTAATATTTATTTTTACAGGCCCGTTTGCATAAAATACTTATCCAATTACTGGCGTGTCTCTATTGAGTTAATGAAATACATTTTCACGCGTTGAAGTGTCGAGTGTAATCATGCAACCAAATGGTTGATATAAGTGTACATGGTTAAATACTAGTCATTTTGGGCCCTTTTTAGTTTGCTGTTTGGAGTGAGCCAAGGCAGCGTGTTGAAGACTTTGACCGTTAATAGTTTACTTTTATAAATATAACATCTACTTATATCTATGCAACGCATACTAACCATATTTCCCTTTTCCAATGCTGATACCATGGCTGATACCACCGTATCCTTTACCGTATCCACCTCCGATTCCGTATCCACCTCCAATACCGTATCCTTGTCCACCGTATCCTTTTCCGTATCCTTGACCACCTCCGATACCGTATCCACCTCCAATACCGTATCCACCTCCGATACCGTATCCTTGTCCACCGTATCCTTTTCCCCATCCTTGACCACCTCCGATACCGTATCCTTGTCCACCGTATCCTTTTCCGAATCCTTGACCACCTCCGATACCGTATCCACCGATGATTTGGATACCGCCGCCATATCCACCATCGAATCCACCACCATATCCACCGCTGTATCCACCACCATATCCACCGCCATATCCACCTCCATATCCGAAACCGAAAGCCATTGAGGCACAGAGAGCAAGAGCGACGAATCTAAGCATGGTGAGTGTTCTGAAAATATAAATAGACAACTGTTATAATGTGTTTCTTTAATTGTTTCAATGATGGTGGGCGTAGGCGTCTTTACTTATACAAAATAGTTTAATTTCTTTTTTTCTGTTTTTGTTTTTTCATTTTTATTATGTTTACATTGTATTTCTTATCCATTTTTTTATGTAATTTTCTTTAAGGTAATTCGACAATACTAATATACCGTCACATGTTTAATACTCTTTATTTACTTTTCACTATTTGTTACTTGCTGACATTCGTTGCAATTTTTAGATTGACATATTGAATATGAATTTGTCCTCAATTGACCATGCTGTCTTATTCACTAGGTACATCTATTTTTTTCATAGATTTTAAATCGTTGCACATTGAAAATATACCTTTAATTACTTTTAAAAGATGTAAAAAAGACTAAAACTCAGATTGAAAATACAATGATTCATTCCAATTTTAGCGATTCCTTATGTAAATCAGTTTGCAATACTGCGGATTCTTAATTTATCTACTGCTACAGTATGAAGATAATCAGTGGCTGGTATCGTTTTCATTATTGAAAAAATGATCTATTATCTATGATATATAATTTTTTTTATATTGCCGCTGTTAATATATATTGTTTAAAAAAAAAGACAAAAGTCAGTGGTGACAGTATATATGGAAATACTGAATGATCAGTAAATGCCAAAAATAGCTAAAAATGTAAAGAGACACTATCTATCTTTGTATAGGAAATTTGATATTTATCATTTTTGGTTGAAGTCGTGTACATTTCTTATTTTAGAATTATGGTTTTATCGTATAACTTGATAAGAGCAACACAATTAAAAGAAATTGTTTACATTTTCACATATATAGAATAGTTTTGTTTTAAATTAATATGCGACTTTTCTATTACAATGAAAAAATATGATACATTATTGTTGTATTCGAAATATTTGTTATAACTTGACCATATAAATAACTTTAAAACCTTAATATTATAGTGTACTTACTTTGGTGGAGAGTTGAGATGTACTGTCCAATAAAGGTTTTCGCCAGGGTTATATACCCATTATTTTCTACACCCATTGATGCATGTAACCATATTTCATGTAGCCATCAAGGTGGACAACAAGGGTTGTCAGTTATGCAATACTGGTACAACAATTACATCTATACATCATCGTTTACATAAACATTACAAATGGGTGACAGATTATTGCTGACTACAACTATTTGTCATGACAAAAGAAACACTAAGGAGATATATGTAATTGTATAATAATCAAGCTTTTGAATCCTCGTCCGTCTGTCTCTAGATACGTTCATACCACATTTTTTTATAACTTTCTTAAAGATCATATTCTAAAAAACGTTCATACCACATCTTTTAATTTTCTTATTGATCATATTCTGAAAAACGTTCATACCACGTCTTTTTATTTTCTTTATTATCATATTGTAAGAATTTTTCAAACCACATCTTTTCATTTTCTTAATGATCATCTTCTAAGAAGCGTTAATACCACATCTTTTTATTTTCATTACGATCATATTCAAAGATACTTCTTTTTATTTTCTTAATGATCATATTCTTAGAAACGTTCAGACCACATCTTTTTTATTTTCTTAATGGTAATATTCTAAGAAACGTTCAGACCACATCTTTTTTATTTTCTTGATGATCATATTCTTATAAACGTTCAGACCACATCTATTTATTTTCTTAATGATCATATTCTAAGAAGCATTCATACGACATCTTTTTATTTTCTTAATGATCATATTCTAAGAAACGTTCAGACCACATCTTTTTATTTTCACAATGATCATAATTATCATAAGAAACGTTCAAACCACATCTTTTTGTTTTATTAATGATCATATTCTAAGAAACGTTCATACCACATCTTTTTATTTTAAATAATCATATTGTTTTATTATTAGAAAGTATGAAGAAAATGTGGACATCTTTTGGATGTTTTGGAACACCTATACTCTGAGCTGACAAGTTAGTTTGTTTTA
Source organism: Mytilus edulis (assembly GCF_963676685.1). Taxonomy (NCBI): domain Eukaryota; kingdom Metazoa; phylum Mollusca; class Bivalvia; order Mytilida; family Mytilidae; genus Mytilus; species Mytilus edulis. The sequence goes on along the minus strand of NC_092346.1, from coordinate 61,814,523 downwards.
ATCATTATTTGAAAACCACTAGCTTCAGATAAAGTATAGATAAGAAACAATTTTCCTTTAATCAAATTTAAACATCTTTGACTATATCAATACAAGTCACTTTAATTTCTGAATATTAGTTCGAGTTTTGCATTCGGAGACCTATAACACATACTATTGATAATTGACTGCATGATCATTGTCAATTGCAACCTTTTGCAGCAAACTCCGAAACAGTGGTGACGTTGCTTCGCTAAACTATCATGTTGGTGGCTAAGGTAGATAATAAGTAAATATTTTTTGCGACAGAATTTTCTTATACTTAGCCAAAGTGAAGATTTTACTATGCTCTTTTCAAATATATAATAAAAAGTATGGGTCACCGTGCTATTTTTCAAGCTATGAGTCGTTGAAAATTGCCTAAATTTGGTTAGATTGTTCATGGAAAAACACATTTGTGTGCGTAAAAAAAAATCTATGAGATAGAATTTTGAAATAAATTGTGAAAAGATAGGTTTTGTAATATATTTTAAGAAAATAAAAAGAAAAAATGGTGTCACCGAACTTGTTTTCTTGCTACAAGTAAAAAGAAAAAATTTCCCTATCAATCCAGTATGATTTTTTTACTAAAAGAGTTATCTTCCCTTAAATGGCTTATTTGAAAAAAATGATTCTAAAAGCAAAATGAAATATATTTGTTTAAATGTTTTGGATTATACAATAAATTACCAAGTTTTCCTTATATTATTAAACAGTCTAACCTTTAAATTGCAAATCTGTCTCCAAATTTGCAGATTTAGTCAAATAACTAGACCGATTTTTACTGTGATTGTACAATCCAAGATGGCGGTATACCATGTATCTACCTTAAAGTCAACGTAGCGTAGTAAAGAGGACGTAACCGCTGTTTCGGAGTTCGCTTTTGCAGCAGACACAAAACAGCGGATCTACAAAATATTTCATCTGTACAGCACTGTTGGGTTACAAGCCTAAAAAAGCTGTTAGGTGTGAGCCAAAGCTCCGTGTTGAGGGCCGTAATGGTTTACTTTTACAAATTATTTCTTGGATTGAGGGTTACATCTCATTGGCACTCATACCAAATCTTCCTATATGTATCTACTAACAATGAAATGAATTACTCGACTAACGAACGCTTTATCTTTATTTTTAAGTGACGTAGGTCGATGGGCGTTGACACCATGTCACAGAATGAATGAGAGGCTCACAACTCACTGATGTATACCCAAATTTCGCTACGGCAAGTTAGTAGATATAACATTGTTGGGCTGGATTTAAGAAAAGTAAACGATTATCAGTGCTACTTATCAGTGGCGCTCAAATGCTAAATTAATTAAGAGTTAAGTCATCCTTACAGTAATCTTCGTAAGAGCATATTGTAGGAAATCGTACACGTTGTGAAATTTACATCCGAGTATACGGTAAAAGGAAATAAATCCGTCTGAAACACAAAGAAATTTACTTCTGTAGCACATTTTAGTTTCAATTTTTCCATTTGGTACCAATACTGTTATTGTCTGTCTAAAAATTGTCAAAACTGACTGTTATTGTTTTAGCTTTATTGAGCTGAAGTTCTCTTAACAAAAAAAAAACACAAACATGGCAGACATCAATTAACGACAACTTCTAAATAAAAGTCTCTTGAATTAATCTGCATTTCTTCTTCGCTGTTACAAAGTTGTCGAAATTAGCATTATAATTGTTCACAACTTCGAAAATGAATTAATATGTACTGTACTCTTTGATGTTGAATTTGCCAAAATATGCAAGTAATATACAACAACAAACGACAACCACTTTTAGGCTCCAGACGTCAGAATCTGTCGATTTAAACATATTTGCGGCCACTAAACCCTCCCCTAACCTGGCTGCTCGGAACAACGCTGTACATGCACAACATGACAACAAAGTATAAAATCAGTTGAAGTACTTTAAGGTAACAGGTACGTAAATGGCTTGTCCGGCGATTTAAAAAAAAAATTGTATACACGTAGAACTTATAAAAAGAAAATGAAAAATCGAAAAATTTAAGTTTGTCACCGATCTAATTTCCGAGTTCCAGACATTTGAAAATTGTTAGGAAACAACATAAAGTATATAGACATAACGTCAAATTCAAACCAAAAATAAGAAATTTCAAACTTTAGTTATTCTGGAGTTTAAACCAATCCTACGATTTTTCTATAAAAATCAAATCTTTTTAAGGTATTATTTTTTTTTCTTTTGATATATAATTTTCAGGGGGTTACCGAACTCCCTTTTTATATATCAGCCGTTGAAAGTGTGTTGCTGACGGGAAAAGAGGGGAAAAAATCATGACGTCGCCAAAGGAATTACGCAACGTCAAGGCTATATCAGCAGAATTGTAAGGACAACGACTGCTTCATTATAATTTGTTTGGCTATTCAAATGCGCAATTAAGCATATTATCCTGTTTAAAAAAAGAATTGATTGCCTATTTTTGATTTTCAGTTATTATACGAGATCCTATGTATTTATAACGTCATGATTTTTGGAATGTTAAACACAGTGTCAAGTGACACTTTAAAAGATTTACAAATGTTTATAAATATATTTAACAGAAACAATAAAATATCTGTCATTAAAATAGATTCTCCGAATGACGATATACATTCAATGTTCACATTTCCGACCACAATTTTGCTGCTTCAGAATAAGGGAGGCGAAATATACCACGCAACGGGAATTTCAAACTTATAAGCCGAAATCATACTGACAATGCCGTGGGAAAAAAAACGGAAAACGGCCAAAAGACAAACAATAGTAAATAAATGGGGAAATGCGTCCATGGGACACAGACGATGCCCCGCTTGCATAGAAAGTTCTAAAGTAAAAAACTAAAAAACATTAAAATGACGCTACCCAAATTTGTACTTGATCTTAGTTTAATTGTTATAAGCATTGTGTATATTTTTATTTACATTTGGTTGAGGCAAACTAAACTTAGAGAACGGAAACGAAAAATGTAGCATTTTTTCAATTTATTACTGGGCATAACCCTAGAACGGTAAAAGTGACGCCACCAAAATTTGAACTAGATCTGTGTTTTGTGGTAATTAGCATAGTGTATAAGATTCCTAACATTTGGTTGAGGCAAACTCTAGTTAGAGAACAGAAACCAATTTTGGGACGGACGGACGGACGGAAAGACGGAGAAGTGTAAAACTTACTGCCCCCTCCACTACGGCGGGTGCATAAAAAAACCACAACAGTAAACTTTTATTCCCCCGATAGTTGCAGGAGGTCATGCATATAAAATATATAAATGTATGTTTCAATGGCACGAGAACACAACACAAACATGAACAAAAACTTCGATCCAAATAGTACTGGTCATTTGCAAACTTAAATGGTGTGTTTAATATGACACGAAAGGAGATGTGGGAAAAATGTAAATTATAGGCAAAAGCCAAACAAAAAGAATATTTCAAAGTTTGATGCATATTATCCCTACTTTTTTTTCCTATCGTTGGATTTGTTCCATTATTATAGTGAGGACAGTGCATATATGTGAATATTTAAAAACAAATGTATATAAATTCCAACTTTTTCATCTTTTGATTGTTTGTTACTCAGCTTCGCCGCGGTAGACAATGTTTTCTCAGGGTACAAATCTGCTCTGTCCAGAACTCAGCTATGTGTTATTTATAAATTATTCAATACGGACTTTGAACACACATTATAGGACGTTCTGATAAATGTATCAAGTCTATATTTTGTTAGCTGTAATGATTAAGCTAATTATGTACTGAATAGAAAAGCTGCATGTGATTTTGAAGAACCGTCTTCGATGGAGTTTTAACGTAAAATTATGCTGCTTTTACATTTAATGTAATTGTGAACTAGGCATTAGATGTTGGGCAGCGATTGGAAATAGCCAACGGCATTACGTACTTCGTAATTTATGCCAACAATATTCCTGTTCGTAGAATTGTTTGCAAAGTTTTATTTATTGCGAAAATTGAGAAGAAATACGTAACGCAAAAATGAAAACTCTAACTAAGCATAATGTATAATAGTTACACAACATAGAAGAAATTTAGGAAAAGAAAGGTCTCTATTTGTATGTGAAATTTAGTTTAATAACAGCTGGTCGTAGTTCAAGTTTAAGGGGATTCTATTGTTAACCACAGAAAAAAAAATATATGCATATAAATAGTTACAACATAGAAAAAAAATGGGAAAAGAAAGGTCTCCATTTGAATATGATATTTACAGTTTAATAAAGGCTGGTCGTAGTTGAAAATTTTAGGGGATTCTATTGTTAACCACAGAAAAAAATATATGTACACATAAATGCATAATCATTATTTCAACAAATAATACAAACATAGTCTATTTCAACCTGAGAACTAGCCAAGGGGTAAATTTTCTCAGAACAAAGATTATCTTTAGTTAGATATTAAACTTTCAATGGTATTTATAAACACATAGTACAATTTGATATGTTTGATTTAATTATATGTAAAGTTATTGAACTTCAAAACAAGATTTCACCAGATGATGGGAATAAGCAGAGAATAATCTAATCATTTTAATTAAAAAAAAGAAAATAAGAAGCACATATTACAGTGAAAAAAGAATCCAAATTCTTACATGTTAAGGTCAAATTGACTTTTAAAATCAACTACAGTTACATACAAAACAAGAAAATTACGAAAACATTTCAAAATGTTAAAAGACAATAACAATCAAAACCAGTGAGTAAACAAAGACTCACAAAAACAAAGGACATTTACATCAACAGTTAGAAATGATATTAAAGAAACAACACGAACTCCACTAAAAACCGGGAGTGAAATCAGTATCCGGAAGGGTTTAGCATTTCCTGCACCGTATACGGCACCCGTCGTGTTATTTCTTTGTTTAGTTCTGTAATGATGGAAGGTTATTATGACTGAGGAAGAATATCAGATATGATTTCTGACACACTTTTGTCATAATGGCCAATCAGCTCATGATGGCGACCGTAAAGTTTCTTGAGTGATAATCTTAATTTGATTGATTCATAGCCCTGTCTTAGCAACTTTTGAGAAAGCAGTATTCCTCGTTCAACAAAATCAACGTACTTTGAGCTAGATCTAGAGTAACGTATCAGTTGAGACACATATACTCCATATGCTATTGCCGCTGGGATGTTGCTACACAGAAATCGAAAGTTGACTATAGGAAAATTAAAATCATCGCGTTTGTCATAAATTTTGGTATTCAACCTTCAATCAGTAGTTGGCTCATTAAAAAAGATCCAATGTAATGCATTTAAACCGTCTTCGAAAACCAAAAGTAATGGACACATTTTTATAATATAATTAGTAAAACTAAAAGTTTATAACCGTTAATGGACGACGGTGTTGGGGTTAAGGACCCGTGGTTCATTAAAGAAAAAACCCGAAGCAATGAACTTTTAGAAATCATGCTTGTTTGTTAAGAAAATACAGTAACTTGTTCAAAATAATTTGAATAGAAGCTTGTTTTCTTCGGAAAATGCCCATACAAAGTGAGGAATATATATACTTTTTCACTTGTTTGGTTTGATTTTTAATTGTTTTCGTTTTTAAGAACTTCCCATTTGTGAATTTGCTTTGGAGTTCATTTATTTGTTATACTTCGAGCCGGACATGAGTATAGGATAATTTACAACAGAATGTGGTGGGATTTAACCCGGTCCCCTCCCTCTTAACTGGGACGGTTGTGTATCAAAACACAGTAAAAACTTACAGTTTGAATTAATCAGTTATTAGGCGAGTGTAATATTTGAAAAAGACGTCTAGTTAAGGACTTTAATGCACCCACCTAACACACGGCTAATTTCTTTTTTAAATGAAAGAATAATGATTTAACTTTGATTTTTGCCCGGTCGTCACAAAATCGTACGGTGCAGTTTTTGTAAAATTGACGTTTATTTCAGAAATTAGTTGAAAATTGTAAAAATACGACATGTTTTTCAAGCAAAAGAAATTAGTCGTATCTCTTCTTTTAGACAGAATAATTAAGTGAATTAGATTCTTAAAATAATGAAAAACAATATTTACAACTATAACTCCGCATGCTTTTGCATTCCTTCTAAATATTTGACATTTTGTACGAAAATTTTCATAATCCTGACCTTTTCGGATCTACAATTAAATTTCTTATTTAATGCTTTTGCACTCTATCCGTTTAAGAACACACCAAATCACTCATCAGTTATCGTTTTTTCATTCAAGATCAAGACTCTATCTCAACATTTCTTAAAATCACGAATTTCTGTAATTTTATGATGTTGGGTAACATCACTATAGTTTCCGGAATCTCTTATCTATTTCGTTATCGGTTTTTACTTAATATATTAGTCGATTTCCGTGTACTTATAGTGCTATTAGAGTACGATATCATATTTAAACGGTTCTATTTCTATCTTGAACTTCAGTGGAGCTTAAATATATATAAAATCGTCCGAAAATAAGATCAAATCAAAGTAAAACATAGTTTTTGAGTTCTGTAGAATTCACCCATTTCTAAATAAGGAATCGTATCGGAAAATTGTAGAAAATCTTCCGAGTCGTGTCAAATTTTCACAGTCCAGTTCACAATGAAACCCTTCCTATGCTAAAGAGCAAAAACTATCCATTCATTGACACAGATGCATAGTCTGTCATGTATTTACTACATAGAAACTAAAACACTTAAATGAAGATACAGTTGTATTGCCGCAGTGGGAAAACGAAAAGATGAAGTTTACAGACTGGTCGATGAATATGAAAAAAATAAAAACATCCCATTTGAAAATACAAAATATCATAAGAGTTGCTATGAATATTTCAAAAGTAAGTACAACCTATCATCTTCTGTTTTGTCTGTACAAAGACTTTGTACTACATGTATCAGTTCTACCGACCAGTCTCTTCTCATATATCAACGAGGGCAGTAGATCTACAACTCATTCTGATTTGTCTGTTTGTATATTTTGCAAATGTATAAAGCCTAAAAGCAGGCACTTCATAAGGTATCCTCTGAGTAGCAAGCTCAAGTGTTAATACATATATCTCCTACAATATATATAAAAAGAAGATGTGGTATGATTGTCAATGAGACAACTATCCACAAAAGACCAAAATGACACAAACATTAACAACTATAGGTCACCGTACGGCCTTCAACAATGAGCAAAGCCCATACCGCATAGTCAGCTATAAAAGGTCCCGATAAGACAATGTAAAACAATTCAAACGAGAAAACTAACGGCCTTATTTATGTAAAAAAAAATGAACGAAAAACAAATATGTAACACATAAACAAACGACAACCACTGAATTACAGGCTCCTGACTTGGGACAGGCACATACATAAATAATGTGGCGGGGTTTAACATGTTAGCGGGATCCCAACCCTCCGCCTAACCTGGGACAGTGGTATAACAGTACAACATAAGAACGAACTATAAAAATCAGTTGAAAAAGGCTTAACTCATCAGATGGACAAAAATACAAGTGGACGTAATGATCTGATTTACAAAATAACTCATGATAATTTTACTATTAAATCTGTATACAATCGAGCTTGCATCGCTAAATATTTGCTACAAAATTTGAAGTCAGAAAGTAAAGAGCTATTTTATTCTGAACATAAAACAGCTTTTACTAACATTTCGACGATTAACGTGCCTGTACACAAGGAAGTATTCTGGTTAACAACTTAAATTACTTAATTTATGCCCGAGGATCGCCGCCGAGAAAACTAAATAACATATTATCAGCTTCAACAAATACTAAAAATATATGGTCAATTTATAGTTACAATGTACATGTATAAAGCCTCAACAAGGCCAATGTACATCCAATATTGTATACAGTAGCTCTAAAATTTTGTCTTATTCCTTTTTACTCTTTTTCATTTAGATTTATCATTACAAATTCACCGTATTTGTGGACACACCTTTGATAACTATTAACAAGTTTGACTGATCAACAGATAAGAAAAATTGAAAATGGGGCATACATTCTACATGGCATTATTTTTCTTCTGGGGGTCAAAATTTTATCCAAGACAATGTCGATCTAACTACAGAAACAATAAAAGTTCTCCGTATGACTTGGTTGGTTAAAAGGCAAAATCGGTCTGGTATGATGTTATCCAACTTTCTACAAGATTTGAACTGTTCACGTAGGGGGAGGATTGAGATTGCAAAAACATGTTTAATCCCGCCGCAATTTTGCGCCTGTCCCAAGTCAGGAGCCTCTGGCCTTTCTTATTTTTGTATGATTTTTTGTTTTAATTTCTTGAGTTTATTTCGAAGCTTTGTATGACGTCCACTATCATTTCAAACTAGAACACTTTTGTTTAGGGGCCAGCTGAAGAACGCCTCCGGGTTTGGGAGTTTCTTGCTGCATTGATGACCCATTGGTGGTCTTCGGCCGTTGTCTGCTTTTTGAACGGGTTGGTGTCTCTTTGACAAATCCCTCATGTCCATTTCCAATTTTTAATTCAATCTGTATATAGTAGATCTTGTGTCCGCTTTGCGCAAAACCTCTGCTGTACTGGTATATGCCAATGCCAAGGAAGTTGTCTTTGTATTGATATTTTGACCGATAAGAATGATGAGATTACAAGTTAAAATGAAGCTATAATATTCCGATAGCTCAATATTTTGACACCTAAATGGTCCTACATCCCTTTGGTCCGACGTTTCGAACTTTTAGGTTATACGCTAACGGGATTTTAACATAAGAAAGCCAAATAAAAGGTTCAATATTAGGATAACCTTGTCCTCCGTTTGAAGCGTTGAAACAAGATATAAAAAAGTAATACGTAGTGCCAAAGTAGCCGAAGTTCATCACTAGCGTAATTTAAAATAAGTACAAACTCCTTTGTCAAGTGTTGTTTGATTAATAAGATATCTCAATATTCACGGCGGCCGACTAAAGTAAAATCAAACACAGTTTAACGTACAATGAGTGGTCATATTTTCCTTTTGATGTTTTATATTAAAATTGTCAATTTGTTGATATAAATATACTAGTAGCACTTTACTCATTTTAGTAATGTTAGTTAGTACTCTTGTCATATCTGATTTAGTGATGTAAATGAAATTGCGGTATAATCCAGACTCAACATATTGCACTACAATAATAAAAAAAAATCCGCCCTATGGTTTTCTGATCTTGAAGCGGTTGGTAGGCTTTCAAACTAACAGGAGACCATACGCTTCCTCAATTTTAATGTACAGCTCATCATGGGACTTTCTAAACAATTAAAAATACGTCATATGTTATATTTTCCCCTTGCTTCAAATATTTTGTTTCGGATTATTTATATCAAATTTGCAGATATATGTTTGTAAATACGTGCAATCAAATAATATGGTGGTATTATAAGATTTAGATAATCCAAGGGCGACTACAGATACATTTGTGCGACTTAATGGTTGATTTTCAAAGACTCCGAGAGAAAACGTTACGTAACATGCGGTACCGTTAAAATCAACAAAAAATAATTAATACTATAATAGAAATATATTTTCCCAACAGTAATACAGCATTCCTATAAAATTGTTTCATTTTTGTATTTGTTTTGACTTGATTTTTCTACTGGAAGTATCCGTGATTTGAAATTGCACCCATGACCTTTGATCTCGATTTAAAACAAAAATGCACCATGATTTCTTTTGACGACCGGGATATTTAGAAAGTACACATTCTTAGCTTTCCAGTGATATATAATTTAGCCGTGTGTTAGGTAGGTGCATTAAAAATGTGAATTTGGCTCTCATATCACTCGCCTATTATACAGTGAAATCGTTTATGTCATTAGAATACAGACAACACGAACGAGTCGATTAATAAAAGGATCAAAGGCAACACCACCCACCATCGTCCAACCAGGGAACGAAAAAACGTCGCTTTCTGTATGTTAACTTATTGAGTTTCCAATTTTGTATTTAATCAAGTTATGAGGATGGGTTATATTAAAGAAAATCATAACAAGCATTGTCATAAATGAACTTTAGTCAAGACTTCAATAACATTTCAGAGCACTCCTAGAACAATTGACGACTATATTCTGACAATTGTTCGAACAACATTTTAATCACTAAATCCATTGGATGTTGGATGTGTACTGATTGATAACTTAGTCTTAGATGCATGCATTATTTTTTTCTCTCGACAGGTTACCTTCTCTGTGGTAAGACATCCTGGTATTCGGTCAACTTGACCAAGAGCAAAATAAATAAGTAAACTGAAGATTTTAATCGGTACGATTTTGAGGGAAAGTAAACTTTTTAATGCAAATGTATACATGACTTAATTATCGTAAAACAGTAAACCTTTCCTCTAAGTTGCATCGATTATATATTTGATTTAACTTCTTTTGGTTGCTGGTAATTGACAGAGTATAAGGATGTCCTAATACAGAGTAAGTAACCCGTCGAAAATTTTAGAACCCGGACTCAAAAGTCGGTAATATGAAAATGGTCTTAGGCTTTGAACTAGCTGTCAGTAACTGCGAATATTACTCTCAAATCTGTTATTAGTGTCTTTTGGTTGTTGTTATGATGTACAAGTACCCGGCCACGTTCACTCGGTGGTTTTGTTACATGTACTTTTATTTGTATCCATGGTTGGTACTAGAGCTGTTGAATTTAGCATGTATGATATAGATGTTCTTATTCACCATTTCTGTCAGACTGACCTTTTCTGCATCTGTAAAATTTGCAGCCCTTTTCCCCTTTTTTGTTTCCATGTTGTGACAGGAAGTACTAAGAGTTATGGGACTTGTTCACTGGGTAGTATTTTGTCCAGTGGATATAGCTAGCCAATCTTAAACAACACAATTTAACCACTAGATAATTTTATCCAGCCTTTTGAACAACTGGGCCCTGATGAGTTAAACTTTTTTCAAGTGATTTTTATAGTTTAATCTGCTGTTACTGTTACACCACTGTCCTGTGTGAGTGGAGTGTTGGACAAGCGCTGACATGTTTAACCCCGCCAAATTCTATATGTGCCTGTTTTGTACAGTTCTTGTATTGTTCTGTCTCAGTATTTTTGGGAGGGTTAGGCTCCAACTAATATGTTAAGCCTGTCCAAAATCAGGAGCCTGTAATTCAGTTTTTGTCGGTTGTTGTTATGTTACATATTTGTTTTTGTTCATTATTTCGTACATGAATTAGACCGTTAATATTCTCGTTTCAATTAGTTTTCATTATTCATTCGGGCCCTTTTATAGCTGACTATAAAATTGAAAATGGAAATGGGGAATGTTGTTTAGGTTTCGCTCGTTATTGAATGCCGTACAGAAACATATAGGTGTTACTTCTGTGCCATTTGGTCTCCTGTGAAGAGTTGTCTCTTTCGCAATCATACCACATCTTCTTTTTTATATTTATGAATATTAGATATCTTCACACTTTACTATTAGTTAACAACATCTTTATGAAGTTCTTTGCCGGCCGACGGGTCGATATGAACATGATAAGTGTATATAAAGGGAATAATTATGATATATCCGTCAATGCAGACCTTCATAAAGCTATAATCCATATTGCACAAAACATCAAAAGACATATATAGGTTTCTAATGGTCTAAACGATAGTGCGTTATATAACAAAGCTAAAAATATGTGAATAAATCGAAAAAAAGACTTATTACAGACATAATATCAGCAAACGGTTCTAAATATAGCAAAACTTGAACATTAAGGTATAACAAATGAAAAAACACAAACAAGATTCTTGAATTGTAGTCTACTGTGTTTTGTATCTTCAACATGGTACGTTATTTGGCCTTTTTAACTTTTTGGGATTCGAGCGTCACTGATGAGTCTTTTGTAGACGAAACACGCGTCTGGTGTATATACTAAATTTAGTCCTGGTATCTATGATTAGTTTATTTATTGTACAGTTGATTGTCTTTTGGTCTTTTTTCATATTTTGCCATGGTGTTGTCAATATATGTTCGATTTGTGAGTTTGGATGTCCATTTGAAATCTTTTGCTTCTCTTTAATCATTTAGAAAACCTTAAACATGTAATTGTTATTGTTACCGGCTTTGTATAAATCTTGATTATGTCGATTTTTTCATAAGAAGAGTTAATTTTTTTTATTGTTTTCGCGTCATCGGTTTTCCCACTGTAAAGTTAACTTGCTACGTCGATGTTGCTTCTGTGTTTTCTCTAAATAATAGTTATCAAAGGTATCAAGATTATAATTTAGTACGCCAGACGCGCGTTTCGTCTACATACGACTCATCAGTGACGCTCATATCAAAATATTTATTAGCATATAAGTGGATTACTATAAGATTATTTCGAGAGAGTGATAAGATATTCTGACAGATCATAAATAAGAGGAAATTTGGTGTTTACATCAATAAGACAACAACTCCAACAGCACAAATAACCTCGAGGTCAACATACAAAAATACTTTCAGCAACAGACAGTTGACTATTCAATTGGTAAATCTGTAGGTAAAACAATTTTGAAGAGAGAGTTCAATAAATATTTTTTATTATAATTTAATCAGATTTGAAGTGAGGTTTGACCTTACGACAGTCTTTCTGGTTCTGTAATTTTTAGCACTTTGGAATTGCTCTTGATACTGGAATTAATGACTCTCCTCAATAGAGACCTACAATGGAAAATAATATAATGTAAATGATATACTTAAAACAACAAAGTTAAGGTAAACTAATTCAGATGGTCTAGGTTTGATAAATAGCGACATCTGATTTTGATGAAAGCGGAGAAGTGGACCATAAAAATGATAAACTTGCAATTTTTCTCTAATTGATTTCCGTCTGTATCAAAATAATAAAATTAAACCTGTGATAACAAAAAAACTTACCATATTTTTCTTTTCCTTCACTAATGCCATCGTCTCCTCCAATACCGTATCCTTTTCCGATACTGATCAAACCATGTCCTTCGCCGTATCCATTTCCGTATCCTCCGGCATTACCGTATCCGTTTCCAATACTGATCAAACCATGTCCTTTATCGAATCTGTTTCCGTATCCTCCGCCAATACCGAAATTCAATCCTTGTCCACCTCCGATACCGTATCCGTTTCCAATACTGATCAAATCATGTCCTTCACCGTATCCATTATCATATCCTCCGCCAATACCGAATCCTTGCCCACCTCCGATACCGTATCCTTGTCCATCGTATCCTCCGCCAATACCGTATCCAGCACTGATCAAACCATGTCCTTCACCGTATCCGTTTCCCCAGCTTTCTTCGATATCGTAATCTTTTCCATATCCGATATTTCCATGGCCATATCCGCCAAATCCAAGCTCTGATCCGTATCCGCCATTATAACCCTGGTCGAGACCTCCGTAGTTCTGTCCGAATCCACCATATCCTCCCTGTCCGTATCCTCCAAAGTTCTGTCCGTATCCCCCATGGATTTCAATTCCATGTCCATATCCACTGCTGTATCCGTATCCAAAGGCCATTGAGGCACAGAGAGCAAGAGCAACTAATCTCAGCATGGTGTATGTTCTGTCAAAATGTAAAAATAAAAGTTAAAGGTTTGATATAAAAACTGTCTTTCTAAAAAATACATGTAATTGTTTATTGGAATGATATCGGAAATATTTTAACTAGAACCATAGAAAGTTTTACATCAATTTCAATAATTATAGTAATGGTATATGTTGTTTTGTTTCATCCATAATGTCTTATCTTTTTATGTTTTGCTATTGTATTTTCTGTTGTAAAGGAGCCATGAAAGTGAAAATTATCAATTTTTGGTGTAAATGTTAAAAAAGTTAAAAGACTATGAAAGACTGTAAATTTCTCAAATCATTATTTATGTGCACATACATCGAAGTTGATTAATGATCTTATAATTTCGTAATGCATGTTCCACTACTGTGTTTGTTTTGAGGGGAAGCTGTGCCAATGAAACTTGATCTAGGGTAAAATCTTATCAAATTGAAAAACTATGTTCAACTTTATATATATATATATTAATTCAGCACATAACTAACATTATTTCAAAACAATAATTTCACAGCCATGGGTCGAAGTTTTAAATAATGCACAATTAAAATGGGAGCTAACTCATAATTATATATTCGCTTAAATAAAAAGGGATATAAAACTTGAACTTATGGTGCTCCTCTCTTTTGTTGATATCTGAAACTGTATTTTGTTTATACTTACTGTTGCCTTGGGATGTTTTCTTTAAAAAAAAATTAGACTCCAGAGTAGACCGTTCGTAAGGTTTATATAGTGTTTCACAACTTCTGAAGGACAGTTATTTATTATGACATATAACATTCAATGAAGACCGTAAATAGTGTATATTATGCAACATTAACAAAGAAACAACAGATATATAACTTATTACATCACGGAGACTAGCAGATTTCACAACTTTATTGCTGAATACACATTATTTGACCAAAAGGAATAATATCAGCACAATATGTTGGTTTGATTTTGTAGACTGATTAATTACTTTTGTTTTGAATACAATAGATGAAAACAAAGCGTATTGTTATAACCTTACTGTTAGAATCATTGCAATGCATTTTTCTCTTTTTGTGTGCAATATTCTAAGAAATCTATTTTCTTCGTTAAGGTCTTCGCAACGTCTCTCAACATAACTATGCATGACATATTTGCCAATAGACGTTCAGCAAAATCTTTTTGTAAGCCATTAACCATTCTCAATTTTTTGAAAAATATTTTCCGTTATAACTTTGATAGCAGCCATTAATTAACTCCGGTTACATCTATTTTTTCATTCATGTCTTACAGAGGAATAACATTGGCACCAACTTCATATAAACTGCGGAGTACTGAATTCAAGATTAACTGTAAAACTTGATGAACTAAATTTTATACATGATGAACACAATGATTTTATGACTAATCGTAGTCCTATTGATCATTTGTCAACAATTACAAGTATTATTGAAACAAGAAAATGTGTAAACTGTCAACTTTTGCAGCTTTCATTGATTTCAAAAAAGCATGATACTGTAAACAATTTTTTATTATTTTGTAAACTTGAGTCAAAAGGAGTTAGTAGTAAAATGTTGAATGCTTTAAAATCTTTACACCATACAAGTACAGTCATGTGTGATATCGACGATATCGATATGATATCGAATCGATATCGACAAACGAATACACCGTGATAAAACACACTGTCGATATCGACGAATGAAGATAGCAGGAAAATACAGACTGTCGATATCGTCGTTATCGACAATAACAACACGATATCGAATCGAATCGAAAGTTCTGAATTAAAAAATGTATGAACAACCCAGACGTCGATATCGACAACAGCGATGCGATATCGGTTCGATATCGACATAGAAAATTTTAAACCTCTCCCCGATGATATATGGTATATGGTATACATTAAAGGAGAAAAAAACCATTATCTTTAAGAAGTGTTGACAACCCAGGACTATTTAAGAAGAAGATCACACAGAGGACAAAAGACAAACCCGGTAACAAATAAGACATACAAGGACAAACAACAACATTTGACATTGAAACTAAAATAAATGAAAAACGCAGACCCCGACCATACCATAAATTATTATTGCGTTAACATATATGTATGGATGAATGTCAAGTTAAGATATTTTACATGATCTCTTAAATGCATTGCTAAAATAGACAAAAATCGTATTTAAACTGGCTTTAAAAAGAAAATTTACGGATTAACTTCAACCAGAGGAAGAAAAATATAAACGCACATAGTCTCCCTTTCGAATGATACAATCAATATTCAAATTACTCTCATGCGTTGTCAAATGAAGATCTTCATAGTGTTAATAAAACTTTACGACAAAAGAGATAATTACAGCTTTCCAATTGTGAACTTTTCATTTCTAAGTAGGAACATTCCAACAGCACCTGTATACGGGGTATATATCTCCCAATTGATACAATATTCCCGTGCTTGCATTTCCTATCATGATATTTTTTATAGAGGATTGTTGCTCACAAGGAAGCTATTAAACCAAGAGCGCCAAATGGTGAAGTTGAACTTCGTCAATTTTGCGGACGCCATCACTAGTTGGTTGACTGTTATGGAATAAACGTCTCACAAATGATATAGGATATGTTCCTTACGTCGTAACTACAATCCCGTTCACTCTCATGAATGTGACCTACCGAATTAAACTATTTACCGGATTTGTTATTACATAAGCAACACGACGGGTGCCACATGTGGAACAGACCCTGCTTACCCTTCCAGAGAACCTGAGATCACCCCTAGTTTTTGGTGGGGTTCGTGTTGCTTATTCTTTAGTTTTCTATGTTGTGTCTTGTGTACTACTGTTTGTCTGTTTGTCTTTTTCCTTTTTAGCCATGGCGTTGTCAGTTTATTTTCGGTTTATGAGTTTGACTGTCCCTCTGGTATCTTTTGTCCCTCTTTTATACGATGTAGTTTTAGTTGTTGTTGAATCTATGGGATGTTTGTCGATATCAATTCAATATCGACAACTAAGACAGAGGTTTCAGACCGTTGTTTAAGTAACGGGATGTTTTTCGATATCGACAACCAAGACAAATGTTTAAGGCCGTTGTTTGAGTTATGGGATGTTTGTCGATATCGATTGGATATCGTCGATTTAATCGATATCGACAACAAATACAGAGGTTTCCGGCTGTTGTTCAAGTTATGGGATGTTTGTCGATATCGAACTTATCTCTGTATGGTGATATGGGCTGGATTCCCAGCAATGTAAAGCAATGGACAGCTGTTTTTACATTATGGTCCACATTTTGTAAAATGGACAATGATAGATTGAACAAAAGAGTATTTATGTGGTCATATAAGTATGGAAATAAACCAATTAAAAATTGGTGCTGCAGAGTAATGACTAAGTTTAAAGAGTATAATCTTGAACCATATTGTAATTGTGATATATTGTTAACTAAAAAGGTAATTAAGGATATAGAATGCTTAGCTATTGATTTATATAAAATTGAATGGCATAATAAGCTGGTTTCGAATGAATATGCCAAACTACGTACTTATAAATCATCTAAAACAGAATTTAAGGTAGAAAATTGTATTTGTAAAACTATTGCAGGGAAATGAAGATGTGCTTTTGCAAAATTTCGCTGTGGTGTTGCTCCCATCAAAATTGAAACGCGCCGGTATCAGAACTTGCCTATCAATGAAAGAATATGTTTTAATTGTAATGATGATACCATTGAAAATGAGAAACATGTTATTTTGAAATGTCCACTATATACAGATTTTCGTGCTGTATTGTTGTCTTGCTAATTCTTTTTGTCATGATTTTAATAGTATGTCAGATGACGACAAATTTGTTTTTTCATTAAGTGATGAAAATGTTTACTTTTATACTGCCAAAATCTGCTATGATATTTTACTGAAAAGAAAATGTTCATTATTTTCTTAAAATTTGTATACTTTTAATATGTGTTATGCTTTATATTTTATGTGTGTATATATATATATGTAAATGTATATATCATTTTTATAGTCCGCTCTGATAACTCTTTTCAGAGTGGCTCGTGATTTATATGTGAAATTGTAATTTTATGTAAATGATTTTATAAGAGGTGAGATTCAAATAAAATATTGTCTTCATCAATATAGGTCTCATAATAAAGGGATGTCAACGAGTACTAGAGTAATCGAGTGTCGCTCGGTAGTACCGAGTATCGATTATCAAAATGTTACTCGACTAATCGGTTCATTTTAGAATGTTGTTGCTTTCATACATGTAAGTTTAAACACAAATTATTTTTATTTGGAGCGCCTCCCGATAAATTCTATTTTAGTCAAAACTAATAAAAATTAAAATAAGATTCTAATGCTTGTGTTTAAATTTTCTCACATCAGAGGTACATGTAGGATATAGAAACAAGAGCATTTTTCCCAGGCTTACACTTTTATATTATCTTAGTCAATCCCCCACATCTGTACCGTCAGAGCATATATTTTCATCAGCAGTACTTATGTGAGCCACAATTTGTTCCTGTGAAAAAAGTGCCAGTGGAACTAATATCACAGGAAATATGTTCTGGGAGAACTTTTTTCACAGATGATTTCTATATAATTTGTTCCATCTCTATAAAATAAGATTCCATACTTTACCTGGTAAAATATGTACCGGGTTTTTGAAAGGAGTAGGTCCGGTAAGGACCAATTTTGGCCTCAAATTTCATGTTCATCTGACGAATGATTTTGACCACTTTTTAAACACTTAAGTGTCTGTTTTATTTGAATCAATTAGTTTATGTGAAATATTTTAACTGATTTAGTCATAAAAAACGTACCGATTCAAGCTGAAATATGAAAAATTTACAAAATATGCCGAAAAATGTCATTTTTCAGATGGTTTTTGTCAAAAATGAAAGTGGCCGCATCCGTGTTCATCCTCAACCTTTATATATGTTATGTGTTATCATAAAATACAACTTACATTTAAATATTCAGGATGAACACGAATGCGACCACTTTCGTTTTACACGAAAACCGTCTAAAATTTAACTAAAATGCTAGAATTGTGAAGATTTCAGTAATTTGGCATGACTTACTGGTGCTAGTACCCGATATATGTGCCTTGCATTGTCAAAATCAGCCCAAATTTATGTAGCAGAAGCATTCTACTGTCCAATGAATAACTAAAAGTTTACATTTTAACAATTTTGTAAAACTGCTATATTTTGGGCCAAAAAGGGGTCTTACTGGACCTACTCCTTTGTTCCGTACCTGGTGAAATAAGTTCCAAGTTCATGATATTTGCTCTTTTCCTGGTAAAATAAGTTCTTGGTTTGTGAGATTTGTTCCTCACCTGGTGAAATAAGTTCCTTGTCTGTGAAATATGTTCCACTGGTTAAACAAGTTATCTTATATATTGAGCATTTGTCATCAGTAAGTTATAGTATGAAATTCAAAACAGTGTAGCTGTGGCCATTGATTGACACATTAAATTCATCCATTGACTGGGACAATTTAGGTGAACGTTTGTATGTAACGACCAATGCTCACCATGTACTTTTTAAAGACACTTAAACTATGGGGTCACCAAAGGTTCTCAACACCTAAATAAAGTAATTCGAAAAATTAATCAGAAATAACACGATATTTTGATTTATATCAATTATATAAATCAAAACACAAAGGTTATTCCTGATTAATTTTTCGAATTATTTTATAATTAAAGGCGTTAAGAAACCTTTGTTGACCCCACAGTTTAAATGTCTATCGTAGGTACGTCATGAACAGTGGTTGTTATAGACAAACGTTCACGTAAATTGTCCCAGTCAATGGATGATTTTGATGGGTCAATCAATGGCCACAGCTACACTGTTTTGAATTTCATACTAAATGTTTCGCTGTGCGATATGTTGCAAAGGTACTTACTTTCTGTGAAAATAGGTTTCAGCAGAACCTATTCATCGATTTCTATGAAATATGTACATGTTCGTTTAAAATTAATATCACAGGAACTTATTTAACTTTTTTAAAACTCTTAATATCAATTGGAACAAAATTCATGGAGCTATGATTTTTGTTCCGGAACTTATTTCACATTTGTTCATAAAATCTTTATGTCCGAGAATATGTTGACGAGACAAAAATTTTAAATAAGAACAAATTCGTTGCACCCTTATCGACCCTCAGAAAATGATTAATGGCATCAGTAAGTTTTAATCAGCACTCCTTTGTTGATCAATACATGTGTTTATTAATGATTGAATTTCCCTTATACTGTTGTTAAAGTAATAAATTTTCAATAGATATTAATTAATTACTTTATTAGATTATTACCATTTTATATAACTTAGTACATGTAGTTAATCGCTCGGTAAATTCAACGAGTAATCCATATGATTAGTAAATCTTGACCGAGTTGACATCCCTACTAATAATATAAATCTTTGTTTCTCTGATATTGGCAATTCTAATTCAAAGTCTTTCCTCCTCGAATTTTCTTATTAACATTTTTTTTATTTCGTTCAGAATTTTATTTCGATCAGTTTCCGGATGATAATATACTTAAATCCCGCCTTTTCTTCATGTGCATGTCCAAAGTCAGGAGCCTGAAGTTGTCATTGGTTCGTTTTTGTCACAATTGTTTTCATATCGGTGCCTTTTATTTATAAGCCACTGTACGGTATAATTCGTTTTCTCATTGTTAAAGGCGTTTTCATATCGTTTCGAACTTTTTCACTCGAATTAAATGTTTAAAATTGTCTAGTAGTTTCAGATAAAACAAAATTTGATCATTTACTCTTGTGAGTGTTTGTCAAAAGAGACGTCTAAACTCACAAATTGAAAACACAAGACCAAATTGACAAAAAGACAAACAAAACAAAACAAAACATAACAAAGAATACTAAACTAAATCCCTACCAAAAGGGAAACTAAAGGATAGAACCTACTCCACATGTTGCATTCGTTTCAAGTGTTTCTTGATAGCTTCCTTTCATACATTGAATTGACATAATTATGTCAACATGTTTTCTTTTTCTTTCATGTAATGGATAAAACGACAACAGCAAAACTGATACATCGTCATATAAACCACGCCAATCAACAAACACCGAGAGCTTTTATAGGACTTCCATGTTGATCAATCACTTGCATATCCTTAATAAATATGATATGTACAAAGAACAGCAACCGTATATTCTAAAACAAAATGCACAAAGACATACAATGAGAACAATACACGGGACCTGTTAGTCAATGCGTTTTGTTTAAATATACTTTTTTTTTCACTTTTTTTGGTCAAAAATGCTATTTGTACTGTATAAAAACCCCTCCACTAATTTTTTTTACATGCATACGTATGAAAAATGCGGTTTATATACAACGTTGTTTTCTATTTGGGACTTGTTTATATTTTTTCGCTTTAGCTTGTATTATATTTTCCTTCGGGTTTATATAATCCGTTCATCCTATTTAAACTCTTCTAAATCTAAGAGTCTATCCAAAATTGAGGTAAATTATATGACCTTCTAAATACCGTTTCGATCCTTAACGTCGCTGAAGAGATATCAAATGTCGAAATCCGGATATGGTGTATAAATGTTTGCACCCCATGTTTGCAGTATACTATCTTCTCCGCAAGTTCATTGTTTTCTGTTTGGTATTAAATTGGTAATTAAGATACATGTTACATCTAGTGATTAATTTAGTTGGCAATCGTCAATGGCAGTTGACAGGGTTTTTAAGAACATCAGTTGTTCGACCTGTTAGTCAAATGCGTTTTGTTTAAATATACTTTTCTCTTTTGTAGTCTTTTGGAAAATGTTGTTTATGATGTATTTAGACCCATCTACTAAGAATTTGTTTTACATGCACACGTATAAAAAATTAATATTGGCAAAGTGGAATTATGGATTCTCAACAGATTTATTTTAAGGAGTTGTTAAGGCAGTTTTGCAATTTTCTAGATTCACCATCATCCAAATCCTCAACCCTCACAAATACAAAATCAAGAATGTACAATTTACCAAATACATGTGGTGTATGACCAAGGAGGGTATACAAAGTAATATTAATAATTTTGTAGAGAAAGATATATGTTTATATTAAATCTTGTCGTATACCGTGTGCCTAATTTTATAATTCATTCAACCCCATGAATGTTTTTCACTTAATCATTTAATGACCAATTATAATTAAGATAAGAAATCGCTCGGGCAAAAATAATCACGAATATAATGCCTACCCATGTTAAAACAACCAATAAAGTATAGCTTGCAACAATTATTTCGATTCTGATTAGGACAATTAAAGGTAATTTCTATGTCCGATGTGTATAAGGGTAAAGCGATTGTGTAGGCTCTTCTATGAACCTCCCTTTTGTTTGTAAAGAAGCAAACAGCTGGCACTGTGATTTTTCAGAGGGAGGAGTTTTTGAACAGCCAGCATGAACGGTTGTCGTATCTTGGTCAAATATGTCAATTTCGGAATGCAACACATTGTTGTCATTGTAAAAGTATTAGTAACAAAATGTGTATCATTTTAGTGTTTGAAAGTGTTTTAATTTAATGAAATACATTTAATAAATGCATACCAATTTGATAAAATTCATTTTTCTGCCGTAGTCAATATACGCATGTGCAAACTAATTTTATTGGATAATGGAGCATGGGTTTGTTTACAAAGCTAAAGAAGCACGTCATATTAGAACTTTTAACTTCCATTGTATCGTATGAATATACAGCTTCGCCTCGTGAAGCAATATATTTAGTGAGTGTATCTAGTGTTTTTCCTGGATTTACGGTCATCAGGAATGCTCAACCCCAAAATAAGAAAATTAAAGAAGTAAAATATTGCACTGGTTCCGGTATGTTCTTATATAGCTTTCGTAGGCAGAAACGATATGACGCTTGGAGATTTTTTTTAAGTGTTTACCATAATAACATTAAAACAAAATAGTATATTCAAATATGTTTGAATACATAGACCCTAAATATATCACGGTGTTTCGTTTGCAAATGTATAAAATATCAAGCATAAAATTTAAACAATTTTAGAGTTTGTATTAATATGTTTAATTGAAAAAGTAGCACAAGGGTGCGAATAGTTTTTTCAGCGTGAAATACGATCAAGTTTAAAGACTTTTCAAAGGTATGAACAAAAAGTGCAGAAACAATTTGGATAGCAGTGTTGTATAGAAACAAATTTGTTGTTGTAATATCAAAGTATTTGTACGATAATGACATTTTCAGGATCAACTGATCTAGTAACAAAAATAACATAACTTTTTTCAAGCGCTGATTGTGATTGGGTAATAAGAAGTATTGACAAACAACTGTCCACACAACGCTATACAGAGAATTAAAGATAAAGCAGCTTTGTCAACATGACAATACTGCAGGAGAAGACTTTCTGCGAGGGTCAGCAGTTGCTGCCACTGCCGTGACTCCAACCGTGTTACTCTTGTATAAATATATACATTGGGGAGTCAGGTTCTGTGATTATGCATTATACATGGAATTCTCATTTACCAATTGTAATTGTTATTCTCTAACAATAAAACTTAGCCAATTGTGAAAGTTCTAAACAAAATAATGATTTCCCATTCAAGGGATAGACAATGTTGTTTGTTACTGGTAGAAAAAAAAGGCATGAAAAGCTAAAATAACATAAAATACACCACTGAAACTCTATCAAAGGCAACCCTTTTACACAAAACAAGTGCTCTTTTGGTATTTTTCTTGTTGTTAATCATGGTCAGGTGATTAGTCGTATTTGATCATGTAACAATCGAGAAATACTGTGACTAACACACGACGAACATACCAGCAGTCAACTGTACATGCATTTATGAGTGAGAGGTTTAGCGCTTTTAAACCAGGTTTAATCCACCATTTTCTACATTTGAAAATGCCTGATCCAAGTCAGGGATATGACAGTTGTCCATTCGTTTTTGATGTGTTTTGTCATTTGATTTTGCCATGTGATTAGGGACTTTCCGATTTGATTTTCCTCGGAGATCAGTATTTTTGTGACTTTACTTTTCAATAATGGACTGCCAAATTTAGATGGCGTGACTACATCCTACTATTAATCTTTTTTGCCTTTTTCTTATTCATAGGTCTCGTCTTGAAATTTGGCAAGTGGTCAAGGTACTTATTAATGGTGAAAGACTCACGGTATGCTGATGTTTTGTTCTTTTCCTCTTTTTTTCTGTTTTTTTTTATCTTTACCAAAAAGGTTATTTTTATTCATTCTAGTAAGTTGTAAAAATTAGTTAAACATCTATTGGTTCTATTGTTCTTAATTTTAAAGTGTATTTGTGTGCTTACTAATAGATTTGATTACTCTGTATATTCAAGTGAAGGTATAATGTTTTATATGTTGACCTTTTTCAGTTTAAAACCACATATGATTGGTCACCTTCTTTGGTTTTCTAACCTCTCCTCAAACAGAATGATGTTGAAACTCTTTATTCCAGTTGTTTCAAAAATTAAAAAAAAATGAACTGCTTTTCCTTTGATAATTATGGCAATGTTACTTTGTAAAACATGATAATTATGGCAATGTTACTTTGTATAACATGTTTGTTTTACACCACGTTCTTCTCGCGAGATTTAAAGTTCGATATTGTTTAAATTATAAATGTTCTTTTCTACATAAAAAATGGTTTAAATTCTTCTATAGATCACAAAAGCACAATTAGAAACAGTAGTACATGTCATGTACACGAATCAAAATTGAAAGCAGTAAGTAATATTCAAAATTCTAAGTTTTATTTTAATAAGGATCTTGTGAATTTTGTAGCACTTTGGGACTGTTTCTGTTACTATGGTGCATATGATAGTCCTCAATACTGACCTACAAATGAAAAAAACAGAAACTTGTAAATATAAGGAATATGACGACTAAATTAAATTATTAAGGTTAAGTACACTAATATGAATGTTATTGTTCGTAACTTGTTAAAATTAATTCTGATATTAATAAGAATAAAACATAAAATGCACGCTTGCATCATGCATGCTTGCAATTTTCATTGACATGACATTTGTTAAAAGATTTAGAATAAAAAAATTACTAATATTTACCATATTTTCCTTTTCCAATACTGACAACACCATGACCTTTTCCGTATCCTCCGCCAATACTGTATCCTTTTCCAATACTGACCAAACCATGTCCTGAACCGAATCCGTTTCCGAATCCTTGTCCACCTCCGATACCGTATCCTTGTCCACCGTATCCTCCGCTAATACCGTATCCTTGTCCACCGTATCCTTTTCCGTATCCTCCGCCAATACCATATCCTTGTCCACCATATCCTCCGCCAATACCGTATCCGTTATCAAAACTGATCAGACCATGTCCTTCACCGTATCCGTTTCCCCAGCTTTCTTCGATATCAAAGTCATTTCCATATCCGATATTTCCATGGCCATATCCGCCAAATCCAAGATCTGATCCGTATCCGCCATTATAACCCTGGTCGAGACCTCCGTAGTTCTGCCCGAACCCACCATATCCTCCTTTTCCGTATCCTCCAAAGTTCTGTCCGTATCCCCCGTGGATTTCAATTCCATGTCCATATCCACTGCTGTATCCGTATCCAAAAGCCATTGAGGCACAGAGAGCAAGAGCAACTAATCTCAGCATGGTGTAGGTTCTGTCAAATGTAGAAATAAAAGTGAAATGATCTAGCAAAGCTGAAAGTATTTTATGATGATAATTTCAATTTTATTTTCAATTTAGAAAATATCAAATATCAATTATTAATGCTATCATTTTTCCTATCATTAATGCTTTATTTATTGTGGTAACCGAAGTTTTATTTTTATTTTTCGCATTATATATTAATGTGGTTAAGAATTAAAGGCTCAAACAGTTCTCACGTTGTTTCGCTTAAGGTCGTTGCAGTTGAACTCGACCTTCCATATCAGTAAAATCTATAAGAATAAACATTCCAGGAACTTCTTCTTATGTAAATTGTAATATTTAGTGTAATTAGGAACCCATCATGAACATTTTTCTGTACACGTACTTTTTTGTTAATCTTTTTCTTTACGGAAGCATAACAGACAGTGATGTAAATAAAAGATGCAATTGCCAGTTGCAGGTTTTTTTTATAATTTTGACTTAAAATCAGAAAATCAGAGCTTTATATGTGTTCTATACAAATGTAACACTATTATGTCGTATTAATTAATTAGGTAAGTTAATATGCATGTAAGTTAGTGTAAAAACAGTCAAAAAACATATATTCAGGAATGAACTTACTGTTGTTGTGGGATGTTTTCTTCAAATGTTTTAAATGGTCACCGACACTAGAATAGACCGTTCGTTAGGTTTATATAGAATAAGTGTTTCACAGATTTGGTATGACAATTATTTATTATGACATATAACCGTCAAAATGGACAGTAAATGGGGTATATTATACAACATTTACATAGAAACAACACATATATCACTTATTACATCACGGAGACTAGCAGATTTCACAACTTTATTGCTGAGCACATGGTATTTGACGAAACAAATACCACCAGAAGCACGTAATGGTCTGTTGTAGACTGTTTTATTATTATCTTTGTTATCGATGCTTTATACAGCAAAACATAAATTAAATAAAAACAATCTGTACTGTAATTACCAAACTTGAAATAATACGATATTGTAAATATACTAGTCAACAAAAGAAACGATACACGACTTTGAAATAAAATTTATCAAAAAGTATTAAATATAAAACAAAATGAAATACACTATTTTAAAAAGCTTCCATTTGCAATGTATGTACATGTGATAATGAAAATCAAAACTTGTCGGAAAGTATCTAAATTCCCTGTAAACGACTATAGGGTGCAAATAAGTTTTGCGGAAAGTTGAATAAAAAATCGACAGGTAATTTTCTAAGTACTAAATAAAATTTCAACTTTGTTTAAATATATTCAATATGCTAATCAAGTTGTGTTTCATGTTGTAACTAATGGGTTGAAATATTGTTTTTTCATTTTTTTGGGAAAAAAAGTGTTTTTTTGAAATCTCAAAAAATGCAAAAAAAATAATTTTATTTTTGTCTCAAATCAATGCTTTGGATATGAAAACAACACACAGTAAATTTGGAACATTTCGGATTAGTTTTAAGATTGTGACCGCTTTTTGAATATCATTTTACACATACTGTCTATGGTAAATCAGTTGATAATGTATACATTTTAACGATTTCTCGTGGGGCCGAACTTTGGTAAACAAATAAACGAGGAAACTGTATGAATTTTAAAAACAAATTGATGGCAAACATTGTCTTTACTTTTAAAGGAGAGGTTGGAATCATTAGTTGAAACTTCTGTTTTTCAAATTGTCGTTTTATGTAAATTTTGTAAAAAAACAAAAAAAAATCGTCAAAAAACATCACGAAAGCAAAAAAATATTTTTTTAAACGGATTTATATTTCCATCATGATTAAGTATTACTACCTTCTATATTGGTCCTATAAACGGAAAACTTTATCTTAAAAAAAGTCTTGTATCGTTTCTTTTGTTGACTAGTATAGTTCAAACTTATCGCGTTTCAAATAATTATAAAAAAATCTAGTTTCAATACGGAAGTTATTTAGACCCCTTCATACTCGAAATCGAAGACTTTATTAACAAGTTCGAGTTTTTACTTCAATTACTTCCCTTTTTTCTACTTGAATAATAACCTCAAATATTACAATTATTACGTATATAAATTAGTTCTGATTTTAACGAATTCATTGTATATATATAAAAGATCGAAAGTTTCGCCTACTATACGAGGGAGTTGGCTTTGTTTTTTGCTTGGGACAGATATTTTGTGTCACTAAACAAAACTCAGATTAATTAACATAAATGGGATGATTTGTTATCTATTACGGTTGTTTCGGTTCCCTTATGTGTTTTTGATTCGATTCAAACTTGATTGGTGTCCTTAAAATCATAATAAAACTATGACGGACTGATTCTTTCCTCAGACTAATAGGCGAGTGATATGAGAGCCAAATTCACATTTTTAATGCACCTACCTAACACACGGCTAATTTATATATCACTGGAAAGCTAGAATGTGTACTTTCTAAATATCCCGGTCGTCAAAAGAAATTATGGTGCATTTTTTTTTTAATCGAGGTCAAAGGTCATGATACTTCCAGTAGAAAAATCGAGTCAAAACAAATACAAAAATGAAACAATTTTATAGGAATGCTGTATTACTGTTGGGAAAATATATTTCTATCATAGTATTAATTATTTTTTGTTGATTTTAACGGTACCGCATGTTACGTAACGTTTTCTCTCTGAGTCTTTGAAAATCAACCATTAAGTCACACAAATGTATCTGTAGTCGCCCTTGGATTATCTAAATCTTATTATACCTCCATATCATTTGATTGCACGTATTTATAAACATATATCTGCAAATTTGATATAAATAATCCGAAACAAAATATTTGAAGCAAGGGGAAAATATAAAAAAAGAGGGACGAAAGATACCAAAGGGACAGTCAAACTCATAAATCTAAAACAAACTGACAACGCCATGGCTAAAAATAAAAAAGACAAACAGAAAAACAATAGTACACACGACACAACATAGAAAACTAAAGAATAAACAACACGAACCCCACCAAAAACTAGGGGTGATCTCAGGTGCTCCGGAAGGGTAAGCAGATCCTGCTCCACATGTGGCACCCGTCGTGTTGCTTAAGTGATTACAAATCCGGTAAATAGTCTAATTCGGTAGGTCATATTCATGAAAGGGGATTGTAGTTACGACGTAAGGAACATATCCGATATCATTTGTGAAACGGTTATTCCATAACGGTCAACCAACTCGTGATGGCGTCCGTAAAATTTACGAAGGGATGATTTCAACTTCACCATTTGGAACTCTTGGTTTAATAGCTTCCTTGTGAGCAGCAAACCTCTATCAAGAAAATCATGATAGGAAATGCAAGCACGGGAATATCGTATCAATTGGGAGATATATACCCCGTATGCAGGTGCTGCTGGAATGTTGCTACTTAGAAATGGAAAGTTACATATGACGTGTTTTTAATTGTTTAGAAAGTCCCATGATGAGCTGTACATTAAAATTGAGGAAGCGTATGGTCTCCTGTTAGTTTGAAAGCCTACCAACCGCTTCAAGATCAGACAACAATAGGGCGGATTTTTTTTTATTATTGTAGTGTAATATGTTGAGTCTGGATCATACCGCAATTTCATTTACATCACTAAATCAGATATAACAAGAGTACTAACTAACATTACTAAAATGAGTAAATTGCTGCTAGTATATTTATATCAACAAATTGACAATTTTAACATAAAACATCAAAAGGAAAATATGACCACTCATTGTACGTTAAACTGTGTTTGATTTTACTTTAGTCGGCTGCCGTGTATATTGAGATATCTTATTAATCAAACAACACTTGACAAAGGAGTACTTATTTTAAATTACGCTAGTGATGAACTTCGGCTACTTTGGCACTACGTATTACTTTTTTATATCTTGTTTCACCGCTTCAAACGGAGGACAAGGTTATTCTAATATTGAACCTTTTATTTGGCTTTCTTATGTTAAAATCCCGTTAGCGTATAACCTAAAAGATCGAAATGTCGGACCAATGGGATGTAGGACCATTTAGGTGTCAAAATATTGCGCTATCGGAATATTATAGCTTCATTTTAACTTGTAATCTCATCATTCTTATTGGTCAAAATATCCATACAAAGACAACTTCCTTGGCATGGGCATATACCAGTACAGCAGAGGTTTTGCGCAAAGCGGACACAATATCTACTATGTACAGATTGAATTAAAAATTGGAAATGGACATGAGGGATTTGTCAAAGAGATACCAACCCGTTCAAAAAGCAGACAACGACCGAAGACCACCAATGGGTCATCAATGCAGCAAGAAACTTCAAAACCCGGAGGCGTTCTTCAGCTGACCCCTAAACAAAAGTGAACTAGTTTGAAATGATAATGGACGTCATACTAAGCTTCGAAATAAACTCAAGAAATTAAAACAAAAAGTCATACAAAAATAAGAAAGGCCAGAGGCTCCTGACTTGGGACAGGCGCAAAATTGCGGCGGGTTAAACATGTTTTTGCAATCTCAATCCTCCCCCTACGTGAACAGTTCAAATCTTGTAGAAAGTTGGATAACATCATACCAGACCGATGTTGCCTTTTAACCAACCAAAGTCATACGGAGAACTTTTATTGTTTCTGTAGTTAGGTCGACATTGTCTTGGATAAAATTTTGACCCCAGAAGAAAAATAATGCCATGTAGAATGTATGCCCAATTTTCAATTTTTCTCATCTGTTGATCAGTCAAACTTGTTAATAGTTATCAAAGGTGCGTCCACAAATACGGTGCATTTGTAATGATAAATCTAAATGAAAAAGAGTTAAAAAGAATAAGACAAAATTTTAGAGCTACTGTATACAATATTGGATGTACCTTGGCCTTGCTGAAGCTTTATACATGTACATTGTAACTATAAATTGACCATATATTTTTAGTATTTGTTGAAGCTGATAATATGTTATTAAATTTTCTCGGCGGCGATCCTCGGGCATAAATTAAGTAATTAAAGTTGTTAACCAGAATACTTCCTTGTGTACAGGCACGTCATCTTTAATCGTCGAAATGTTAGTAAAAGCTGTTTTATGTTCAGAATAAAATAGCTCTGTACTTTCTGACTTCAAATTTTGTAGCAAATATTTAGCGATGCAAGCTCGATGGTATACAGATTTAATAGTAAAATTATCATGAGTTATTTTGTAAATCAGATCATTACGTCCACTTGTATTTTTGTCCATCTGATGAGTTAAGCCTTTTTCAACTGATTTTTATAGTTCGTTCTTATGTTGTACTGTTATACCACTGTCCCAGGTTAGGCGGAGGGTTGGGATCCCGCTAACATGTTTAACCCCGCCACATTATTTATGTATGTGCCTGTCCCAAGTCAGGAGCCTGTAATTCAGTGGTTGTCGTTTGTTTATGTGTTACATATTTGTTTTTCGTTCATTTTTTTTTTAAATAAATAAGGCCGTTAGTTTTCTCGTTTGAATTGTTTTACATTGTCTTATCGGGACCTTTTATAGCTGACTATGCGGTATGGGCTTTGCTCATTGTTGAAGGCCGTACGGTGACCTATAGTTGTTAATGTTTGTGTCATTATGATCTTTTGTGGATAGTTGTCTCATTGGCAATCATACCACATCTTCTTTTTATATATATTGTAGGAGATATATGTATTAACACTTGAGCTTGCTACTCAGAGGATACCTTATGAAGTTGTGTAACTTGCTTATAGGCTTTATACATTTGCAAAATATACAAACAGACAAATCAGAATGAGTTGTAGATCTACTGCCCTCGTTGATATATGAGAAGAGACTGGTCGGTAGAATTGGTACATGTAGTACAAAGTCTTTTTACAGAAAAAACAGAAGATGATAGGTTGTACTTACTTTTGAAATATTCATAGCAACTCTTATGATATTTTGTATTTTCAAATGGAACGTTTTTATTTTTTTCATATTCATCGACCAGTCTTTAAACTTCATCTTTTCGTTTTCCCACTGCGGCAATACAACTGTATCTTCATTTAAGTGTTTAATTACATAGTTTCTATGTAGTAAATACATGACAGACTATGCATCTGTGTCAATGAATGGATAGTTTTTGCTCTTTAGCATAGGAAGGGTTTCATTGTGAACTGGACTGTGAAAATTTGACACGACTCGGAAGATTTTCTACAATTTTCCGATACGATTCCTTATTTAGAAATGGGTGAATTCTAAAGAACTCAAAAACTATGTTTCACTTTGATTTGATCTTATTTTCGGACGATTTTATATATATTTAAGCTCCACTGAAGTTCAAGATAGAAATAGAACCGTTTAAATATGAGTTATCGTACTCTAATAGCACTATAGGGAAAACGGTACTATTTATTCTGCCATTGGCGACAATACTAACATTTTCTAATTTTACCACTTTTTATAATAAAAACCTGGATAAAACAGTTATGTGTGGTGTTAGTACTTTATTACTCTATTTTAAAAATTGAAGCCAAATAGTATCATGACCAATTTCCAGCGGAGCTTGTTTATGTTATCCATGCCCACCGTCATTTTGCAGCAAATTTACAAAATTTTGAAAGCCTTTTCGAATAATTCTCTAGAAAATATTTCAATAGGTTTTAAAATTTATATTGTAAATATAAACACTTCAGTTATTCATAGATATATAAAAAAATATATTGTACCCTTACATCCAATCACGGCGCTCCTGAGTTGACTTCCTTCACCTGTCTTGGGTACACAAAAGGCGAACCTAATGCTAGGAAAATGTAAGACTACCGTTTTCCCTATAAGTACACGGAAATCGACTAATATATTCAGTAAAAAACGATAACGAAATAGATAAGGGATTCCGGAAACTATAGTGATGTTACCCAACATCATAAAATTACAGAAATTCGTGATTTTAAGAAATGTTGAGATAAAGTCTTGATCTTGAAT
Organism: Mytilus edulis; assembly: GCF_963676685.1. NCBI lineage: Eukaryota > Metazoa > Mollusca > Bivalvia > Mytilida > Mytilidae > Mytilus > Mytilus edulis. The sequence continues at coordinate 61,782,506 of NC_092346.1, read as the reverse complement.
GAAAAACGACAACTGATGAGTGATTTGGTGTGTTCTAAAACGGATAGAGTGCAAAAGCATTAAATAAGAAATTTAATTGTAGATCCGAAAAGGTCAAGATTATGAAAATTTTCTTACAAAATGTCAAATATTTAGAAGGAACTCAAAAGCATGCGGAGTTATAGTTGTAAATATTGTTTTTCATTATTTTAAGAATCTAATTCACGTAATTATTATGTCTAAAAGATGAGATACGACTAATTTCTTTTGCTTGAAAAACATGTCGTATTTTTACAATTTTCAACTAATTTCTGAAATAAACGTCAATTTTACAAAAACTGCACCGTACGATTTTGTGACGACCGGGCAAAAATCAAAGTTAAATCATTATTCTTTCATTTAAAAAAGAAATTATCCGTGTGTTAGGTGGGTGCATTAAAGTCCTTAACTAGACGTCTTTTTTCAAATATTACACTCGCCTATAAACAATATTGTAATTATTTAGGAATCACAGCATGGTAGACTAGTTCTGGACCCTCAATTTTCGGACCAAAACATTTTTGACACAGCATTTTATGCTTTTGCAAACTTACTTACACGTGTGAAACTTCTTTTTTTATTATTTCAAAGAGCCATTGCCATTACAATGAAAAGTGTAAATATAATGGTATTTACCATTACATGATAGAAAAAAGAATGAAGCAGTATTTTCCATTCATTGATGGTAATATTTCATAATTTTGGCATTAAAATTACTTATTTCATAATTGACAAAACATACAAAATTTATAGTTCCAAAGCTTTATCTCAAATAGTAGAAGACATAGTTTAAAGTTGGATATATTTCATTATTTATATTAAGGGAGCCTACAATTAAATTTATTCTATACGACTGTATGCATTAATGGGATATTCCATATGCAATTTTCTATACTTTTTTTTATATATATTTTGACGTCGTTTTTTTAAAGTAGCCACTAATTTGCCAAATTTTTTTAGGCTACTTTAACACAGACATTTCAAGAAATTGGAGGGTCTAATGTATTTCCAAGAACGGAAAAAAAACCACATACATGCAGTTCTGATATTACTATAAATAAAGAAGAAATACAGTAGGTGGAAAAGAAATGTATTACGCTAATAAAAGATTGAAGAACTGATATTCTCATTCAATTTAGTTTAGAATTTGATATTTGTTTAATCAGAAACACTATGGGAATTACAATTTTAATATATCTGTATGTATTGGTTTTCATTGCTGTTCTTAAAATAAATAATCGTGTAATTTTCTATAGAAATTTCCCCTATATTTCCCTATAGATTCGGTTTCATTTTGCACATATTGAATTAACTTGATGGAATTATCGCACTTTCAGCAGAGCTGCACTTTTCTCTGCCATTTCAGGAGATACTTGGGTACCATATTTTTTAGAAAGACGTCATGTAGATAAATGCGATAATCTGTTGTCTATTGACATTAGTTTATATGAATGATTTATGACAATTAGTTGAGAAGACCATCCCATTGTCATGTGCACTAATTTCAAGCGTCATCATGTTATTACATAAGCTAAAATAGATAGCTCTTTCGTTAATTTTGTTAATTTAGATTGACAGTTTAACCTACTCTGGGGCGATATGAATCCGATATGGATGCTAAGATCATTCTAAGTTGATATATTTAGAAAAGTACTTAATGTCTTTTTTTGTTGTTGGGATGTACAAGTACCCAGCCACGTCCACTTTGTTTTTGTTTTGTTATATGCATTTGTATTTGTATCCATTTAATGAATTAAGCCTTTTTCAACTCATTTGTATAGTTCGTTCTCATGTTGTAATGTTACACAAATGTTTGGTTAGGGTTGGGATACCGCTAACCGTTGTTTAAATCCGCCACACAATGTACCTAGTATGAAATTCAAAACAGTGTAGCTGTGGCCATTGATTGACACATTAAAATCATTCATTGACTGGGACAATTTAGGTGAACGTTTGTATGTAACGAACAATGCTCACTATGTACTTTTTAAAGACACTTAAACTATGGGGTCACCAAAGGTTCTCAACACCTAAATAAAGTAATTCGAAAAATTAATCAGAAATAACACGATATTTTGATTTATATCAATTATATAAATCAAAACACAAAGGTTATTCCTGATTAATTTTTCGAATTATTTTATAATTAAAGGCTTTAAGAAACCTTTGTTGATCCCACAGTTTAAATGTCTATCGTAGGTACGTCATGAACAGTGGTTGTTACAGACAAACGTTCACGTAAATTGTCCCAGTCAATGGATGATTTTGATGGGTCAATAAATGGCCACAGCTGCACTGTTTTGAATTTCATACTATGTACAATGTACCTGTCCCAAGTCAGGAGCCTAAAATTCACTGGTTGTCGTTTGTTGCTGTGTTGCATATTTGTTTTTCGTTCATTTTATTGTACATTATTTAGGCCGTTAGTTTTCGCGTTTGAATTGTTAAAATACATTTGTCATTTTGAGGCCTTATATAGCAGACTATGTAATATAGGCTTTGCTCATTGATGAAGGATATACGGTGACCTATAGTTGTTAAAATCTTATTTGGTCTTTTGAGAATAGTTGTCTAATTGGAAATTATACCACATCTTCTTTTTTAAATATGATAAATATTTGACCTCTCTACCATTAACACAAGAATTTCTCTCTATTAGCACAGGCACTTGTCTCAGAAAAAGAAAATTCCTATATATCTTAATATAACACAAGGTACTTAACTATATTTTTTTGAAAAATGTCACTCAGTCCCGAATTTCCGTTATTTTCCGATTTCTCGGTTTTCAAACCTACTTAAACTTATTATGCCGTAAATCTAAATTGATATAGATCTATCTACACAATGGTATATAAAACAACTACCATTGTTGTAGAAATCATTTAAGTAGCCTCAGAAGTCGGTCAACGTGATTTGTTTTTGCATACCGTTCCAGTTTTTTGAAGGGTTTTGGAGCCATTGAAGGCCAAAGAAGCTATAGAACAAATGATGCAACATCATGCTTTCTGGGTGTTGACCCCAGACCTTTTTTAATTTGAAAATGCTAGTTCTGTTATAATAATTTTTTGACATTATTTTGGTCTAAAAGCAAAATGTATAGATTCAGTGTAAGACTTCAGTTTCTAGGGACAACATCAACAGACCAATATGCATGATAAAGCAAAAATGTAATTCACATAGTTAAGTCTGTGGCTTCTGTTTTTTTTAAAACTCACGATCAAGTTAATAACAAAGTTACTGAATTACAAAATGAATACAACACTAACAGAATACAGAAGGGCAATCAATGAACAATAGACAAATAAATAAGAAACATTGATCCCGAAAAATCAGGGGCTAAGTCTGAGGGAGAACAGAACTTGCTTCTTGCAATTTGATATGGAGACGAGCGTTTGGTTTTGAAATTTCCTACATGAGGCATTTGCCTCAATGTAGTTATGACCCTGTACTAAAAGTGAGGTAAGTGTTCCTGAGAAATATACCTCAAGTTAAATGAAACCAATTTTCAGACATTTCTAGTATATTTAAATGATAGTACTATTTCTACTTTTATTATTAAAAGATTTGGCAAGTGTTTCCCAATTTATTTTTTGGAGAAAAAGATGAATTTATGAAGAATCTAGTGCTATATCATACTTTCGATTAGACCTGCTGAGTTATTTATTTTCAATACATTGCAAGTCAGGTAATTTATTTTCAAACTACCACAGAACAAACCATTTATTTTTAGGATTATCAAGTGTGAGTTATTTATTTTCAAAATCCTCCCCTCCCAGAATATCAAATGGTGTCCCCTTATACATTGTAGGTACAATGATCGGTAATTTTGAAATAAATCTAAATCTTTATGTTAAATTCTTTGGATGTGTAATGGTTAATATTTTTTTCTGGGCAACCATTATTTATTTATAAGTTGCCATTGGCTTTGGATTAGCTTTCAGTAACTGTGCTAGTAACTACAAGTACACTTTAGTTCGAGATTGATACTTGTCTTTGTTAGATGAGATTTTTTAAAATGTTTGTGCTTCGTGCGGATCTGATGAGTGAAGTCTTTTCAAACTTGTTTTTGCAGAATAAAATTGAGAATGGAAATGGGGAATGTGTCAAAGAGACAACAAACCGACCATAGAACAGACAACAGCAGAAGGTCACCAATACATTTTGTAGGTCTTCAACGCAGCGAGAAATTCCCGCACCCGGAGGCGTCCTTCAGCTGGCCCCTTAACAAATATATGTACTAGTACAATGATAATGAACGCCATACTAAACTCCAAATTATACACAATTTAAGAAACTAAAACTAAAAATAATACAAGATTAACAAAGGCCATAGATTCCTGACTTGGGACAGGCGCAAAAATGCGGCGGGGTTAAACATGTTTATGAGATTTCAACCCTCCCCTATACCTCTAGCCAATGTAGAATGTCTTGTTTTGCTGTTACACCATTGTCCCATGTAAGGTGAGAATCTTGTGTTCAAAAACAAGACAAATCCCGCCAAATCTTTCCCCTATCCTATGTCAGGAGACTGTCTCTATTTGGTTTCTCGTTTACATTTTCACAGTTTGTAATGTTGAATCCTTTAAAACTTACCGTGCAAAAAGTGTTTTGCTCGATGTGAAAGGCCAAACGACAACATATAGTTGCTTTCACCAACGTCTTTTTTTAATCTATTGGATAGATGTTTCATTGGAAATCATGATACCACATTTCCTTGTTTTCAGTCGTCGTCGTGCATATCAATCTACTCAGTTACTCTTTCTGATTCTGAGCCGAGCAGCTGCGTGTTTACTTTTACTCCTTCCACGTAGTTGGTGGAGAAGCAGGTCAAAAAGTATGAAAATTGATAGACCAATAAAGTAATTCAACTTTTTGTCGAAAATAAAGATGTAGTGTAAGCGCATGTCGGCCTCTAAGTGAACCTTTTTGTTTTACAGTTCATCACTAATGTGGATGAGAATAGTTTTTCGGATTCAAGATTAAGTCTAAATTTATCAACTTTTAAGCAAGTTCACACAGGCATGATCCAAAAAGTAACCCTCACATTGTTGATAAAACAAAACCATTTACATTTAGGAAAAATTATAGTAAACAAATATAAAATCACTAACAATGTTACCTCCCAACCAAAATTTAAAAAAAGCTCTTCAAATATAATATAACGTTTTTTTTTTGTATGAATAACGTTAAGCATGCATCAGAATAGAAACACACAATCTTCATTACATGTTTGTTTACCATTTCTTGCATCACGGGTTTTCACTTGGCCTATGTGCACTGGGGTAAAGCTGGTGACCGTAACTGCATTCACGGTCATCCCAAGATGTCAGATGAAAAATTAGGTCAGTTTCAGTATTGTCTGTTAAAGTGTTTCTATATCATTTGCTTTACAAATCATACATTGAAACGATGTAAATTTATAAAAGAATCACTCGAAAATCACTAATTACTTCCGAGAAATGTGCATAAAACGGGAAATTCGATTTGAAAAAATCGTTAAGATGACCGTAAATCATAATCAAAATATTTTCAAGATGACCGTAACATAACACAAGGATGACCGTGATTGGTAAAAAGATGACCGTAACTTGTAAAGGATGACCGTAATTTGTAAAGACTGACTGTAATTTATATAGGACGACCGTAACTTTTATAGGATGACCATCAATTCTAAGAAATATCCGTATTGTATTCAAAGCTTTTTTGTTGAGTTTGTCGATCTCAATAGGGGCTCGGTTAGCGGATATAAATATGTTTCATAAATGTCTTTTTTTTAAACTATTATAATATAATTGGCCATATTTAGGATTTATAACAATGATAGTAAATTGCATATTTCTCGTAAACAATGAAATATTTATTGATATCGACGTTAAAATTTTAACACAAATTGACAGCGATACGACGAAAATTTGAAGAAACATGAATGTGTCCCTAGTACACGGATGCCTCATCTACACTATCATTTTCTATGTTTAGTGGACTATGAAAATGGGATAAAACTGTAATTTGGCATTAGAATTAAAAAGATCATACCATAGGGAAAAAGTGCACCAAGTTTTAATTTTATTTAACTTGAAGCTGGACAAACGGACAAACAAACAGACGAACAGACGAACGTACGCACAGACCAGAAAAACATAATGCCAATAAATGGAGCATTAAAAACATTAATAATGCATACGAATATTTGGTAATCGAGCCCATGTGTATGGTTCCAGAGGAAGCAGATTAAAATCTTAATTTGAATGATATATGCAGGCGGAAACACTTTTGAAATTGAACAAAAGAATCGAAGCTCTGTGTTTATCGAGAAAGCGATAAATGTTAACTGTAATGTTTGATATAGTAACAAAATTTTAAAAAGTTAATAGAAACAAATAAAACGACAATTTTCTTATTTAAAAAAAAAACATTTGCATAAGTTTTCAATGTATCTATTACATAGTAATGCAAAACAATATGATATCAAGTCGACGACATGGTTCTTATCGGGGCCTTTTATAGCTGACTATGCGGTATGGGCTTTGCTCATTCTTGAAGGCCTTACGGTTACATATAGTTGTTAATGTTTGTGTCATTTTGGTCTTTTCTGGATAGTTGTCTCATTGGCAATAATACCACATCTTCTTTTTTATATATAGTATCTATAAGTTGGATGTAGAAAATGCATAACCTCCGATTTTTTTTTATCACGGACAGAGAACATACCATTCTTTAGTTCAGAAATTTTCGTGTCTGCCCTTCCATTATGTGAATCAAGAAAATATTCCCCAAAACAGGTAACGGTTGTATCGAAAAGAGAAAAATCGAGTGCACCTTTTTATGTTAGGGCATGTTTGGGGTGTATATTTTGTCTTTAAAACGTACAAAGCAAGATTATTTTATATAGCATCTCGCTTCAGATTCTATCATTATTATATATCAAAGCTACAGGTTGACTTTATAACGTAAAAGAATGACAGTACGAAAAGATGAAATATATGGGTAAAGTGAGATACCTATCTAATGAATCACAATAAAAGAGTAGGTGTGTTCGAATAGCTATTTTTTTCTAAAAGTACTTGACGACAGTCTTTTAATTTGGATGATGAAAATGGATATCTTCGAAAATATATGATTTTCTTGTGTGTGATAACTAGGGTTTATAATCTTCAACCACTGAAAATGTTTAGTCTGCCCTTCCACGAAATATTTAATTAGAATTTTTTTAAATGCTTAAGAATTTTCAAAAATTCCATCTAACATCCGAACAGACAGTATTTTTAAGTTGAATCAATGCACACAAGATCATTTACTAATGCTCATTAGCTAGTAGATACATTTGTCTTTTAAGATATAACTGACATATAACGATCGATCGTAATGGTGCTATGTGGATAAATTTATCAGTTTTCAAGAGCAAAATTGACAGAGCGTCATCCCTACATTGGCTTCCATTTCTACGATTGTGAGCATGAACTGGCGTAATGGGGAGATAATTTTGAAGAAGTAGAATCCTGACTGTATGAATAACATTTCTGTATATATACAAATTGACAAAGTTCCGCCTTGTGATACGCTTTTCGTACAATACTATTTTAAGGATCTACTTTACTGGAGCTCACCTTCACTAGTTTATTCGAATGATATTTTCAAAATATTTCTGTTATTTTATTTGCACGACAAAATGAAAGACGATATAATATCAATGGGTGTACATGCAATTTTTTGGCATTTTTTTTGAAAAATGTGTATTTATTATATGTCATTAAAAGGAATCCCAGAAACAAAAAAAAATCTTTTGTCGAGCAGTTGAAGGCTGTGCACCGCATTTTTTTTCATTATGCTTGTAAGGTGTCATTTTATCGCGCTTTTGTAGCATGTTTTCCCTTCTTGTTCATTTGCATGTCTTTTGGCAAATTCATTTAAAAAAATTAAACCCTCCACTGTAAAAAAGATACATATGGTAATCTTTGCATTTGAAGCACGTCTTATTTTCTTCTACCTATAGGATAAAACTCTCATATTCATATGTGTATACCAACACGATTAATCATTTGATACAAAAAGATAGTTATATAAGTACGGATATTTCTTAGAATTGAGGGTCATCCTTTAAAAGTTACGGTCATCATTGACAAATTACGGTCATCTTAAAAGCAGTTACGGTCACCCTTGTTATGAATCGCTGATTCTGTTACGGTCATCTCGATTGTGATTTACGGTCATCTTGGCGATTTTTTCAAATCGAATTTCCCGTTTCATGCACATATCTCAGAAGTAATTAGTGATTTCCGAGTGATTCTTTTATAAATTTACATCGTTTCAATGTATGATTTGTAAAGAAAATGACATAGAAACACTTTAACAGACAATACAGAAACTGACCTAATTTTTCATCCGACATGACCGTGAATGCAGTTACGGTCATCAGCTTTACCCCAGTGTATGTGGAAGCCGAATTTATCATGGTAAAGGCAACGACCATTTAAGTTTAAAATAGGGGTGATTATGGAGAAACAATATGTGGTCAAGCTGATGACAACAACAAAAAAACTAAAAAAATCTGAATCCAGATTTTCTCAATTTAGCTAGCGTCGAAAAAAAACTGTTCTCGCAATTTTTCTGACACAGACAAAAAAACATAACCCCACTTTATTTAAGTGAAATGGTTGCTCCCTAGTGTCACTCCACTCAGTGCAAACAGAAATGATATAGGAGATTTAGGAGAACGTGAAGATATTAATGCAATATCAGTACATTTTTTGAAGACTCTAGTGTCAATTGAAAAGGTTTAGTGTTGTTTTCATTAGTTGCTTGCATTGGAGGATATATTTAAACTTCTTGTATTATATAAGCATTAAACAGATTACGTCATAAATGTCACAAAATGATTGTACACATGTATGAAACTCCAACTATACTTCTTTGTCATAACATAAACGGTAACAACAAAAACGGCATGTTAATTATGACAAAATGACTATTTATGCCTTGTCATTCATGTACACCAAATAGTATGTACAAGCAACTTGGGGTACATGTTAACCGTAAACTAAATCAGATGCCATAACATATTTGAATATTATAAATGTTACTAGAACACACCACCCGTGATATCGCGGTTTCGTGGCTGAATTAAAGTATATAACTATGCGTAAGCCTTATTTTAGTATTGGTATTGTCATCTTATAAAGTCATGCCGATTATAAGATACACAGTTTTCTCTACTTTCAAACACTTTCTGATTATGTGGAAAACAAAAGGGTCTGTAGTAGTGTAATTTTTAATCTTCACCATTGTGCTATATTAGCTATTATATATAAAGTTGAATTCTTTGATTTGTCGTTTTTACCCGATGACGGCTGACATATTGGACCTCGTTATTTTAGTATTATAGATACCATATCTCTCTATATTGGTATGTTATCCGGTATCTCTATATTGGTATGTTATCCGGTAAACGCAAATCTGAAAGTTTCTTTATTTGAGTGCTCCCCTAAAATAAAGTTATTACAATCCACCAAAAAAGAAATTGTTCCAGTTACAAAATTTTTAATATCTTACAGGTTTATACACCACTACATTCAAATAATAAATTCTGTTTAAATAAAAGCGAATATTTTGAACAACCAATCTACTTTTCTCATAGATCCTGACATCAAATTACATTCGATTTAACCGGATGACTGGTAAAAATTTGTCAAACATGCAAGGTGAAAAACAGCCTCATTTCAAAGTGCCAAAGTGAGAAATTAAAGACTTATTACTCTTTAGGTATTCGTCATTACTATAAAAAGCCGTGTGCTCGACATAACGAAGATGAAGTTTTATTAAAGTGAATGAATGAAACACTCATGTTTACAAGGAATATTTTAGGTGGTCGATTTTAACAATTAAGTATAAGATATATGACTAAAGTCAGCTTATTTGATTTTTTGAAAATTAGTATGAAGCAGCATATTGTGAACAGTTTCTTTAATGTAGCAAAGGGTTTAATAACATTAACGGTACCAATTGTCATGCACCAGATGCGCATTTCGACAATACATGTCTCTTCAGTGATGCTCGTGGCCAAAATATTTGAAATCCAAAGCTTATATAAAAGATGAAGAGCTATAATCCAAAAGGTCCAAAAAGTATAGCCAAATCCGTGAAAGGAATCAGAGCTTTGCATGAGGGAGATACATTCCTTAATTTATAATCATTTCTAACATTTTGTAACAGCAAATTTTAACAACACAAAAAATCCGTATTTTCCTGGCTACTGGGCTGGTGATACCCTCGGGGACTAACAGTCCACCAGCAGAGGCATCGACACAGTGGTAGTAATAACATTAACGGTACCAATTTTCATGCACCAGATGCGCATTTCGACAATACATGTCTCTTCAGTGATGCTCGTGGCCAAAATATTTGAAATCCAAAGCTTACATAAAAGATGAAGATTTAAAGTGTCCCACCCCATCTTTTGATATGATAAGTGTGATTCACATACGAATATTGAGTCTGTTCTTTGCTTTGAAAAATCAGGTACCATAATTTGTTCTACCAAAGATGGGTTAATCTTGAAAAAATCTTTATCTGAAAGTAATCTGTAGTTTGAAGAGATTAAAAGATGAGGGACGAAAGATACCAGAGGGACAGTCAAACTCATAAATCGAAAATAAACTGAGTTGTTGGTTGCTTAAGGTCCAGTTGCAAGCATATCATGCATGTTCAGGACGAGAACAAATTAAGTTCATGCAGTTAAATTTGGACTGACAATAAAAAATACGGATTTATAGGATAGGGACAGAAACTTTGCCTTGCAACAGCCAGCATACGAACGCTTCACACAGTTGTCAAAATCAAACGCACAAACTTATCAAACGAATGGATAACAACTGTCATATCCCTGACTTGAATCAGGCATGTTCATATGTAGAAATGGTGGATTGCACCTGGTTTCTAGTAGCAAGTTTAGCCTCTCACTTCTATGCCATCGCATAAAATTCCTGTATATTGACAACGATGTATGGGAAAAAACAAACAGGCACAATAGGTAATAATGTCAAAAATAGGGGTACAGCAGTCAACATTGTGTTCATCACTATAAAAACAAACAAATATGTCACCAAAAGAATGCAAAAAAAGCATGTTCACAAGCACATCAGCAAAAACAAAAGATAAGAGAATACAAAAATTTACCGTAGTACAATAACACAATGACGGGATGTATGAGTACCGAGCCACGTCAAATGGATATTACCAACATTAGAATAAACTGTACAAGTAAACAGTAATTTATATAAAAAAAAAAAACAAAAAAAAAAAGAATGTGTCCCAAGTTCACGGATGCCCCACTCGCACTATCATTTTCTATGTTCAATGGGTCGTGAAATTGGGGTAAAAACTCTAATTTGGCTTTAAAATTAGAAAGATCATACCATAGGGAACATGACTGTGTACTAAGTTGCAAGTTGATTGGACTTCAACTTCATCAAAAACTACCTTAACCAAAAATTTACAAAAAAGTTGTGTGATTTATTTTAATGAATGGCAATAATTTATTTTGATTTTATTGAACCATAAAACTAATTTTTAACTCTTCACATACCATAAAACTAATTTTTGACTCTTCACATTTTACATAATCCGATAATCCGCTTGCGGATTATTCAATGTGAAGAGTCAAAAATTAGTTTTATGGTTCAATAAATTCAAAATAGATAATAGCCATTCATTGAAATAAATCACACAACTATTTTGTAAATTTTCGAAATTCATCATCAAGTGACGAGTCACGGAGCCAGTCGGACTAAAATCTTGCCAAAAGGATTAAGTAAAGCTCTTTATCGAAGAATTGAATGCTTCTTTGGTCTTCTTTTTATGCCCCACCTACGATAGTAGAAGGGCATTATGTTTTCTGGTCTGTGCGTCCGTTCGTTCGTCCGTCCGTCTGTCCCGCTTCAGGTTAAAGTTTTGGTCAAGGTAGTTTTTGATGAAAATGAAGTCCAATCGACTTCAAACTTAGTATACATGTTCCCTATGATATGATCTTTTTAATTTTAATGCCAAATTAGAGGGTTTACCCCAATTTCACAGTCCACTGAACATAGAAAATGATAGTGCGAGTGGGGCATTCGTGTACTGGGGACACATTCTTGTTGTAAGTTTATTTGGCTATGATAGCGTAAGTCGGAGCACATATCGTTGCATTTGAGAGAACATAAACATAAACTGATCGATGTTACATTTGGTTTTAAGTCAAACATCACGTTAAAACCCGAGTGCTAAACCCGACTAATTGAACCTCGTGAAACACCAATGTAATGTTATTAATGCAATGTATATATACATCATCTTATTGTTTGCATTGTATGTTACTTATGCTTGTTTTTGATAGAATTGTTCAAATGGAATACTAGTAGCCAATTTACAAAACACAAGTTTTTTGGTAAGTTATCTTTATGACATTTCAAATCAGCAAATCAATTCACAATGCCTTGATAATTAAATAAACTTTTGTTTGCAGTTTCTTCTCATGCATACAAAATATAATTTAAAGAGAGAGATAAAGAGAAAAAACCTTTGCTAATTCAATTTCCTTTCAAATTCAAATTGACTATACACTGTTTGATAATGTCAAAATAACATTGATTAATAATTGAAACAAGATATGTATTCCAAGGCGGAAAATGTTGATTGAAAGCAACAAATATTCTGATGAAACACTGATTTCTTATACCATAATTCAACTTTGCTTCAGTTTGCTGTTTTAAGTTCACACATTCTGTCCGTTCAATATACCGTCGTTTACAAAAGAGAGGCAAAAGATACCAGAGGGACAGTCAAACTCGTAGATCGAAAATAAACTGACAACGCCTTGGCTTAAAATGAAAAGACAAACAGCCAAATAAAAGTACACAAAACACAACATAGAAAACTAAAGACCGAGCAACACGAGCCCAACAACAAACTGGGGGTTATCTCAGGTACTACGGTAGGGTACATGTGGCACCCGTCGTGTTGCTCATGTTATTACAAACCCGGCAAGTAGTCTAATTCGATAGGTCACATTCGTGAAAAGGGAACGGGATTGTAGTATCCTACCTATATCATCTGTGAAACGGTTATTCCGATACAACTATTTCGTTTTAGACTAATGTACTTAGTTTTATGATTAATGTGCACTTCTTATTGGTTGGCGTTGTGGTCCTTCAACGGAGCAAAACATTGTGTTTCATATTAGGATGATCCATCAAAAGTTGGAAAACGAACCAGTTCTAATATTAAAAGACTTGATAAATATTGAATGACATTTTTTTTTGGCGTTCTTTTTAACAACAGTTTTTTTCTTTTCTTTTTTTGTATCATAAATTTTCATTTAGATTTGGACAACAATTTGTTTCATATTAGAAGATACAATGAAGCAATAATAAAACATAAAGAGGATTGAAATCAAAAGAAAAAGGTCTTTTTTGACAAAATAACTAACACAACACAAAAAGTCGAAGTTGTACCAACGGCCGAGTCTTACCTAAACCGGAGATGAACTAAGGTGTACCAGTGGGGTAACCGGTTCCAGTTTCAATTGGAACACCAGTAAACCATGAGTTCATATAATTTTATATGTTATGTTCGAAGTAATATGTGACTGTATGCTAAATTGAAAACACAACATTAGAGTCCTTAAATCACTAATATCTTTATTTGAACAAATATTATACATAGGTTACCCCATTCACACTACGTAGGACGATTTGATACCGCACACTATCACATTTGTTGTATTAATGCACGCAATGCACAATAGTTTGGTCTAGTACCGGCTGGTATATTGCCGTTTCTATTAAGTTCTTTATTACAACTACGAGAAAAACGAAGTGATCAGAATATATCTAAATAAACATGCAGGTGCAATGCATATAGTGAACTGCACATTTATTGGCGGGATGTGAGAGTGCGAGAATATAAGGATGTAAAGAAGAGAGATGAAAATTTAATTGCAATGATTTATAATAAATACAAATGGAAAATATACAATACATGTAATCTTGATGAATGTGTGATATCGAAATAACTAATAGTATATCCCGAAAATACTTTATTTTCAGATATATCCCTGACAACATTAAATGAACGATTCGATATCTTCTAACCATATGGTGTCTCTTTCAGTTTGGTTTGAAATTTGATGTTTCCTGTTAATCGTCAGATTTGAAGTGGCTTCAATTGAAATCTAATACACTATTTATGTGAATTCAATACACTCATTATTTAGAAATGTACATGGATATAGTAAAACACCATATATTTATAAAATGTAACACAAATATATGTGTTTGGATTTCACATAAATTCTATAATAATTGTCAATAAATTAAATGAATGTTTATTAGAAAAAATATATGAAATCTTTATGTTGAAACTTTCTTCCTCAAAACACATATCTATAAAAGAGAAAAACATAATGTATTATAGTTGTTATCATATATTGTATTTTACTGTAAATTATAAAATTTAAAATCTAAGTGAGAACAGAGAAATATAATATTATATGCCTCTGGTGAAACATATACTACACAAGGATAGTGGTCATATTTATTTTGATAGTATATCGTCTTTTCTGGACACTGACTTTTGTCTCTAGATTTTGAGTTACATCTTAATATATTATTCATTGATTATTTTAAGCCAAAGAAAAAAGAATTGAAATACAGCAGGCACAAAACCTGCAAATGGCGAAATTTGGTTTTAAATCAGAGAACCACGTATTTCCGCATAAATGCCAAAGTAAAAGTGCATCATGTTCATAAAGTATACTTGTCTAGAAGAACAAGGATAAACAGCAGTTGCGGTAATGAGAAAAATCGATGTTTGTATCTTGATGTACGCCAACGTTCCTAATTTCACCAAAATGTGTTTCTGAAATTCTTTTTACTAATGGCAAAACTGGAACGATTCATTTACATCTGAATTTTGCAAATACTTAGAATTAGACGTAACATAATCGTACATAATAAAAACGTAGCATTTTTCTTGTCATGTACTAAATAATATCCACACATGCACGTATCTTTCATTTAAAGTCGAATCACAAAAAATGTATGTTGATAATGAGGTTAATGCATATAATAATTTCATTTGAAAAAAAAGTCAAGAATAAAACCCACCTTTTTATAAATTTATCCAAGCACTGATAAACTTCTGCCTCCTACTCCTACATTTCCACGTCTAGGTGATCTGCCGGTTCTTCCAAACCCTTGTAATTGATTTCCGGTTAATCTATTCTGACCTAATAAACTTCCAAATTGAGAACCTCCCAACGCATTCAGAGAAGATTGTTGAGAGAATAAATTCTGACTACCGGTTCCAAAGTCGCTTAGTTTTGTTTGCTGTGTTAAACCTGTGTTTCCACCAAGTGCATTTGATGCAAACTGTCCAACGCTTGCAGGTGCTGGCTGTTGTTGGTTAAGGAATCCAAGATTTCCCCTTTGCTGAAGAGAATTACCTCCTGTGAACTGTTGTAATGTCTGTCTTGTATTCCCGAATGATCCAAGATTTGCTTGCTGTAATTGCGCTTGTTGTAGATTTGCTTGTGGTAGTATTGTCTGTGGTACACTAGCTTGTCTTCCAAACTGAAGACCACCAAAGTTGTGGTGTCCTCCTCTTCTTCTAGATAACAAGGACGATAATCCACCACCTCTTAGAGCATGCCCAATAGCTGCTTCGGGGATATCAACGTCCAATGCTTGAAGGGTAAGCAGGTCATTTAGACTTGACATCTGTGCAAGTGTTAATGAGAAGCATGCAGCTATCGTTAAAATGCAAAACGCCGCCATTTCTGAAAAAAAGTAAAATGTAATGAACATCAATGAGTAAGTAACATCAGAGAATCTATACTTCTGTATTTCTACAATTTGTTATGCTGTATTCTTATATAAACAAATGTCTGCTTTATTTTTAGTCCTGTCCATTTCATCAATTTTTGGTACATGCATACCATGACGTTAATGCTTGTATTGATATACCTTTAAGTTACTTATAACTGCAATATTTTTTGTAAGTTATAGGTACCGAATTAATGCAAGTATAAAAATAATGCCGTTTTAAAGAGTCTTTAAACTAAATGTACATTGTTTGCCAAAGATATTATGTTTCTGTTTAGATTAAAAAAAACTTTACATTAAATGGATTCTAAATGAAACCAGCCTATCCTAAAAATATGTATATAATTAGTTGATTTTCCCCCTTGAAATATCAATATGACATATTATACCTTACGTTTAAAATGTAATAGATCCAACGGCAAAATGGGAGTATGTAAAATATGATAGATACATTTATACACCAGAAAACATAAATATTATGCATGTCAAATTTAATAGGTGTTACACGTATTAAAACATGTAACCTTGTCGGCTTGAAGACTGGACATGATCACTATTGTCCATATCTAACAATGCATTAATCTCATGTCAGTATTAGCTAATAGTTATGACATCGTCATGTATTCAATATTGATGACAAAAGTTGCATGACCTGAAATTGACAATACTGTATCAACAGTTTTGTGTTGAACATTGTGAATTACGGCGTTGTTTCTTTCTTATTTCTTATTTGTTATCAGTACTCTTATATATCTTTCAAACAAACTTTTTTTATAAAAGCTTTTGGGAAGACGACCGTTGTAAAGTGGCATTCAAAAAGGCGATTCATGTCCAAGTTGTGTACCACTAGCAAACATTGTTAAATCGAATTGGCGATATTGTATTGTAAACACTATTTTTTTAAGCTGTTTTAATTTTAAAATGAATTAATGGTCTAGAACCTGTTTATCTGTTTTATAAATTTCCTGCTTGTACTGATCGTTATAATTATTTGCTTAGGTCGACACCATCAGGACTGCTTCATGTAGTAAGGGAGCTACCATTTGATTTTTATGGGGGGGGGGGGGGGGGGGGGGGCTAGGATGAAATTTGAAAAAAATAGGCAGGACAGGAGTTTTGAGTAAAAAAAAAGGCAGGATGTGACACTTGCAAAAAAAAAATGTCAGGATGACAATTTATGTAAAAAAGTCAGGATAAACTAAAAAAAAAAAAAGCAGGACCGAATAGAGTGAAAAATAAAAAGGCAGGACAGAGATTACAACTAAAAAAAAATGCAGGACAAAATTTTTCATCCTACGAATTAAGATACCTGAATCAAAAGTATTTTCTTCTATTGAATGCATATGAGCTTATTCAATATTTAAGATGCTTTATATAGTAAACTGTTTATTTTCTGTTTGTTCAATTTGTATTTAAGTATTTGAAGGACTTAGGCAAGATTAACATGTAATTGTTTGATGAGTTCCTTTTGTTAAATAGAGAAATTTGTTTTTATTTAAACTATACAATTACAAATGTAGATGTTTCACAATTCTAGCAACAGTTAGCAGATGAATGGCGACCACAATGTGTCATTACTTGTAAACACTAGGCCAAAATGGTCAAAGTCCCATAACTCTCGTAAACAACGTGCTTGGCAGTAGAAGTGGTCACTATATCATAGTTTTCTTGTCAACTACACAAGTGCCCATAAATAGAACAGCTAAAACAGAAAAAAGTAAAGATCCATGTCATATGCAGAAAATAACGAATACAAAAAAGTAAAATAACAAAAAACCGAACAACAAGGCAAATCGATAATTCCTTTAACAAATGGCAAAATCTAAAGCTCAAACACATACAACAAATGGAAAACAACTGTAAAATTCCTAACTTTGGATAGACATATTCTTTCTTATGTAGAATATGGTGGATGAACTCTGGTTTTATAGCTAGTTTAACCTCCTCACATACAATTGCGTTATATTAACAACAATATGTGAACAAAACAAACAGACATAATGGCAGTAAAATTGTCAAAATTTTGGTACAGCGGTCAACATTGTTGTGTTATAATCTGAATCACTTTTAAAGACAAACAAATATGTAACAAAGACAATCAAAATGGCATATAGATAAAACATATATAAGCAAAAAATGAAAGGCAAGAATACAAAAATTTATCGTAGCCTAAAAACAAAATGGCAGGATGTGTAAGTACCGAGCCACGCCAAATGACAATTTAGTATAGTGTGCTTCCCACTATGACAAACACACTCATAAAATCATGAAAGATTAAGTTTCTATGACCTTAGAGGAATAGCTTAAAAAAATATGTCATTATACTACAATAAGCCTCTAACAGTCAACGTCCGATAACTCTCGGTATGCATAATAACAATCAATAAAATTGAGAATGGAAATGGGGAATGTGTCAAAGAGACAACAACCCGACCAAATAAAAAACAACAGCAGAGGGTCACCAATAGGTCTTCAATGTAGCGAGAAATTCCCGCACCAGGAGGCGTCCTTCAGCTGGCCCCTAAACAAATATATACTAGTCCAGTGATAATGAACGCCATACTAATTTCCAAATTGTACACAAGAAATTAAAATTAAAATAATACAAGACTAACAAAGGCCAGAGGCTCCTGACTTGGGACAGGCGAAAAAATGCGGCGGGGTTAAACATGTTTGTGAGATCTCAACCCTCCCCCTATACCTCTAACCAATGTAGTAAAGTAAACGCATAACAATACGCACATTAAAATTCAGTTCAAGAGAAATCCGAGTCTGATGTCAGAAGATGTAACCAAAGAAAATAAACAAAATGACAATAATACATAAATAACTACAGACTACTAGCAGTTAACTGACATGCCAGCTCCAGACTTCAATTAAACTGACTGAAAGATTATGATTTCATCATATGAACATCAGGCACAATCCTTCCCGTTAGGGGTTTAGTATCATACCATCATAACATATATGAGAAGAACATAACCCGTGTCATGCCAACAACTGTTTTTAGAATAAATGTGTTTAGTTCCGATGCAAAGACCTTATCAGTGACTCAATATTAACGCCAAAATATGCAATCTTTAATGACTTGACAACAGTATCGTAATTATATCCCTTCTTAATAAGTCTATTCAAAGGTTTTGTAAGTTTCTGAGGTGAATACTGACACCTTTGTGCTTTATAAAGAATATTACCATAAAAAATTGGATGTGAAATACCTGAACGTATTAGAAGTCTGCATGTTGATCTATATTTACGAATGATGTCTTTATACCGATGATAAAATCTTTGTTTTAAGTATGAACTCCTCCTAACTGACAGACGGTCCCTAATGAGTAATGACTGTCTTTATGCTATAATATGTAAAATTGTCCAAGTCTGATACCCTCCATGAAAATTGTCAAGATAAAGTATGTCCACCTACTCAAGCTTCCAGACTTTTTGCGACGAAACAGCGTTCACAAAGTGTCATTTGCTAAAAAAAAAAAGTTAGATGCGTCCCCGTCTCATAAAGTTGAAAAATCTGCAATTTCAATAACACATGTGGACAGAACTACCATGGTTGTCTCACATATCAAAAATCAGCTCAAAATCTGGAGGCGTATAGAAAAAAAAGTCCGTATATAACTGATTTTCAACAATTTTCAAAGTTGTCAACCCTTAATTTTGGCAAAAAAACAGCTGAGCGAAACGAAACTTAAATTTGATCTGTAACTCATCAAGGTTAGCTTACATACAAAAAATCAGCCCAATATCTGAAAGCTTTTAGAAAAAAAGTCCGTATAACTGTGTTTTTTCAAAAATTTATCAAAGTCCAAAGCCCGAAATTACAGAAGAAATTAGCCGAGCAAAACAAAACTAAAGCTTGATCTGTAACTCATCTTGGTTAACACGCATACCAAAAATCAGCCCAATTTCTGAAGGTGTTTAGAAAAAAAAAACTCCGTATAACGGTTTGTTGCGGAATGACGGAATCATGGAATTACGGACAAGGGTAAAACTATATGGCACCGACAACTTCGTTGCGGGGCCATAAAAAAAATCAACCTTGAATGGCCAAAGTCCCATAATTCTTGGAAAGCATTGATCAAACAAAATGATCATGATAGCATAATGGTCTGGTCAACTACAGATGATGATAAACTTGAAAGCAATTGGACATATGATCTTCAATGATCTTAGAGAAGTGTTCTCTATGTACCTTAATGGTGAAATGGAACGAAAATGAAAAAAAAGCCCCATAATAACTTAGGCAAAAAATAACTAGTACAAATAACGATTAAGATTGTGATTGGGATGCTTCACACGATAAAAAACAGACATCGTTCGGGTATTTGAATTAAGAATGAGTAGCGTTCACAATGTGTCAGTATGCCAAAGTAGGCACCAAACAGTCGAAGTCCGAAAATTCTCAGATCATTAAAATGTTATTGAGTCAAAAAGGGAGTATAGTATGGTCATTTATGAATCTTAGTTTTAAGTAAGATCATAATATCACAACGGTCTGGTCAACTACATATGATGTTAAACTATCATCACTAGTTAAAGGGCAAGATGAAGCCCGTCTCAAGCTGCATTAAAGACCTATTGATGGACTATTTTCTGAATAATCAATATTAGTCAAAAATATATTTAAAGTACTGTCACTTTAACATGATCACAATTGATCAAAACACTTGTGACCTACCGAATAGACTATTTACCGGATTTGTAATCACATAAACAACACGACGGGTGCCACATGTGGAGCAGGATCTGCTTACCCTTCCGGAGCACCTGAGATCACCCCTAGTTTTTGGTGGGGTTCGTGTTGTTTATTCTTTAGTTTTCTATGTTGTGTCATGTATACTATCGTTTTTCTGTTTGTCTTTTTCATTTTTAGCCATGGCGTTGTCAGTTTGTTTTAGATTTATGAGTTTGACTGTCCCTTTGGTATCTTTCGTCCCTCTTTTAGTACTAACTAGAGTAGGAAAGTTTAAACCATGTCAATATGTCACAAATTTTTCCAATCTAAATGGCAGTATTTCATAGTCAAATGCTCTTGAAAAACAAAACATTCTTACCAAGAATGAACGATATCGGAAAAACTATATTAATCAAGTAGTGCATTTAGGGTATACATCATATAGTAATATATAAAGTATATTATATACAGACATTTATTCAAATAGAAAACTCTCTAAAATCAGTTTTTCTCACATTAATACTCATTTATCAGAATTAAAGTCTCAAAGAAATCACTGTGTATACTCTAAGTTTTTCTTTACTATACATTTTATACCCCCTCCCCTGTTTCAATTTTTTAAAGAATTTGAAAACAAGACTTTAATTATTGCCAGCTTACCCTATTTGCATATTTTCTGATAAAAAATGCCTAGAACCTGTTAAAAACTGTTTTGATAACATATTGAAAGTATATCAGAATATCATAAATGTAATGTTTAGCAGTCAATCATTACAACATTCAAGATTATATAAAGTATCCAATCCAGCCTCTATCTCCAGTCCACATCTTACTGTATGCCTATTTGTCAATTAAAGAACACATTTTCTGCCTCAAATGATCAATTTAGAATTCTTGTCACAACAGTATCATCTTTAACCATATATCTGACACAATTTAGCTACTATATATACTAGAAGTGTTCAAACAAAGCCATATTTGCAATAGTTGTATGTATGCAGATACCAGTCTGAGATATAAATTCACTTAAAATGTTGTAGAGATGACTGCTAACATTTGATTTTTGCATAACTTCCAATCATAGTTACTGTTTTCTATATCAAGAACTTTAAAATCATAAAATCATAGCATTTACAAGTTAAATTATTTGTTTTATGACCCAGGGGGTAGGCAATTTTCTATGTTTCTTGCCCCTGGGGCCTCAAAATGCCTTAATAATTCTGCTGTTTCTAGCAATTTGGAATATTTAGTACATATTCAGGATAGAACACACTATTGTAAGTTTTCTTGAGATATTTTTGTTTTTCTAGCTTGTATTTATTATGCCGTGGTGACAAAAAAGCAGATTTAGGTGTTGCGGCTTACTTTTGGGTTATCGAAAGGACACAAATACCCCATAAATAATATTCAGGAAGGATCTATGAGTTTCAATGACTGCGAAGAGTAAATATAAGCACTTCTTAACAATTTAACTTACAAATATGCAAATATTATAATTTAATTTTGTATCCAGGACTTTAAGTAAACTATGCATACTGTAAACTGTGAATTTATGCTGAGTCATCATATTTAAGGCCCAGGATTCTATCAATCTTCATTAAATATTTATAAAACTTCTTATTTGAGTTAATTTCTTTAAAATCTGTGAAATAAAGCAAATTTGGTTAAATTCTGAATGTTCCCCTTTTTCACCCTATATAGGTTGCATTTCTGTAAATATTGACAATGCAATTTCCCATAGGAACTCCTTTTACGGCTAAAACTGTACCACTTTTACTATGAAGTTTTGAAAAAAATCTTATCCTAGAATTGAAAGTTCATATGCACCACAATTTTTTTCAAAGGTCAAAATATAGGGCTGTGCGGCATATTTTCAACGTTTATATGCCCTGAACTTCTCAGAGTTTAAACTTACACTAATTTTCTTAACTACCCCTACCTCGAATGAAAGGTTACCACAGATTTCAATGTAAACAATATGCACGTGTTTATTTACTGGTAACATTCCCAAGTTCTGTCTCTGCGATATGGAACACAGAGAGCATAACTGGGAACCAGTATGTAAACAAAATGAATTTTCTATGAATATTCAATTACTCCCCAAAAGAGGCGTGTTTTGAGAAACAGCTGTATTTACAAAGTGCAACCTATAAGGGTTGTGTGGCGTTCTAAACTAGATTTTATGAATTGTAAATGTTTTTTCGTCTAATCTTAAACAGCTGGGATGTAAAATAGTTATCACATTCGGACTTGGTGTGTCAGCGTTAGATCTCCCTCTAGGCTCCGGTCATCGGGGCGATCTTACACTGACACACCGCGTCCTCGTGGGATAACTATTAATGAAATCAAATAGTTTTTGCGCTTGTTAAACACTCTATTCAACTCAACACTTTTTCATATCAAATTATGTTCCCGGGTATCGTTTTTCCTGTTATCACCAAACAACAATAAATGCTTTCGTTGTTTGTTTTCCAAATAAGGCTTTACTTTCTCATAAAGATCTAGAGATCAATTAATTGGATCGAAGTGGTCCGGCACATGCAGTTATTTTCCTTTTTGTGTTTTTCATCAATAATATGGTGGTGTAACCATCAGGCATATAGACCTAGAGATCTAGTGTCTTTTGGTATGAGATCCTGGTCCGTGAGCAGGAAACTGCATGAGGTCAAGGTCAAAAGTAAAGCTCTTACTATTATTGTAGACATAAAAATCAATTTTTGAAATCTTTGGGTTAAAAAAACCCGTTATGACTATTTTCCTTAAAGAATAATGATTGCTGACCCAACAGACATAACACATGGCCGCTGCTGATGAACACAATTGAAGAAAAAATCTTTTAGGAAAGCACTGTAAGAGTAAAATAGCTAACACGTATCAAGTTTTAACGAAAAATAAATATGAGAAATTTACTGTTTTTCAAACAAATATGACAATTTTAAACTCCAAAAAAGGCAAAATGGATTCAAATAGCTTAGAATGAAATTCGAAACAGTGTGGCTGTGGCCATTGATTGACACATTAAATTCATCCATTGACTGGGACAATTTAGGTGAACGTTTGTATGAAAACTAATAAAAACTGATGTAACGTAAGTTATTTGTACTAGTAATTAATGTACGAATGTTTAAACTCAAACTTCCACCCTCTGTCTTTTTTACTATTGTTTCTTTAATTATATGTGTGGACTATTTTTTCCTGAATTTACGTAAAAGTATAGAAGAAAAACAAAGAGTGCATTTTATTTTCTACAGGGTATAATATGAACCTATATTTGTGCAATACACCAAGTTTTATTTGTATGTACGAAGAATTAACTTTCGACCTCAACCTCAAATACGACAATTGAAAATGAACAGACAACATCGTGGTGGTAGAAAGAAGACGGACCAAAACAGATCAGCCATTAGACTACTGTAACAAATTAATACAACGTAAGCTAAAAAAACAAGTAACCGAAATCAAATTGACGCGGGTTCAATTTATATTGTTTAAACTATAAAATTAAACTATATTTTGCCTGTCGTAGTTTTTCAAGAGTCTTTTTTGTTGTTGTTGTGTATACATTCAAAGTATCCTTATTTTCGTATTTGTCTCGACCACTGCTGGGTGCATGAAATCATGTTTAATGTGTGATACCACGTTTACAGTTTTAAACAAGCTAAAATATTTAAAATTTAAAGGTTTGTTCATCTCGGGGATAGTAAACCTGAGTCTTATTAAC
Organism: Mytilus edulis; assembly: GCF_963676685.1. Classification (NCBI taxonomy): domain Eukaryota; kingdom Metazoa; phylum Mollusca; class Bivalvia; order Mytilida; family Mytilidae; genus Mytilus; species Mytilus edulis. The sequence continues at coordinate 61,758,226 of NC_092346.1, read as the reverse complement.
TACATTTCTTAAATGTTTGGTTCCAACGCTCATCAAATCCGTATATCATTTGGTCCTATTAAGTCTTTTTTTAATCGAGCGCCACATATGTCTTATTCTATAGATTGTATACTACTTCACAATATCTTAATCGCTTTATTTAAAGGTTAGCGACTATTAAAACGTTTAATCCCACTGCATTTTTTAAAATCTGTCATAAGTCAGTCTGAGGCTTAGTCGTTTATTGACGTTAGTGTTTCTCGTTTCTTATATAGATACGACCGTTGGTTTTCTTGTTTGAATGGTTTTCCTGTATGAATGGTTTTACACTTATGTCTAGTTATGTTTGGAGCCCTTTATAGCTTTGATGTTCAGAGTATGACAAGGCTCTGTGTTGAATGCCGTACTTTGACTTGTTTAATTTATAAATTGTGACTTGGATCGAGAATGGTCTCAATGGCACTCATACAGCATCTTCTTATATCTGAATAGGTCAAACTCTTTTTTGTGTGAACTTTTTGACCATTTAAGCTTAGTTTTATTGTAATTTAGTTGGTATTATACTTTTTTGTTAGGATAATGGTATTGGACAGTAAATATTTCAAGAATTGTTTGCAATTCTCAAATATATGCAATTATTTGTTCAAGTTAAATGTGTTGAAGTTTTAACAGATATTTTACAAAAGTCGACACCAAGGGTTGTCTATATCTTACAGTAAGTTCTGAGCTTTAAGTTCACATTTAAAGACGTATAAGGAACATGTCAACATAAGGTACAACAAGAAAACGAGAAGGAGATATAGCAACCCACCGAGACAAATAATTTAAATGCATTTAGAGATTAACATACGATTTTTGCCAATAGAAAATATTGCGGGTATTGGCATTGTTTACTATCAATAGTATTGTTGATTTAAATCATTGCATAATTTCTTAGCCAAAAATTAATCTCAATATATTCAGTAAAACGATGTGTTTTTTTTTGTATTATTTTATTAATTTGTTAACAAAAATACATATATAATGATTTGTTGATGAGCTGTAGCTTTTAAATCCTTGGGCCGATTTCAGCGCTGCCACTCTTTGTGTCGATTGAGACCAACACTATGTGAATATGTTCATCGGTTTAGTATCGTCTGTATCCACCTGACAACAGAAATTTATTAATAAATTATTATTTGGTATATAAATTTTAAAACAAACTAATGCAAAAAGTACTGAAGTATTGTGTTGCTTCAAGTGTGTTCATAACTATCATGGGTAAAATATACAATATTATATTCGATCGTAAAATATTACACAAATGAAATAAAATAAAATTTACAGAATTGGTTTCGTACGAAGCGCTTTCCTGAATTTATCTTAATCGGAATTCGTTAGTTAAGCTTTTACGTAATTCAGTTCAGTAAAAAAAAAAAGAGTGAAATAATGACTCTTCAAACGAAATAATACATTTTATTTAAATCTTTACAAAATAAGTCTAGGATTTCCAAAACGTGGTGTCACGAACATCACTGATGAGACATGTTTTGTTGACTGGTTCATCAAATTGGTAGCATCTAACAGTAATACTTACCAAAGGACTTGACAATTTTAACTCCTCCGAATTTTTTACCATATCCGCCATAGCTTTTTCCATACCCTCCGAAGTTCTTTCCAAATCCTCCGAAGCTCTTTCCGAACCCTCCATATTTTTTTCCATATCCTCCGAATCTTGGTCCGAAACTACCAAAGTTTCCTCTAAATCCTCCAGATTTCTTTCCGTATCCACCAAATCTTTTACCGAAGGCTGGTCTAAATGTATTGAACCTCTTTCCGTATCCTCCAAATCCTCTATTAAAGACTGGTCCAAATGGTCCTGATTTCTGTACATATCCTCCTAATTTTTTATTAAAGACTAATCCTGATTTCTTTCCGAATCCACCAATACCTCTATTCAAGATTGGTCCAAATGATCCTGATTTCTTTCCGAATCCACCAAATCCTTTGTTTGAGACTGGTCCAAATGATCCTGGTCCCTTTCCAAATCCACCAATGATCTTTCCTTTTCCATTTAATCCTTTAACAAAGTCTGGTGCGAAGGAACCTTTCTTTCCGAATCCACCGAAGTTCTTTCCGCTTACACTACCGAAGCTGTTTCCTCCAACAATGTCCAATTCATTGCCGATGCCATTGTTAAGTCCCCAGTCGTTACCATTGTCAATGCCGTTATGTCCCCATTCATTACCATTGTTACCCCATTTTTGACCGTTGTTTCCCCATTCTTGACCGTTGTTTCCCCATTCTTGACCGTTGTTTCCCCATTCTTGACCGTTGTTTCCCCATTCTTGGCCGTTGTTTCCCCATTCTTGGCCGTTCTGTCCCCATTCATTACCGTTGTTTATTCCCCAATCGTTTCCGTTGTTCTGACCATTATTGACCCATTCGTTTCCGTCTTGACCATTTTGTCCCCAGCTGTTGCCGTTGTCGAGACCATTGTTTCCCCATCCGTTGCCAATGTTTTGTCCGTTGTGACCCAATCCGTTGCCGTTGTCGAGACCATTGTGTCCCCATTCGTTTCCGATTTCATGTCCGATTTCTCCCCATTCATTGCCATTTTCATGTCCGTTGTGTCCATTGTCATGAATGTTCTGAGACCATCCATTTCCATTATCGTGTCCGTTTTGGACCCATCCATTGCCATTGTCAATACCGTTGTGTAACAATCCGTTGCCATTGTCAAGTCCGTTCTGGTCCCATCCGTTATCAAGTCCTTTTACACTTTTACCGCCAATTGAACCACCGATAGATCCACCATTCTTCCCACTGTGTAATCCCAAATTGGCATAAGAAACGGCCAAGCAAGCCAAGATAACTGTGAACTTCAGCATCTAACAAAGAAAAAAAATGAAAATCCGATGAATTTCTTAAGTCAGAATAATAAAAAGATCGGGCCAAGTTTTTTGAAACGCGCGTCGACGTACACAATTGTAAGCTTATCTTGCTTGGTATGTTGATGAGGTTTTTTTGTACATTCATATGTTTTTTTTATATTCAAAGTAGAAGAAAATCATTAAAAAAAAATTATAAATTTTAAGATGATTTTATTGTTTTTTTTAAAGCATTATTGTTCTATGTTTGGTATGTATATATCCTAATATATAGTCAAGCTTAAAACCTAATTTTTGAATATTAAACAAGTGTTTGAGACTAATATTTCAAATCTATCACGTATTTTGAAAGTATTATTAGTGAATGAAAAAACATATCTGTTTTGTCCTGCTGCTTTAATTTTCCACTTGATTTTCTTTAATTAATAACTGTTAAATTATAGGCGCTAAATACAGATCACTACAGATCGTTCATGACAATACAATAAAAATAAACAATCGTGAAAATATGTATAATGCGTTTTTCTAGTGTTTCTGTGTTCACTTTGTTATTCCATAGATAAAGATGTAAAAAGTGTTGTTTTTTTTTATCATTGTAGGAACTGTGATATTATAACATAGTATAAAAGAAACAATAAACGACTTAGATATAACCAATATCATAGTAAACGGCAAACAGATCCGTAGGTACATGATATTTAATAAAATACATGTATGTTGCTAGTAACATTCAATCCCATTCAATCTATTTTGTAGTTTGTTTTAGCACGTTTAAAATGAAATCAACTTCGAAACAAAATTATATGTTGAAAAAGGATAAGTATACTAAATTAAATTTAAAAAAAATATATATATAGTCTATAAGAAAATTTGTATTCTATGTACTTATAAATTTCTATGGACGATATTTTGTTCGATAATATTAGATTAGCATTTGCTTAAAAATGAAAAATAGTTTCGGTAGAAATTTGGTTAGAATATTTATTCAATTCGTTGAAGAAACAAAATGGCTAAAATTTATCTAAAAAGCAGTGAAACATCTATAAACATCTTATTACCAGGGTGCAAGATTACACTGGAATTTAAGCAAAAGATCCAATGGCTTTTTAAAAAATGCCCCTTTTAGAGAGTGGAAAATATGCACTACCTTTTTACGAACAAATCCTAACTATTCTTATGATAACGCACTTGTACTAAGATATACTTACAGTGTAGTTCGTTGTTCAGTCTGATGATGGATGAATCTACTGAAGATATTACTCTATATATAGGTAAGGTCTACCCATAATTTGACACTGAATGTTATATCATAATGGTCAATGTTGTACACAATTTTTGACAGGATAGGTGTAACTAACATGTAAGATTTATCCTGTCTATGTTCTGGACATGTGAATCTGCACAAAGTAATTAATGTACGAATGTTTAAACTCAAACTGCCACCCTCTGCCTTTTTTAATATTGTTTCTTTAATAATATGCGTGAACTATTTTTTCCTGAATCATTTACGTAAGAGTATAGAAGAAAAACAAAGAGTACATTTCATTTTCTACAGGGTATAATATGAACCTATATTTGTGCAAGACGCCTTTTATTTTTATGGCAAATTTGGACTACGAAGAATTAACTTTCGATACGACAATTGAAAATGAACAGACAACATCGTCGTGGTAGAAAGAAGATGGACAAAAACCGATCAACTATTAGACTACAAATTAGTACAACGTAAGCTAAAACCCAAGAAACCGAAATCAAATTGACGCGGGTTCAATTTATGTTAATAAAATATTGTTTAAACTATAAAATTAAACTATATTTCTCCTATCCCTGTTTTTCAAGAGTTTTTTTTTTGTCTTGTGTACATTCACTAATTTTCTTCTTTTTGTATTTGTCTCGAACTATGCTGGATGCAGGAAAGCAAATTATCATGTTAAGGTGTATTACCACGTTTACAGTTTTAAACAAGCCAAATTATTTGAAACGTCAAGGTTTGTTCATCACAGGGATAGAAAACCTGAGTCGTATTTAGCACATTCTTTTCAATGTTTGGTTCCAACGCTTTTCAACTCCGTATATGGAGTATTTGGTCCTAAGTCTGTTTTGAATGGAGCGCCCACAGATGTCTTAACATCTAATGTAGACAAAACAAATAAGAAGCCTGCATGGTATCTTTGTTGAGGTTTTTTTCGGTGTATTAACGTGTTGGATATGTATTCTCCTTATCATTTGTTAGTTATGGTTTGGTTGTTCATAAGATAAGGTTGCATATGTTGTATACTACTGTATAATATTAAAGGTTGGCGCCTATTAAAACGTTTTTAAAAACCCGCTGCATTTGTTTGTTTAGTGGATGTCGTTTGTTGACGTCGTTCATAAGTGTTTTTTGTCTCTCATATAAATTAAAACTTTACGACAAACGAGATGATTTCAGCTTTCCAATTGTGAACTTTCCATTTCTAAGTAGCAACATTCCAGCAGCACCTGTATACGGGGTATATATCTCCCAATTGATACGATATTCCTGTGCTTGCATTTCCTATCATGATTTTCTTGATAGAGGGTTGCTGCTCACAAAAAAGCTATTAAACCAAGAGTTCCAAATGGTGAAGTTGAAATCATCCCTTTGTAAATTTTACGGACGCCATCACGAGTTGGTTGACCGTTATGGAATAACCGTTTCACAAATGATATCGGATATGTTCCTTACGTCGTAACTGCAATCCCCTTCCCTTTCATGAATTTGATCTACCGAATTAGACTATTTACCGGATGTGTTATTACATAAGCAACACGACGGGTGCCATATGTGGAGCAGGATCTGCTTACCCTTTCGGAGCACCTGAGATCACCCCTGGTTTTTGATGGGGCTCGTGTTGCTTATTCTTTAGTTTTCTATATTGTTTCATGTGTACTATTATTTGTCTGTTTGTCTGTTTGTCTATTTCATTTTTAGCCATGGCAGTGTCAGTTTATTTTCGATTTATGAGTTTGACTGTCCCTCTAGTATCTTTCGTCCCTCTTTTATACCGTTTGGTTTCCTTTTGAATGGTTTTCCTGTCTGCATGGTTTTACACTCGTTATGTTTGGGGCCCTTTTTATCTTGCTGTTCGGTGTATGCCAAGGGCTTCGTGTTGAAGACCGTACTTTGACTGGTTTACTTTTACAAATTGTGACTTGGATTGAGAATGGTCTCAATGGCACTCATACAACATCTTCTTATATCTAAATAAGACAAACGTTTTTTGTGTAAAATTATTGACCATTTAACCTTAGTTTTTATTATAACTTTGTTGTTATTACACTTTTTTTGTCAGGAAATGGACAGTAGATATTACAAGAATTGACTGTAATTCTAAAATATGTGCAATTATTTTGTTATTATGGTGTATTTAAGTTAAATGTGTTGTAGTTTTTATAGATATTAAGATTTTTAAAAAAAGTCGACACCAGGGGTTGTCTTGATCTTGCAGTACGTTCTGAGCTTTAAGGGCATACGATACAGTTACAGGGAAGGTAATGACGTTGCTAACGTAAAATGTTATTTTCGCGACTTCAAACTATGACATATCGGGAAAAGATGCATTTTTCGACTGATTTTTATCATTCAAACTGATTTAATTTGAAAACGAGTGCTTGGACCCCTATTTTTTAAAACAGCAAGTTGTATCGTTTTGCAAGGAGATTATGTGACCCAAATTTTATAAAACTGTAAAAAGCGCAATTTTTTTAATTTTGATAAACATTCAGCAAAAAATGACGTTTTTTCCTCTATTCATGAACATTTGATAAATATAGAGTTATTTCGAAATAAAAATTGCATAATTTTTAATGATACTTATACAATACAGAAATTACCGATTATTTAACAAAAAACAATTCGTGTTTATCTTTTAAAACAAAAAAGTTGTGTCTTTCTTTCGAAAAAGAAAATACGGACACAAATCTGAATTTTGAGCAAATATCCAAAATTTTGACCTCATTTTACTCAAAAAGTAGCACATGAAGGTATATTTTTTATTACATATTTGATTTAATCAGGTAAAAAATAGCCTATATGCAAATTTTCATCATCTTGTAAATACAGGTTCAAAACTGTATCGTATGCCCTTAGTTCACTTTAAGGCAAGAAAACGAGAAGAAGACACCTATATAGACAAACAATTAAGAGATGACCATACGATCTTTGCCAATAGAAAATCTTGGAGTCTTGGGTTATAGCATTGTTAACTATCAGTATTGTTGATTTAAATCAGTATGTAACTTTCTTAGCCAAAATCAAATCTCAACATATTACCACTCCAAAAGCCTTTTAATCAGTAAAACGATGTGGGTTTTTTTTGGTATTATTTTATTATTTTTTTTAACAAAAATACATATATAATGATTTGATGATGAACTGGAGCTTTCAAATCCTTGGGCCGATTTCAGCGCTGCCACTCTTTATGTTGATTGAGACCAACACTATGTGAATATGTTCATCGGTTTAGTATCGTCTGTATCCACCTGACAACAGAAATTCATAAATAAATTATTATTTGGTATATAAATTTGAAAACAAACTAATGCAAAAAGTAATGAAGTATTGTGTTGCTTTAAGTATGTTCACATTTATAATAGAAGCATGCACAATAATATATGTCATCGTTAAAATATTGCACAAATGAAATAAAATAAAATTTACAGATTTGGTTTCGTACGAAGCGCTTTCCTGAATTTCTCTTAATCGGAATTCGGTAGTTAAACTTTTACGTAATTCAGTTCAGTAAAAAAAAAGTGAAATAATGGCTCTTTAAACGAATTACTACATTTTATTTAAATCTTTACAAAATAAGTCTAGGATTTCCAATCAGTGGTGTCACGAACATCACTGATGAGACATGTTTTGTTGATTGGTTCATCAAATTGGTAGCATCTAACAGTAATACTTACCAAAGGACTTGACAATTTTAACTCCTCCGAATTTTTTACCATATCCGCCATAGCTCTTTCCATACCCTCCGAATTTCTTTCCAAATCCTCCGAAGCTCTTTCCGAACCCTCCATATTTTTTTCCATATCCTCCGAATCTTGGTCCGAAACTACCAAAGTTTCCTCTAAATCCTCCAGATTTCTTTCCGTATCCACCAAATCTTTTACCGAAGGCTGGTCTAAATGTATTGAACCTCTTTCCGTATCCTCCAAATCCTCTATTAAAGACTGGTCCAAATGGTCCTGATTTCTGTACGTATCCTCCTAATTTTTTATTAAAGACTAATCCTGATTTCTTTCCGAATCCACCAATACCTCTATTCAAGATTGGTCCAAATGATCCTGATTTCTTTCCGAATCCACCAAATCCTTTGTTTGAGACTGGTCCAAATGATCCTGATCCCTTTCCGAATCCAATGATCTTTCCTTTTCCACTTAAGTCTGGTGCGAAGGAACCTTTCTTTCCGAATCCACCGAAGTTCTTTCCGCTTACGCTACCGAAGCTGTTTCCTCCAACAATGTCCAATTCATTGCCGATGCCATTGTTAAGTCCCCAGTCGTTACCATTGTCAATGCCGTTATGTCCCCATTCATTACCGTTGTTACCCCATTCTTGACCGTTGTTTCCCCATTCTTGGCCGTTGTTTCCCCATTCTTGGCCGTTCTGTCCCCATTCGTTGCCGTTGTTTATTCCCCAATCGTTTCCGTTGTTCTGACCATTATGGACCCATTCGTTTCCGTCTTGACCATTTTGTCCCCAGCCGTTGTCGAGACCATTGTTTCCCCATCCATTGTCTTGTCCGTTGTGACCCAATTCGTTGCCGTTGTCGAGACCATTATGTCCCCATACGTTTCCGATTTCATGTCCGATTTCTCCCCATTCATTGCCATTTTCATGTCCGTTGTGTCCTAAACCGTTTCCATTACCCTGACCATTAAGGCTCCATCCATTGCCATTGTCATGAATGTTCTGGTCCCATCCATTTCCATTATCGTGTCCGTTTTGGCCCCATCCATTGCCATTGTCAATACCGTTGTGTAACAATCCGTTGCCATTGTCAAGTCCGTTCTGGTCCCATCCGTTATCAAGTCCTTTAACACTTTTACCGCCAATTGAACCACCGATAGATCCACCATTCTTGCCAACGTTTAATCCCAAATTGGCATAAGAAACGGCCAAGCAAGCCAAGATAACTGTGAACTTCAGCATCTAACAAAGAAAAATATGAAAATCCGATGAATTTCTTAAGTCAGAATAATAAAAAGATCCAAGTTTTTTGAAACCCGCGTCGACGTACACAATTGTAAGCTTATCTTGCTTAGTATGTTGATGATTTTTGTACATTTATATTATTTGTTTATATTCAAAGTAGAAGAAAATCATTAAAAAAGATATACATTTTAAGATGATTTTATTGTTCATTTTAAAGTATTATTGTTCTTTGTTTGGTATATATCCTAATACTAGTATATAGTCAAGCTTGAAACCTATTTTTTGAATATTAAACAACTGTTTGAGACTAATGTTTCAAATATATCACGTATTTTAAAAGTATTATTAGTAAATGAAAAAAAAAACATAACTGTTTTGTCCTGCTGATTTAATTTTCCACTTGATTTTCTTTAATTAATAACTGTTAAATGATAGTCGCTAAAAACAGATCACTACAGATCGTTCATGACAATTAGATAAAAATAAACAATCGTGAAAATGTGTATAATACGTTTTTCTAGTGTTTCTGTGTTCAATTTGTTATTCCATAGATAAAGATGTAAAAAGTGTGTTTTTTTCTATATCATTGTAGGAACTTTGATATTATAACATAGTATAAAAGAAACAAGAAACGACTTAGATATAACCGATATCATAGTAAACGGCAAACAGATCCGTAGGTACATGATATTTAATAAAGTACATGTACATGTATGTTGCTAGTAAAATTCAATCCCATTCAACCTATTGTGTAGTTTGTTTGAGCACGTTTAAAATGAAATTAACTTCGAAACTCCGACAGAATGCATATAAAATTATATGTTGAAAAAGGATTAGTATACTAAATTAAATTTAAAAAGAATATATATTAGTCTATAAGAAAATTTGTATTCTATGTATTTATAAAGTTCTATGGACGATATTTTGTTCGATTAGCATTTGCTTAAAGATGAAAAATAGTTTCGGTAGAAATTTGGTTAGAATATTTATTCAATTCGTTGAAAAAAATGGCTAAAATTTATCTAAAAATCAGTGAAACATAACATCTTATTACCAGGGTGCCAGATTACCCTTGAATTTAAGCAAAAGATCCAATAACTTTTAAAAAATGCCCCTTTTAGAGAGTGGAAAATATGCGCTACCTTTTTACGAACAAATCCTAACTATCAGTCTTATGATAACGCGCTTGTACTAAGATATACTTACAGTGTAGTTCGTTGTTTAGTATGATGATGGATGAATCTACTGAAGATATTACTCTTTATATATGGTAAGGTCTACCCATTAATTTGACACTGAATGTTATATCATAATGGTCAATGTTGTACACAATTTTTGACAGGATAGGTGTAACTAACATGTATGATTTATCCTGTCTATGTTCTGGACATGTGAATCTGCACAAAATACACAAAAGAATTATGTAACGAAACACTTGCCCATTTCTTATCTTTTCCATGATATTGTACACTTCATTTTTGGTAATGCATAAGATAAGACATTAATTTTTACAAGCATAAGATATCAAAGTAAAACATTATGGAATCTGCTTTCATTATTTGTATTCTATGGTTTTTTTCATGTTTAAAAATTGAATTAAATCAAAGGTTTGCCGAAATGTTAATAATAATTTTAAAAAATGATGCTACCAGTTGATAACCGATGAAGGCACAAAACAGTTTCCATTGCTTCAAATTTTTATATCGAAAAATATCTATTTGGCTTGATTTAATTTTGATTAATATGAAATTTTTAATTTGCATGTAGTTGGAGATTTCTTTTTCGCCGAGGTCATACAGTGGAGATCACTTCTAACCTCTCATTAGAACTGTCAGAATATCTGTCATAGAACTGTCCTAGAACAGTTCTACCTAGAACAGTTCTACCCTAGAACTGTTCTAAGTAGAACTGTCAGAATCAGTTCTAGGTAGAACTGACTAAATCAGTTCTAGGTAGAACTGTCAGGATCAGTTCTAGGGTAGAACTGTCTAACTCAGTTCTAGGTAGAACTGTCCAAATCAGTTCTAACCGTAGAAATGTCAGAAGAACTGACTAAATCAGTCAGGACTGTAGAACAGTTCTAAATGACGTCACTGCAGTAAGGGCACTTTAGAATTTAGAAGAAATAAATCACTTCCAATTACTTTGCTATAGCAGATTTTCTGTATTTTTTACTGATCAAACGTAACATGTACAAATATCGAAGTGAATAGAAGGTTATCCAACTCATCGGAGAAATATTTTTATAAGATTGCATACGGAAACATCATTATTTACGTTTCTTCGTTCCCCGTTTTTAACAGTCTCTTCCTAAATATAACCCTGCATTTAATTCATGGAATTTTAATCGTAATTTACCTTGTTTGCCTTGGATTTACATTCATTTAAGATTCTGTTTTGACAAATTTTCAAACGAAAATTGTACAGTGGATGAATTATGGGATATTAATGAAAAAAGTGTTGTTTAACGTAAAAAAAAAACTATGTGAATTTGCACCATCTCGTCAATTTAGCCAGACTTATCCACGATTATAAATGATATCTGGGAGTCTGGAACGTCAGAAAAATATACTCGATCTGAACATGAATGAAACATTTGCCCCTGGACGTTCGGCTACAAAAAAAATCATGCATTTTTCTTTGCCTTCTTCAAATTATATTAACAGTATACTATTCCAAGAAGAGAACTTCCCATACATGTACTTTTTATTTTAAAATAAAGTATATGAATCAGTCATGTGAGTGTTGGATGATGCCGTTAAATAGTTTTGTTTTAAAAAAAAACAACATCACAAACTATACAAACTTAAAAAGTCACTTTAGTGACGGTTCATTATTATGGATACAGAGAGGAAATAACGGCGCGCTAAATTTTAAGATATGTCGCTATTAGTCTGCCATTACTGGATATCACACTGGTTCCCGTAAAATTTTGACGTCATAAAACAAAATATCTGACGCCACAATGGAAAAGTGATTGTTGTATGCTTCAAAAGTTCAAGAGGCCGGGTCAGCCAGGATTAGCGATAAGGTGTATTGTGTTCCAAAGTTGGTGTCATTTTTATCATACGATCCGTCCTGACATAGAAATATTATTGGTTTACAATGACTGAGGCCATATATATTTACATGATAAGTGTAAATAAGTTCAGTTTTGGTTGATGTGGTCAAATAATTTTGTTAAAACGACTCGGTCTGATACATGTATATCGAAACTACTGAACTTTGTTTACAATTCAATATTTTGAATAAAAAAGAGGAATTGCAGAAAATTGCTGGTACTCTAAATTGATGTGGAAATTTTTTTGTAGCCAATGTGTTACAATATTGCTGTCATTTGAATTATACAATCCATCGTGATATGTAACTATAACTTAAGTGATTTACTATGCAATTATATATATATATATTAAGATTTACATTATGAAGTGTAAAGATGGTCAGTTTTGGTTGATGCTGTCAAATATAAAAAAGAAGATGTGGTATGATTGCAAATACAGCTATCCACAAAAGACCAAAATGACACAGACATTAACAACTATAGGTCACCGTACGGCCTTCAACAATGAGCAAAGCCCATACCGCATAGTAAGCTATAAATATGGTCAGTTTTCATGGTTTTGGGTGATGCGGACAAATAATTTTGTTATATCCATGAGTCAGTCTGAGATATCAAAACTACTGAAATTAGTTTACGATTCAAAATTTTGATTAAAAAGAGGACATGTTGGCACTATAAACTGATGCGAGCATAATTTTGTTTTCCAATGCTTTCATTTATATTAACAATCCATCCTGCTTTAAAAATATAAGCTCGTGCAATATAAAATTCTACTCGAAACAATATTCCCCAATATTCATGCAATAACCCTATAATATAGATCATTTGTATTATTATGATTATACACTCCATCCTTACATAAAAATATTACAGATTCATTATGCGACTATAAGAGTTACATAAAAAAGAGCAAATATGGTCAAATTTGGTTGATGTGGTCAAATATGGTCAGTTTTGCGTGATGCTGTCAAATATGGTCAGTTTTGATTGATGCAGACAAATAATTTTGTTACACGAGTCAATCTGAGGTATGAAAACTACTGATATTTGTTTCTGATGCGATATTTTGAATAAAAATAGGAAATGCTGGCACCCTCAATTGATGCGAGAAAAAAAAATGCACTTCAATGGGAGCATATAGTTGGAACCCCTCTTTTAAAATGGCTGGATCTGCCCCTGCATGCTGGCACCATAAATTGATGCGAACAAAATTGATTTCCAATATTGCAGTTATTTATATACTACAGTCCCTCTTGACCTAAAATTATAACTGAATTACTGTGCAGCTATTTAGATTTACATAAAAAAGGCAAATATGGTAAGTTTTGGTTGATGCGGTCAAAAGATTTTATTACACGACTCAGTCTGAAGTATGAAAACTGCTGATATTTGTTTATGATTCAATATTTTGAATAAAAAGAGGACATGCTCATTGGCGGATCAAAGGGGGGGGGGGGGGGGGGGGTCCAGGAGTTGGAACCCCCCTTTTTTTGACGATCAATGCACTTCAATGGGAGCATATAGTTGGAACCCCCCTTTTAAAATGGCTGGAACTGCCCCTGCATGCTGGCACCATAAATTGATGCGAACAAAATTGTTTTCCAATATTGCTGTAACTTGTATATTGCAGTCCCTCTTGACCTAAAATTAAAACTGAAGTACTGTGCAGCTATATAAATTTGCAGAAAGAAAGAGCAAATAATGTCAGTTTAGATTGATGCGGTTAAAAGATTTTTGTTAAACAGGTCTGTCCGAGGTATGAAAACTACTCGTAAACAGATATATTACATTTGGTTAAAGAGGTCAGATAATTTTGTTATGTGATAACGAGCCATCCTGACTCCCGGAATAACCAATGTAAAACAATTCAAATAATAATGTCCCCCCCCCCCCATAATACTTACGGCCTAATTTATGTACAAAAAATGAAAGAAAAACAAACAATTTATATAACACATCAATAAAAGATAATCACTGAATTACGGGCTCCTGACTTGGAACAGGCACATACATGCAGAATATGGCGGGGTTAAACATGTTCTCTTGCCGATTATAAATCTGAAATAAAACCGGCAAAACAGCAAAACTATATAATATTAATCGCTATTTTGCCGAAGCCTTTATATTTAGACAAAGATTTCTTAAAACTTATAAATCAATTCTAGCCGTAGAATTTATAAATCAATTTTAGCCGTCGAACTTATAAATCAATTCTGGCCGTAGAATTTATAAAAATCAATTCTAGCCGTAGAATTAGAAATCAATTCTAACCGTAGAGCTGTTCTAGAAGTAGAAATGTTTGGTCAGTTCTAGCTAGAACTGTCTAAAACTGTTCTAGGGTAGAACTGTCAGGATCAGTTCTAGGTAGAACTGTCCAAATCAACTGACCAAATCAGTTCTAGCTAGAACAGTTCTAACCTAGAACTGACTAAAAGGTGTCAGGCTGACAGTTCTACGTACTGTTCTAGAACAGTTCTCCTGACAGATTTAATGAGAGGTCAGAAGTGATCTCCACTGTATATTAGTATAGATAGTTATTACACCAGAAACTCTTCATGAAACCAAATCCTAGTGATTTTTTGTTTTTGTTGAGAACACAATTGATGAAACCTTTCCAGATGCCCAATTCTCTGAAATCAATTTTATATCATTATCTACCGGTCATAACAAAAAGGTTTTCCAGGTAAGATGTTTCAATGCAGTAATTTTAAACTAAAAACTGTATTTTAATGGATGGATCTTTTTAAATAATTCGATTGCCGTAATCATACTTCATTATGACTGGAAATTAAAATGGATTATCATTTGAACAAGGAAACGTGAAAAGCGGTCAAAACCTGAGAAGTGTGCTATAGACATTTTAGAAGGGTACCACAAGGCGTCATACTTCGGCCTATACCCTTCGATATTTTCATCAACGATTATTTTTTTTAATTAAGTAAAAATACTTTGTCCTAGTCTTGTAAATGTCTCCATGCAGCAATTTCATTAAAGGAAGAAGACAGCAAGTACTTAATTACATGATTAACTGTTAAAAAATGTAAACTAAACCAGAGAAATTTGAAGCTATCTCTGTTCGTAATTGAACGAATGAAAAAATTAGTCTTTGATTTATAGTGTAAATGGTATATCTTTATCAAGTGAAATGAAGTCAAACTACTGAGTGTTACTATTAATTTCGAATTAAATACTTTACATATTTCAAATATATGACATGTCAACTGTACTTTCGAATGATGGTCGAGACATCATTTATGTATGAATATCAAATAATTTATAGATATAAAAAAAGAAGATGTGGTATGATTGCCAATGAGACAAATATCCACAAGAGACAAAAATAACACAGAAATTTACAACATTAGGTCACCGTACGGCCTCAACAATGAACAAAGCCCAAACCGGATAGTCAGCTATAAAAGGCCCCGAAATGACAATGTAAAACAATTCAAACGAGAAAACTAACGGCCTAATTTATGTAAAAATTGAACAAAAAACAAATATGCAACACATAAACAAACGACAACCACTGAATTACAGGCTCCTGACTTGGAACAGGCACATATATACAGAATGTGGCGGGGTTAAACATGTTAACGGGATCCCAACCCAACCCCCTAACCTGGGACAGTGGTATAACAGTACAACATAAGAACGAACTATAAAAATCAGTTTAAAAAGGCTTAAGTCATCAGATGGACAAAAATACAAGTGGACGTGGACGGGTACTTGTACATCCCAACAACAAAAAGACACTATAGTCGGTTTTAACTGCTTCTTGGAGCTCCTGTTTTTTGTTTTGTATCATACATGTATATGTGTCGAATTAAAATTAAATTTACTCGTTTATTTACAGCATACCAGCAAAATAAAACAGATTATTTCACTCTTATCGAAAAGTACATTGAATTGAAAATTAGCTATGATGACTTTCAGAGCTCATGTTTTTAACACTTCTAAGAAAACACTCCGTCTTGTAGATTAATGAAGAAGGCACCATTGTCCTAGGTTCGGTGCTCATCTTTTTAAGATTGTTCTTGAAACCAGGTAAAAATAACCAAAACAGGATTTGAACCTTCTCTTATTCTATATTCATATTTAGGCAAATCTTCTCTTTATATGACTAAGACTCCTTCTAGCAAAGCGCAAGGAAACATTTATAACTTCATTTAAACTTTGATAGATAGTTGTCCCATTGGCAATAATTGGAAATTATATTTATATTAAGTGTATATCTATCAATGTATCCTTTGTAAGTATCATCATAATGTGGTCATTTCATGGTTCTCCTAGCGTAAAAATCGTTTTTAAATAACATGACAGCCAAGTAAGAATAAACAAAGTTACTGTGATTCACATATTCGTAAAAAACAAACCATGTATCCAGCAATACCAAGACATGTAATACTTAAAAAAAATCGTTTTTAAATGAATGAATAAATAGAATGGAATTCAAAACAGTGTGGCTGTGGCCATTGATTGACACATTAAATTCATCCATTGACTGGGACAATTTACGTGAACGTTTGTCTGTAACGACCACTGTTCACGACGTACCTACGATAGACATTTAAACTGTGGGGGTCACCAAAGGTTTTTTAACGCCTTTAATTATAAAATAATTCGAAAAATTAATCAGGAATAACCTTTATGTTTTGATTTATATAATTGATATAAATCAAAACCTCGTGTTAATTTTTCGAATTACTTTATTAAGGTATTGAGAACCTTTGGTGACCCCATAGTTTCAAAGTGTCTTTAAAAAGTACATAATGAGCAGTGGTCGTTACATACAAACGTTCACCTAAATTGTCCCAGTCAAAGGATGAATTTAATGTGTCAATCAATAGCCACAGCCACACTGTTTTGAATTTCATTCTATATAGTCATTTATGACAAATCGTTGGAGTTAGAATGAATTTGATGTTTTGCTTTAAGGATTAGAAAATTGAAGAGTAAGCAAACTTTATTTCAGTTATATATGAGAATGTATTTTTAGTGATAAAAACAAAATACTTATGGTAAGCTAGGATAACCATAAAGGTTACATTAATAGTTATACGCTAAATATAAAAATAATTTTGAATTTTTGCCAATGAACCACTATTTATCAGAGTTTAAATGAAGTTACCGGTATGGTTTAAACAATGAGAAACACCCAACAATTCAATTAAAAAAACTAACAGCCTAATTTATAACAGAACAATTCACGAAAAAAAAATATGCCAGACATGAACCACCGACAACCACTGACCTAAAGGCTCCTGACGTGGAACAGACATATAAAGCAAGTGGCGGGATTAAAAATGATTTAAAGCGCTAACCCTCCCCTATCTTGTAACAGTGGTGTAAGACAAGAAACAATGCAAAACAATAAAAGATAAATAAACATGAGAAACCGCAAAAAACGACAATCACTCATTTACATTATCTGTATATTTGAATTATGCAAATAATTCACTTTATAGTTTAGAGCATCGTAAGAATTCTTCCTTACTTCTGAAAGGAATGTAGGGCCAACATAATGACTTTACCGTTATTAGGATTTTTTTCCTGCAAGTAAGAGAGTCGGGCAAACACTTTTAACATTCATAAGAACCTGCGTTTTTTGTCTTTAATAGACATCTATAGTTTGTAAAGAAGATTGTGATTTTTTTCTCTTGAAGTTTGGTTCCAAATAAAGTCGTCAAATGATTTTAACAGATATTTTATTTATTTTTTCAAAGATCTTAACATGACAGCCAAGTAAGAAATGTAAAACAAAATGTATATGATCTGTAAATGATTTCAGAATGGCCCAGGCTTTGACATCGGTTCGTGTAAATAAATGTGCAATTTCCTTGAATATTTTGGATTCTCGTTTTTTTTTCAGATTTATTTAGCTTTGATATTATTTTATATTTTTTTTTCAGATTTATTTAGCTTTGATATTTTTTAATTTTTTTTTTGTCTTCGATTAACGGTTTTTAACTACCTTTTTGTATTTGTAAACTTTTCTCTTTCAGTTTTTCAACTCATGTAAAAACATGTAAAACAACCTAGAAAATAGCTAGCTGTTCGGAAAGTTGATTATCTTCTTTGTTTTGCAAATATTTATCAAAAATAACATTTTAAAACAAAGGTATATACAATAATATACAATGTTTTGAATTCTCATTTTACAAATTGTTATGCAGGATTTTACTTTAAAAAAACCGCTCCCAAATTGAATTATTAAAATCAAATGATAGTTACACACTGTGGATCCCTTCACGCTGTTGATAAATAAGTTAATAACACAACGTGGACTGTTGTATTCCTTTTTTTGACATTTATGCCTTGTTCACACATCGTAGTCACTGTAATGGAATATTATGCGACTGTCATACTAGTGAAAGATTTAGCTAGCTATAAAACCAGGATTAATCCACCATTTTCTACATAAGAAAATGCCTGTATCAAGTCAGGAATATGACAGTTGTTGTCCATTCGTTTGATGTGTTTGAACTTTTGATTTTGCCATTTAATAAGGGACTTTCCGTTCTGCATTTTCCTCGGAGTTCAGTATTTTCGTGATTTTACTTTATACAAATGAATTCACCTAAAATTTGTAAGGGTTCCGCTGAACCATTTGTCTCGCCTACTTTTGCTGTTAATCACAGGCTCAACAAAAATGAGGAAAAAAATCAATATTCCTCTTGATATTTTATTTTGATTGTAAGAAGCTTCTGTCCAAATTTGGTAAAAATCCAGGATAGTTTATGAATCAAATAAATGTTTTAAAAACTTAAACTGCAGACTGAATATAATGTTAACTGGAAGAAAAACTAAGCGGTATGGGCCTTTGCTCATTGTTGAAGGCCGTCCGGTGACCTATAGTTGTTAATTTCTGTGTCATTTTGGTCTCTTGTGATGATTTGTTATTGTTTAATTTGTTATAGTCCTACATTAAGATATGCATGAAACAGATCTATCCCATCGAATTTGAAATAAAGGATACACCAGATATAGTTATAAAAATAATATCATAAATATGTGGTTTGATCGACAATGGTGCAACTATCCACCAAAGTTCAAATAAAAGAAATGTTAGCAACATATTCCTGGTATAAAAGACCCCCCACATGAAAAATATGAAACATTTTAATTGAGGAAACTAACGGTCGAATTAATAACAAACCAGTTTAAGAAAAAAAATATGTCGGACATGAAACAAGGACAACTACTGAACTACAGGCGCCTGACTTGGAACATAAATAATGTGGCGGGGTTTAACAGGTTTGAAGACACCAACCCTCCTCTAACCTCGGACAGCGGCGAAACAGTTCAAAATAAGAATATACTATAAAAAACACAGACCGGACGTGGCAGGGTATTATACATCATTAAAAACAAAAATAAAAAAAGACACAACGTTTAGATCTGTGAGTACTCAAAGCCAACTTATTAAGAAAACACGTATTAAGACTTACTGGTATATCTAGATTTTCAATGAAGGATGATTGAAAGTACAAGTTGACGATAAAAGACAGGGGCGGATCCAGCCATTTAAAAAGGGGGGTTCCTAACCCAGGACAAAAAGGGGTGCGTGTGTTCCAACTACATGTCCCCATTAAAATGCATTGATCTTTAAACAAAAGGGGGGTTCCAACCCCCGGACCCCCCCCCCTCCTGGATCCGCGCCTAAAAGAGACGAATTTAGCTTCCCAATTGCTTTCCTATCACAATTTCCTTAAAAGGGAGTTGGTGCATACATAGAAGGTTTTAAACAAAGGTTTCCAAAGTATAAAATTGATGTCATCCTGCAAACGTTCAACGGTTGCCATCACATGTTTGTTTAAAAATCACATAAGACAACGGATATGTTCCAATTGTCGTTACCCCAATTGCTGAATGTCACATCACTGATTTAGACATTTTTTTACACCACGACAAATACGATATTTGCCACATGTGGAGCAGGATCTGTTTACTCATTTTGGAGCACATGAGACCACTACCGTTTTTGTTTGATTCGTGTTGTTCAACATTGTGTTTTCTATGCTGTGTTGTGTTGTGTAGACTGTTGTTTGGTTTCTGATATTTTTTATTCTTAAACATGGTGTTATCAGTTTGTCTTCAATTTATGAGTTTGGATATTCCTTAACTTCTTACGTATCTTTTACTTCTCTTTGAATATACAAATCAAGATAAAAAGATTAACAAAACGGAATCGCATGAAGTAAAAACTATTTGATAAGCAGCTCTTCTTGAATGAATAAATATATAGATGCAATATGTTTTGATAGATTTGGAGGTCAAATACAGTGTAACTATTAATATTGAATGAGATATTAGTCAATCATATGACGTCATAGCTTTTCCTAAAAAGGTAACGTGCAAAATCATCAATATAGTTTTCTGAACTTTGACATTATTATCAACTCTTACTTTTTCATTATCTCATTCTCTATTATAAAGAAGGTGCATTATGATTGAATCAACCGAGTTAATTTTGTTGACTTGTAGGTGTCAATTAGATATGGTCGCATATAAAGTTTTACGATTTTAAGCCATTGAAACTCATGTTCGAAAATGTCAGTGTTTCATTCATAAATCTTCAAGGAATTTCGATATAAAATATAGAAAGTGAAAATATATAAATATAAATTAGTATTATACACTTCAAAGGTCAGACTGAGCCGAAATATTCAAACAGAGCATACAATCTAAAAAAAAAGTGAATCAAATAAAATGATAAGTTTAATGGTTTCAATAAAAATTGCAGTATTTAAATGTGATTATATTGAATGGGTAAACAATGCACTTTATACATATTGGTTTATACTTTTGTTTTGTTGTTCTGTATTACTAGCCATCTAGGACTTCCGATTGACACGAGAATCACTTAAGGTGGCTCACCCCAATAGTGACCCCCGGTTGAATTTTTTTATTTTCACATATTCTATAGATTTTTTTTTTATACTGAATCCAAAAATGCAAAGAAAAAAGGGGGTCACCAGGCTCGTTTTCTCCTCAAATTCAGTGCTCTGATTCAATTATTTTAGTTTTAATGCTGATATTTCTTTTTTTTTCAATATGAACTCGGTTGACATATTGATAGATACAACAGAAAATTGCAAATCAGCAAAATTACAATTCACAAAATAAGTAATAGAAAAGTATCATAAAAATAGAAAACATTGGCCCCGAGGTCTTAGATTATGGGACTTAGTCTAGTGTTCCGGAAATCATGGAATTGTGATACGAGAAAAATTATCAGATGATTTTCGTGCAGGTAAACAAATCTTTAAATAAAATGTTAAGTATTAAGTCTGTTAAGTCTATAAAGATGTTTTTAAAGCATACTATACGGGCAGAGACATATATACACATATATGTCTCTGATACGGGTCACAAGTTTACCTGTTTTTGAAAGCTGTCCGATGACGTGAAGTTGTTTATATCGCTATCATTTGTTTACAGTTAATCCTTGCGTCATTGGCAAAACATTTTCAAAAATAAATATCCAAGACATCATTTAATTCAACCGGTTTTTAAGTGAATTCAAAATATGGTACGAACGGACCCAAGAGGCGACCGTGTAAGATGAGAATGCGTTTTGGGAGCGAAGCGGCACCAAATACCGTCGACGTCATACATGTGACTTTGTCAGTATTTATATATTCTTTTTTTTAATGTTATGCTTAAATAATGTATATTTTTCTCCTTTTAGACTTTTATGCGAAAAATAAAGAAAGCACTCTGAATTTCTGACCGTTCGTATTTCCTGTTTTGAAGAACGTTTTGCATCACTTGTTTACATCGTCAAGGGTGCTTTCATACACGCCCGCGTTCCAAGGTCGTCAAAGCTATTTTTGAGAAGACCCCTTAAAGCGACCGTTTCCATAGTCTCGATCATCCAGACGCTCCATATCCTATATGTAGAAGGTTATTTTAGATTTCAAATCACAAATTTAAGATAAAATCAATCAATTATCAGCAGTGTAAAGAACAACGTAGAGCGAGCATAACATTACAGTTATCATTCTTACTGCGAACTATAATTATATATTTATACATATAGGATATGGAGCGTCTGGATGATCGAGACTATGGAAACGGTCGCTTTAAGGGGTCTTCTCAAAAATAGCTTTGACGACCTTGGAACGCGGGCGTGTATGTTACATTACAGTAGTGACTGTGTACAGAACAACACAGAGCGATCATAACATCACTGCATTGTAAACTCAAGAGACATCGCCGAGCTGCTGCAAAGTGCTAACATCACCAATATAAAATAAAGAGATGTTGTAAGATTGCCAAAGAGACAACTATCCACCAAATTTCAAATAAAGTTGAGGTAAGCGATATGTCAACCAAACGGCCTTCAACAATGAGAAATTCCAATACTGTATAGTCGGCTTAAAATGCTTTGTTATGAAAAACATAACACAATTCATTGATAAAACTAACGGCTTAATTCATAACAAAACAATTTGTGAAAAACAAATATGACAAGCATTAACAATCACTGAACTACATGCTCCTGACTTTGGACTGGCAAATACAGAATGTGGCGGAGTAATCTAGTAAAATGCCATTATGACCCGGATATGAAGTTGGAGAACGGATCAATTGAGCGAGTGGAACAAACTTGACGTGGACATTAAAAGGAAGGAGAAATGTCGGAAGACTTAAGGAACATGGAGACGAATTGACAACAAGATAGAACAGACATGGAATGAAGGAGATTGGAGAAGTACAACAACAAGCAATATACTGAGTCAGATGTAAGGCTTCTGTTCGCGCCATACGCAGCACATGGCACTTTCAGAAGTTCCATGGCAACGTTCATTCAGAATTCAGATTGGCAAATTAATGGTTATATCATCGATACATTGGTATTACTCAAACCTTTTGAATCATTTTCCTGAAATTGGTGTGAGTGTTTCCGACATGCGGCATTGACGGCCATCTTATAATTCAGATCAGCAACAGAACCATAAAAATATAATTTTTAGCTTATCAATAAATTTTATGACGGACAATCACGTCATCCCAAATTTTTTACTCCAGTCATGTAAGTGGTTTCCAAAAAGAAAACGTTCCCCGTTTGGTCCTGATAAAACATGATTATATTTAGCAATGAACCACTAAACACAATGTCAATTAATAGCAATCGGTCGAAATATAATACCTGGTTCACGGTTAAAATAATTCTTCGATGTAGGCGAGATAACTCTGTACGCTACATATATATGAAACATGTAATGATGCTTCTCTTTGTTTCCAAACCCCTTTTCTAGTCTTAATAAAAAAAAATGTGTTTAGGAGATAACCTCAACTTTACGGGTCATAAGACTTCACTTTCAAACTTCCTTCGGGTAAGTCAAAGTTTATTGCGTGAACAGAGGAGTTTAAAATTAAATCCTTCTTATCAAACAATTAAAAAAAAAAAAAAAATTATTTAAAAAAGGAGAAAACATATATCATCAAACAAAAAAGCAATTAAAACCCGTTTTCTCTGTGAAGCCTGGTTAACAATTATATGATAATGGAGCGTCCTGATTTTCAACACTAATTACCGTTTTTATCCTTTTTTTTCGTTCGGAGGGGAGATAGGCTATATGGGCTAATATGATAATCCCGTTTAGATATTCAATCACAATGCAGGATTAAGAGGATATTTCGCTCCAGAATAATTTCTAAAGCATATTATGTAATTGTTATTCGGTATTCACACAGGGATACAGACTCATAGTACCTGCCAGTTGCCTTATATCCCCTTTGCATGACGGTTCCGGAGATATAAAAAATTCACAGAGAATATGAGCCTATATTCCATGTAAGATCCCGAATAGCATATTATATTTGTTCGATTTGTGTATTACATACACTGCATTGTCATTGCTTTAAACATTTGATGATATTATAGTTTTGGTGAAGTTCATCAGCATGTTAGATTTGATGATAAATGCATCACTTCCTAGATAAGAGAGTAAAACAGTAGTTTAAAATCTTAATTTAAATTAACCATTTAATTCTTTAAATTAAAGACAGATATATTTGAAGCAACTCGCAGAAAAGCTTGTTTTCCATACATAAAAACATCCATATAATATATATAAAACATAGGGTGATCTGCGAGTTGCAAGGAATTCAATGGTTGTTGGTTTGTTTAAGGGTCTTTCAATAATAATTTATTGAATACGATTTTAAATTAGGTCAAACATGGATTTTAACACAATATTACCAATCATACAAGCTACATGTACCGTAAAACAGTAAAGTACACATGAAGAGATTATACAGTATCATTGATATCAATTGTGAATCCAGACGAATGTTGACAGTGAAATTGATCAATATGTGACACAAATTGTTTATTACAATTGTGTTATAGTACATGACATCTGACATAATAATGGCGCATGTTTTTGTCCAGTCACTTTTGGTTCGAACATAAAATCTTGGTGGTATTTAAAATTGAAATATTAGTTGTAATTCCTCAGGGTGATCCATTGTCTACTTTACAATTGTTTGTTTAACTTATATCTTAAAATGATATTAAATTGACGACACAATTTATTTATATCACGCCGAAAAAAGAAAAGTCAAGTAGGGTTTAGGTCTTTTACATACACTTTTTAACATTATAACAGTGCATTTGTCGATAACATGAAAAATTACAGTTTAATTCGAATAAATTTGGCAGAGTGGATATTGAACGGTTCACCCCTACAAAAGGCTTAAATGGTAGCCAGCTTCTACTTATTATCTCTGATCAGTAATAATATGTAAAAAAAATGTCTGTCTAATGTTTCAAATTTTGTATAAACTGAAAAAAAGCCATCCATTGTTCTATTAATAAAATTTTGCATTTGAAAAGCAAAAAAAGTTAATATACTGACATTCGGTCATTTTATTTAATTTGCAAATTTAAAGAGATGTATCTGCATGAAGATGTACGTATATATGTATATCTTAAAATGACTCTAAGCACGAGTGTTTTGATCTATCAAAGGATAAGAAAACAAATGTTCAATTTTGAGAAGTCCTTGACCCTTGAATCCACTTTTCGAACAGATACCTCATTTATTACTGTATGTGTATTGATATGATCTGTCAAATAAAATAACAAATCTATTGTGACAAAATATTTTAAGACCAAATATACATGAGAATCAAGTCACCATGTGTTTTACATTCATGACTTTGGTGCTTGAAAGCTAACTGCACTGTACATTAACTGCATGCTATCAACAATAGCAAAACTTCCTTTTGGAAGTTTATTTTGAATGCGTAAAATTTATCTGACTATTCAACAAGGTCATACTGTAAATGCCTGTCCCCAGTCAAAAGCGTGTGCATTTGGGGTCGTTGGTTGATGTCTGTTATATCTGTTTTTTCGTGTATATATATATATTGTGTTGTCATAAATTAGAAAGTCTGTTTTCTTGATCTAAATATTTCATATTTGAAATGGATTTGGCTCTTCCTTTTTTAGGTCCCTTTGGATATATAGCTTCCATTGCTGATACGTACTATACATCCATCACTTTCAAATGTTTGAAATTGAGCGTTCGGGATGAAAATAAATCAAGAAAAGCGCTTCAGAGGCAGGTTATTTAAGATGTGTTGTTTGCATTGTAATGTCTGGGCCTTTTATAGCTGTCTATGCGGTACGTGTTTTGCTCATAGTCAAAGGCCAAATAGTTAATTTGATCCACGTCATGTGAAATGGGGTGAATATTCTTCTTAATTGCAATCATAAAACATCTTCTTTTTTTCGAATGACCAAATAGAACATTTTTTTACATACATGTCACAGTATTTGGCCTTAATTTTTACTAAACTTTTTTCTGTAAAATTCTAAATCTGTGTAATGATGTTGCATTCATGGTTAGTTTTAAGTGTAATAGGATAAATATGCTAGTCATTCTATTTCTTATTCATAGATTAAGAATGTATCATGAACAGAAAAAATAGTTCATGCAACCTAAAAAAAAAATACTGTCCCGCCTCAATTAATAAATGCTATGTCAAACTGGCCAATAAACTATTTGTTGTAAACAAGTTATTTGGAATATGACAGAAATTAGTAGATATAGTTGGACGTTTGACGTCCATATAACTTATTTACACAAATAAAAAAAAAACGTGAAACAAACAAATATATATTTATATTTTTAGTGTGTGAAGTAGAACAAATAATTATGCACATTTGTGTCATTTTTTTGTGACTTTCTTACATTTAGATAATTTTTATATATGTATGCAAATAAATAATATGACTGTTACAGTTGTATAATTACACACACACACTCTTTTAATCATTTTAAGTTCAGAATCAGATAATTTTCGTAAAATTAAATTGTCATTTACATAATCATAACATTAATGCCTCTCGACAAAAATAACGAGAGCAGTAGTCAAGAGAGCAAGCAGGTTCATACATATAAAAATATGAAATTGTGGTATGATTGCGAATGAGATAAAACTCAACAAGAGACCAAATGACATGGAAAAAAACAACTACATGTCACCGTACTGCTCTCAACAATGAGTAAAACCCACACCGCATAGTCAGCTTTAACAGGCCCCGCATTGGCAAATGTTAAACAATTTAAAGGGGAAAACGTATAGCCTGATTTATGTATAAAACAATAAATGAAAAACAAATATGATATGCAGTAACACACGACAACTACTGAATTATAGGCTCCTGGCTTGAAACAACATATACAGAATGTTTGTGTTCCCCCAACCATCCCCTGACCCGGGACAGTGGTGTAATAGCAAAACATTTATAGCACACAATATAGAAATCTGTCGAAGAAAGACTTGGTCACTTTTGGAAAGTTGTCTCATAGGCAATCATTCTATACTTCTTATTTTAAAATTTACACATCAGATAAAAACAAGACACACAACATGAGAAGAATTTAGTTAGCAAGTACAGACCTGAGAGTACTCTCAGTTAATGAAAGCTAATTCAAAGCCAATAAAAAACTAATAAAACAGGTATCTAAGACTAAAATATCAGTCGGTATTCATCCATCGTATTTAGTGTTAAAACGTAATATAAACTCTCAGAGAACAGCATGATCTTGTGCAAGCCAAAATAAGAGTATCGACAGAAAGCTGTCATAGAACTCGGACAGGTCTATGTGTGGTCTTAGTCTTTAAAAGTAAGAATAAACGAGGCCTCTTAAGATTATCATCAAATAGAACAAATGGTGGAATGATTGATTGGCGTTAAACGCCACTTTCTTCACTATTGGCCATTTCGTGGCAGACAGTTCTTTGTTGTTTGATCGGAATACCCGCAAAGAATTGCCGACCCCTACAGCATGTACAGGAAAAGGGAGGATGGATGTTGTTTTGCCGATTGGTTGATTGATTGTTGGTTGCTTAACGTTCCGTGGCAAATATTTCATGTATGTTCAGGACGAGAACAAATTAACCATAAATACAATGTGTAGATCCTGTAAAAGCCCGTCCGGAATGACATCGGTGAAATTTTGACTGCCACGGGAAAATGATGGTATATTGAACTGGAACAGAAACTTAGCCTTGAAACAGGCCACATACGAACTCCTCAACGAGTGGTTACAAGGATTTCAGACGTGCAAGGAGCGGCATTAGTTTTGGACAAGATAAGTCTAAATGACAATAATCCTTCATTACCACAGTGAGTCGATTCTGCAACTATTCCTTTTGGCTTTTTCCATTTATTGATATCCTAAGAAAAGACACAAGACTAATTTATTTATATTCGGACAACCTTGTTAAGAAAAATAACAATTCGCGCGGGCATCTAAATAAGGAAGTTATATTTAGTGACGTTTTTATAATTTAATGTGAATATTCTATCATGATTTTCTATAAAAACATATAAATAACAGTTTCTTTGTTTTTAATAGTGAAGGAATGTCGAATAAATTAAGTCGTGTGTACTGGCTAGTATTCCTCATGCCGTCACAGCCAGAAATCAACGGTAAAAGGTAAATGACATTTAATGAGAATTTGATCTTTTTGGAAACAATAAATTCTTCCTATTTAGTCATCTTTTCTGATCTATGTATAAATATACTCTTCATAGTTTGTAGAATTAGAGTAAACAAAACCATCAAACATAAAGGTATGTGAAAACGTTTATATTTCCTGTATTGGTTTAACAATAAAAATATTAAATAAATAGTTATAATGTTTTGTTTTAACAAAAATGAAAAAAAAAATATATGAATTTATCTGATGAAGGTTTTTTATTTAAAACATTATACCCTTCTATCAATATGTTAAATACATTTTTATGGAAGTATTCAATAAACGTTTTAACTTATATATATAAATGTGAACAAATAAAGACATGAACTTTTGAAAACATGGCATATCAAACTTTAGAATATATTCAAAACAAACTCAATGAACATGTATACATGTTAGTTTTGTGAAATCTTGAATCGATCCTCATGAGAACCATTTGTGGTCAGCCACCTTAGTCTTGACTTTGTAAAAAACTTTCGAACAAAACATAAATAGTAACTAAATAAACATTTATGAAGTAATTTACATAATAAATATAGTTGTTAAATTTCATTTCAGATAAATCATGATCTTTCTTATTTGTGCCTTTATTTTTGTTTCTGAAATATCCTGCTTACATATTCTACCCTGTGAACCTGGTGATCCGGGTCCTTTAGGATGTGATCAGTTTGTGAGGAACGGGGGACAACTCGGTGTCGGACAAGCAAGTAATCCAGGGAATGTAGGATCATTTGGAATAGGAAGCGAAAATTCTATTGGGTCATTAGCTAACGATGTATCTTTCTTGAACAGTCAAAATATAGCAGGAATGCAGTTTATTGATCCAACGCAGATTGCAAATCCTTCTCAGTTTGTTGATCCTACAGCACAATTTCTGGACCCTACAGCACAACTACTAGACCCTACTACACAATTTTTGGACCCTACCACACAATTTTTAAATCCTACATCTCAGTTCA
Source organism: Mytilus edulis (assembly GCF_963676685.1). Classification (NCBI taxonomy): domain Eukaryota; kingdom Metazoa; phylum Mollusca; class Bivalvia; order Mytilida; family Mytilidae; genus Mytilus; species Mytilus edulis. The sequence goes on along the minus strand of NC_092346.1, from coordinate 61,729,165 downwards.
TCGACCCTACATTTAGAGACCAATCGTTTGCTGTGCCTGCAGGTCAAATTGACCCTTCACTCCAATTTATTGACCCGACACAAATTGTAGATCCGTCGTTTAATGAAGCAGTTGGTGTAGGACAAATTGGACAGCCAATTGGGCCTCTCACAACTGGTTTAGAACTCGTTGGTGGTAAATCTAAGATCCCAAGGGTCTATTCAAAGGGGAAATTTATGACAAAGGGTAAAGTTATTGCAAAAGGATATCCAAAAGGAATGATAAAAAAGAAATCCATGGGAGGATATCCAAAAAGATTGATGGTCAGGTATCCGAAAAAATATGTTAAAAATATTCATGGATATCCAAAAGGAAAAATTCCAACGTATAGTAAATATCCAAATGTATACCAAAAAGCCTATAGAAATCCAAAGAACTATAAAGTAGTAAGATATTTGAAGAAAAAATACATGATTGGAGGATATCCGAAATTTGGTCTGGGGATGCAAACTGGATATAGAAAGGGCAGAGCGTACTCAAAAGGATATCCAAAATTCAGCATCAGTAAGTAATTCATTTGATGTCTGATAATCTTCATGTAGTATTGTTTAAAAGGAACTAAAGCTAATATTATTATTTTTTTTGAAGTTGTGAAACATTGATACCTGGTGGGTTTTTTTACAGCATTCAAATGCATTTTTCTCAAAAAGACTAAATTTTGTGTGAAAGGAGGTACTCTCAATATTAACATTTTGGAAGCATGATATAATTATAGATAAACCCGTAAATGACAAAAATTATATAGCTAAAAAAACAGTGCAATACTGCTTAATCAAAACATAATCATATCAACTCTGATAAAAAACAACATAAAATCTCTATCAATGTCATTCAAAACGAATTAAGAATGATTTATTTATATTTCTGGATAAAATTAACATATACCGCCTTAAAAAGAGGTATGAATTCCCATGTATATGTTTCCCTCGTGCCATGATAATCGGAAAGTCAATAAGACCTAGTTATTTTTTTATAATAAAGATTTTAGATAAAGTGCTAAAAGGAAATTTCTGCAAATTTTTATATTCATGTAAACATTGCAAAAGAGCACAGAATTAATGTAAAATATTTAGCATCTCTTTTTGAAAGGATATATATATATAGTAATATATGTTGCTGCTTGTTTCTCTTTCAATGCATATTGGTGTGATATTTTTAATTAGTTTTTTTTTTCATTTCTTACAATGTAAAATCAGCTGTAAATTAACAAATACCTGTATTTTATTTCCATTTTCTTTTCAGGATCTAAGAAATCATTTGGTGGATATTAAACCTTTGAGTAATTGGACCATCTTAAGAAGACGGAGTCTAAAGTTTTATTTAGGTCTATTTGTGTATTATTTATAATAAATTGTTATTTATTTTTCAATACAATAGTATTTATTTTAGTTATGTTAAATTTTTGGTAACGCACTATAATGTATTTGATAAGTTCTTAGATAGTCCCCTCAATGACATATGAGTTAAAAATACAGAACAAAAGGATACTTGAGTAAAATGATTTTGTGTAAGTGCCAACACATATCTATTGTCTGTGATGATCAGATTATGTACATTATAAGAAATCTTTATCACAGATTCATGTGTACTATTGAATTATTCATTTCAAGTTTGTTATCCTTCACAACCTGTGTACACATACAAAGCACATAAAGGTTCACTTTAGGCCAAATATGACCTTCAAAGTTAACTTAATAATAAAATATGATCAAATTGGCCATAACTTGGTTCTTCTTAAATGGATCTATTTCAAAAGCCTTAGTTACTACAATGTTAAACAAATCTCTTCATTAGAGTACACTCTAGTCTTCTAAGTCAGCAAAAACGATGATTTTGTGCATTTATCGTACATAACAGCTTGAATAAAATTTTGGCCGCAACCTAGGATCCAAAATGTTCTGTAGCTAAAAGTTGCCAATGATAAAGTTGAATCCGTAGACACAAAAACTTTCTGGATCAACAGGGAAGGATTAAATTAGACTCATGATTTGGTTTGTACTAAGGAACACGACAGGTGTCACATGTGGATCAGAATCAGCTTTCTCTCACGGGGCACCTGATATCACACCAAGTTTTTAGTGGGGTTCATGTTGCTCAGTCTTCAGATTTTCGTACTGTTTATATGTTTGTTATTTTTTTTTATAACCACGGTGTTGTTTGTTTATTTGCACCTTAAGAGTTTAAATGCAACTTTTTTTCTTGTTGACTGTTTCCGAAACTCTGTATTTTTATGTGAGAAACATTCGATATTAGGTAAAGTCATTTTCATAACAACGTGGACAAGATCATTTTAAAGCGCGTTCAGGTTATCAATTAACTATGGGGTCGCCAAAGGTTCTAAACGACTAAATTAGATAATATACATTTTAAATAACTAGTCGAGGACTTAACCTTGTGTGTTTATTTAAATCTCGATACTGAATAGTACCATTAAGTTATAAAAGGCCCGTAAAAATGTAAAACAATGCAAATGAAAAAAAACTAAAGGCCTGATTAATGTACAAAAATATAAACGAAAAGAAAATGCGATACACAGCAACAGACAACAAATACTGGTGTATTAGAAAGCTCCTGACTTAACGCATCAACTCATAAAAAGCTCATAAACAACTAACGAAGATACAAAATACACAACCTTCTAATCTGAAAGTACTCGCAATTACTGATTGCTAGTCACAGTATAAGTCAATAATATCTTGTTAAAAAAATCACGTACATATATCTGAGACTGGTATGTTATGAATAGTTGAACGAGATTTCAAGATCGGTAAACTGCATACTGATGCTATTGTCCCTTAATTATCCGTTTTGTGTTGTGTTGACTTAAAAGAAAGACCATAGATTAAAGGAAGAAATGTGTAAGTTTTCAAAAATAAGCAAAGAACTAAATTTTCTCAAAATCCATGGTGTTTAATAAATTAAACAGTAAGAAGCCATGTTGAAACGATAAGAGATTTTCGATTATCAGTTGTTATGTAAAAATTAATTTTAAAATCAAAGGTCATGTTTGAATGGTCATCTTCTGTCGCACGATAAATATTGGTATGAAGTTTAACTTTTCAATCTTCCCCCATGAAATATAGCAATTTCCTGAACAGAACGAACTGGAATTTACTTAAAATTAATTAAAATGCATCAATATATATTTTATGTGATGGCGGATGACGATACATATTATTCGATGTGAACTAGGAATGATAAAAACAAACCTAATTTATTCAGGGCATTACTATTTACAGGTATTATTAAAGGTCGTTTTTTTGTTGTTGTATTTAACTGTAGAAAGAAAAACAAACCTTTAGAATGAAATTCAAAACAGTGTGGCTGTGGCCATTGATTGACACATTAAATTCATCCATTGACTGGGATAATTTACTTGAACGTGTGTCTGTAACGACCACTGTTCACGACGTACCTACGATAGACATTTAAACTGTGGGGTCACCAAAGGTTTCTTAACGCCTTTAATTATAAAATAATTCGAAAAATTAATCAGGAATTACCTTTATGTTTTGATTTATACAATTGATATAAATCAAAACATCGTGTTATTCCTGATTAATTTTTCGAAATACTTTAAGGTGTTGAGGACCTTTTGTGACCCCATAGTTTAAGCGTCTTTAAAAAGTACACAGTGAGCAATGGTCGTTACATACAAACGTTCATCTAAATTCTCCCAGTCAATGGATGAATTTAATGTGTCAATCAATGGCCACAGCCACACTATTTTGAATTTCATTCTATATAACACGACAGTATTGCTGTCAGCTTTCAGTTTGTATTTTTTCGATTTCAATAAAATTGCTGCCAGAAAGCATGTATAATGGTTAATGAACATTTCAATAAGATTGATGCCGGAGAGCATGCTCATGCAGTATATAAGTAAGGAGATGGAGTATGATGGAAAGTAAAGCAACACATAGACTTAGGGACATGGTGGTAAACATTAAGTCTATCGGAATGATTTTGCACCTGTTCTATTGGTTGTCTTAAACATTTTTTTTAACTTTAATATCAAGAACAGCAAAACAAGCGCGGTTTCTCTGCTTTAAGTGTATGTTTTAGTGTGAATGTACTTATTTTGTATCATGGATGGATATGGCATATCCTTTGTTTTTCTATAATAACTATAAGACTTTTAAGTCAACGAACGGTCTTCGACAAAATGTATCAATTCTATGTTAGCTATAAAGGGCCCCGGAGGAATACTATATTTAAATAAAAATCTATGACCAGATTCATATAATAAACGAAATATAATAATGGTAGGTAGCGATCAACGACAACTCGTTGATTGCAGATTCGTGGCTTAAGACAGGCACATTTAAAACATGTTACTAGGTTAAATAAGTTTGTGAGCGCTCAATCGTTGATTGCAGAATCATGGCTTAAGACAGGCACATATAAAAAATGTTACTAGGTTAAATAAGTTTGCGAGCTCCCAATCCTACCCTGAACAAGTGACAGTTGTGTAACAGCACATCATAAGAATATATAAAAATAACTTATACTGGTTCAAAGGACAAAACAACGCACTTAAAGAGAAAAGACGAAAAAAACCTAACTAAGAGAACACCGACTAGAAGTATTTACAAATAAAATTCAGAACAGGCAAGGTTAACGAGTTTATGCTTTCTATAATCATGTTATATCAATTTGTTGACTTTTAAAAAAGCGTGTACATAGGGCAAACCTTGTAAACCAAAACATTGAAAAATAAAGTTTTCAATTATTTTATATATGTATTCTTTCTATAAAATTGTACATCTTTTATATAAGTTAGTTGCGGGTTCTGATTCGGGAATGTTTTTCTGGAAGAAAATTTGTGATGATTTTTTCACTGTTCCTATTGATGATTCTTGTTTTTCTGACTCCTTGATATAATACGAATAATATTTGTCATCATTGGAAATCTGGACATGCTTTTTATCACCTTTTTGTCCTAAGTTTAATTTTGGTATACTTGAAATCCACTTTGCTATTCGTCCAGCTCCATGACTCTTTGAAGTTGTCGGGAAATCTATCATGTTTGACTCTCCAATACCACTTGTTGTCGGGAAACCTATCATGTTTGACTGAGCAATACCACTTGTTGTCGGGAAATCCATCATATTTGACACTCCAATACCATTTGTTGTTGGAAAATCTTTCATGTTTGCTAAATGTGACATTTCAAGATTACATTTTGTCGGGAAATCTATCAATTTTGGCACCCCAAAATTACTGTCATCCGATGTGCTTACTTGTTTTTGATTTCTTTTGCTTTTATTTTGTCTTGGTTTTCTACTTTTCCCTTTGCTTCCAATGTTTTTTGCAATGTTTTCGTATTCTTTGAGTCTGGATTGCTTAGTGCTATTTATGCAGCTTTTTTTACTAATAGGTTGATCTTGTTTATTCCTATCGGTGGATAAGTTCCTTTTCTTACCAGCGGAACTCTTTTTCTTTATTTTCGGCTTCCTTTTCTTAGAACGTGATCTGTTATTATCTGATTTTGGTGCTACCGTCAAGGTTGACATTGTATTTATATATGGAAGCTGTTCGCCAATTTTGGGGACCATTTGATTTGGTACGTAAAACATTTTCACGAGATTTGCGAAATACTTACGCGACATTCCTCGAATTCTCCATAATTCATCAATGTGACGAATACGCTTCCGTTTCTTTCTATACTTTACTATCTTCTTTGCTAACTCCTTAGGAATATCTGCTAGCTCCTGCAGATGTCTTGCCGTTGCACAGTTAATATTAAACATTTTCACAATTGTATATGGACCACTTCCATTCCCTAATTACGGTCACGGCTTACACTAACGCCATTGACGTTACCTTAGGAGATCGGGGTACCATGACAATACTGTGACGTTGTCTGACTACTACTGTGTAGACAGATGGACACATAATATGGATGAACTAACGTGCGCAATCACTTGTACAAATAATTTTGTTTTTTCGTAACTAAGACGAAATTTGTAATATAAACATCTAAATTTTCCGTTTCCCGTTAAAAAAAAAACCTATAGGTTAGGTATAGGAATATGTTATTTTATTAAGTCAAATTACGTTGAATCTTTTATCATTTCAAATGTTTCATTGACAACATGAAGTCGACGAACGTAAGAGTTGAAATAAAATTTACATAAATTATAAAATAATCCTTCGTACCTTGTTTTAAAGGGGCACTAGCTGTCAAATTCATTGTAACCGATTTGACTCAAATTCTCATATTTGGTTTATAACAATGTAAAACATTTATCCAAACTATCAAAAGTCTAAAATAAACAGTTTACAGAGCATGGGGGAGATAATATATAGGTTCGTTTCGTGTGTATTTTAGTCCAGACGCCATCTAATTAACTATCGATTTGAGCTCAGATGACCATATAAGCGATGTAAACAAAAATAAAGATACGAATAGATTAAACCAACACGTGCAATTGCATTTTTAAAGGTCTGTTTGATTTTATTTTATAGATTAAAAATAGATGTTTCTCATTGTTTTTAACCATATAAGAATGATTTTATGTGCATCGAATTAGTAATCAAATGATTTACCGTAGTTTCACTTTCATTGTTGACATTCTTTTTCTTTAAATAACCAGTACACGTACAATGCATGCGTTGTCAATCTCTAGCTAGGGGTTAACTTGAAGTTCACATGAATACCGGTTAGAATGATGATGACGTTTTCACTTGCAAGTGAATCAGTCAAAAATTATGTTTAATCGCTTATTTCAACAAAATTAAAGGAAATTGATTGCTAAAAGCAAATTATTATTTCATTATTCCAATTTGATTAATGATTGATCTAAAAAAAATCATACTTTATTTTTTTATATATATCTTAGCTAGTGCCCCTTTAAGAAATTTATTTGACAGAAATTTGGTGTATCAAAAACGTATTTAGAAACCAAAACTTGAACAACAACGAACAAAGAACAACACATTTAACACCACCTCACGCTTGTATTATAAAATAAAAATAAATAACAACAGTTTAGTATTTTCTAGGCCAATCCTATCTAAAATTACGAATCCCCTCCCCCCCCCCCCCCCCCCACCAAAAAAAAATCCTCAAAACTGAAAGTGTTTGTACAATAAAATTGAAAAATAATATAGCCGTCTTAGTGGGTTTATATGAATTTTTAGATTGTTTTATGCATGTTTTATAGGCCATTTATTATTTGTACCGCCCATAGGTCCATAAATTATTGTAGTGTTTATCAACAAAGATTTTCAATTTCATTTTAATGGAAAAACGAGCAGAAATGCATATAATTTTTTTTTTTGGGACCTCTTGATAGATATAAACCTATGGTTTCAGGAAAGGTATCACTGTAATTGGTTGTAATTTTCCTTTGGACCAATATTTGGAGACCTTTGTGACATGTTCACCCCCCTTTTTTGCAATATTTTGTATCAAAGAAATGCAGATTGTTGCCATGGTTGTTGCCTTGGATCCGCCAGTGATATATACATGCATATACATGCATACCACAAATATTAAGCCTTATTTGTTAGAAAGGGTGGGAAAGAGGGTGTTTAAAAATTTTGAGTGTCAATTTTAAGTTTTTTTCCTAACTGTGTATTGCTACCTGAGTCAGATCTTAAAGTGGCATCGACAAGGTTATAGTCCGCATGAAACATATAAACCTATTAAGTATTTTTTTTCTGGAATCCTGTCATGGAGTACTAGTTTTCAATACCTATATAAATGATGGGAGAGTGAGAGAGCATTTAAAAAAAAATGTACACTGAACTGCAGTGCATCTTTAGTTTGGAGCATGGCGTGCACACTACTTTTTGCTTTCTGAGAACACAAAGGAATTTATGTCACAACATCTGGACCTAATCCTTCATAAAAATAAAATATAAAAAATATCAAATATTACGACATTTCAACAAGTCAAGTACATGAGTCTGTGTGAATTTTCCTTATAATTCTATTCAAATATTTGCACAATGATAATGATAATAAACGTGTAACACTAAATAGAAATGCACTTAATAGAAAAATTCCTGGTCGTTTAACAAATCTACTATGTTTTCAAAACATTCTAAAATTGAGTATTGCGTTATTTAAATCCTTCAGCATTTGTACATTGTATAGAACACATATCCTGAAGTTTGAAACCAATCACAAAACTATTACTGTAATAGATAAATATTTGCGGAGAAAAAAGGGACCAACGAATCGAATCGACTGTTTTAACAAACAAATCTTGTAACTAAGCGATTTTCTAATTCAGAAAAAATAATATCAAACAAAGAGATTTCCATCCTCGTTAGGATTTGCTATGCCAGTGTAATGTGCCGGAAACAATACTGATTAAACTGTTTTCGTGACCGATAGTAGGAGGACATGATTGAAAGCAGATAAATATATTTGTTGACTTTCCTATTGCGGTGTAATTTTCAAAATCCCATGTTACAAATCAAAATTAAATCCATGTCATTAAGAATTGAGCATAACTAGTATTTATCAGAAGTTCTAATAAATGAATACATGCCTGCTACATTATTTGGCTTCTGTGACAATACAATGGCTATAAAGTCAACGACTGGAACCTGATTTCAGATTAAAATGTTAGGTGACACACGTTAACTTGTTTTCTTAAGCCCATCCTTGAACTGTTAAAAGCAATCGTTAATTGATCGATTATAATAATCATCACGATTCTACTAAATGTTACTACAGCTGCATGCTTTAAATTTCCAAGCTTTTAAATATTCCGAAACCGTTAACTCGATAGGCAATTGTTTGTCGCCGAGCTTGCTGTATTTGATTTAAAAAGTAAGGGCATCTACTACACATGTTTGACCAATGTGATTTGTTTTGTCCTTCTGTCTTATGATTATGTCCTTAAACAAGTTTCTTTCCATTTTTTTCTTTTTTGGGATTTAGTGATTGCAACTCACTCCAAAATGATTTAACGGAAAACGTCATGTGTTATAGATGGTACATTTGTAAACTTTTGTTAAATTTTCCCTAATATACCAACATCTTGTGATTAGAGGAAGAATAAGTACTGGTATATTCATATTTTCGGTATTTAATTTAGATCGTTTCAAGAATTTTTCTATATATTTCTATGACATGATTTCTTGTATTCAGAATACGTGTGACTTAAAACATTATGAAGTTTACTTAATACATAAATTATCTACAGGAACATGTTAATTTGGTCAGATCTGTCCGTTCTTTTCTTATCTGGTTACTTTTTTCATTTAATTATTTGTTGAATGCATACATCGAATCGAGAGAGAAAAATTCGGTAGTATATTTTTTCCTTTTTTTTTTTGGACATTTATTTTAAAGAATATGTGCGTCTTTACTTTGTATGAAATATTTGTCATTGCATTCAATATCTAATCAATGAAAATTTCTGTCATTTTATGTCTTCTTTGAAAAGACATAAGATATAGAGATGATATGGTATGAGCCTGTGCCAATGAGACAACTCTCCACCCGAGTCACAATTTGAAAAAGAAAAACCACTATTATACTATTAGGTCAAAGTACGGTATTGTATGTTTCATCTTTTAAAGTCATAAGAAACCTCAAATTAAAAAAAAATATGCATATGTTTTTTTTATAACTAAATGGATAGTTTTCATTATACAAATTATGTACATCTACTTTTTTCTGAGGAAAATTCCTGTAATTTGTCCACATGTAGAAGAAGTTTACTTATTTTAGGAAGCAATTCGCCGACATATTTTCCGTATGCATAGTGACCTAAGCGTAAAATATGCCAAAACTCAAACTGTAATCACTGTAATATTACAGAAGATTATGAACACTTTTTTATTACATGCCACTTTCTTGATAAATTTTGGAAAGACATATTTAATCTGTTAGAAAAAGTTAAACTTGGAAAACACATTTTAACACTAAAAAATTTGATTTGGGGTTACAAAATAAATGATATAGAATATTATGATATTAATTTTTTTCTTACAGTTATTATATTTTCAATTCACAAAATACACTATTTGTCAGAGTTTAGAACAAAGAAGATAAATGTATTTTCTGTTTTTAAAACTGAGTTTAGAAATAGGCTCGTTCTACAAAACAATTTTTTTAACCATGAAAGAAAAGGAATATTAGGAAAATTATTTAAGTGTATTTGAATTGTTTGAACTGATAACATGGTTGGTAAAGTTATCATTGTGTATTAATTAATTTATTATCTAATTTTGTATTTATTTATGATGCTTGATAGACATTAATTACAATATTTATATTATAATCTGGTACGAGGCATTATACATTACAAAAAAAAAAACCAAAAAACAGCATAGTTGTTCTTTGATTACTGTACGACTATTATTCTTTCAAATTATAGCTGTCTTACCTGAATAATGATGTAGATCAAAGATAATTACAATCTTTTTCGATATTGATTGAAAAAACCGTTATCCGGAAACACATGGAAACTGATAGAAGTCATCCCAAACTCGGATGAACTATGAAAATTTTCCGAAAATAAGACTATATAATATAAATACTTTAATATAATTAGAATAGCATTATTTGTCTATATTGATGTAATATTTATAATATTTTGTAAACGACTAACAATATGCAGTTTATCTACCTGAAGAATCCCTGAACTTCTGGTACTAATGAAACAGCGACCTTCACTGAGATAGCTGTGTCAGTGGAGTAATTGTTAACAGCGAGCAATACTGTTGTTGAATAAAAAAAAAAAAAAAGCGTAACCCTCCTGGTAAAAATCCGGTGATCGCAATACGCATGGATCTGTCATTAAAATAAACAATTTAAGTATCTGATTGTAAATGTTAAACACGTGCTCAATACCTATGCTTTTTGTGATTTGTTTACTATAAGGTGACAATCGGTAAACTTCGGCTTCAAAACACGGCATTTAATGAGCAGCCATATTTGTTAAGTCATAACAGACAGAGAGAAAAAAAAATTGACGATTATACGATATATTTGCGTAAAAAATGAGAAAATCGTGCACAGAGGACTAAGTTTATGATATATACATGCATTGGTTCAAGAATTGGATAAACATTATTTTTCACCGCTCACTCGTTTCATATGACTTTAATGATTTTTGTATTACTGTATTTTATTTCTTTAACATGATGACTACACAAATAGAATGCTAAAATCGGTAATACAAAAAATTAGATTTTCATGAAATACGATTTCAATAAGAAATTCTAGTGAGATGTGTTGAAAAAAAAAGAAAACGTTTTCGTAATTAAATTGTCTATACTAGTATATGTTCTGCTAGGCATAATAATTGTCGATATTTGTATTATTAAATCTGCCTGTTTGATGACCTTAATATTATCAAAAATCGTGAGTGATGGTAATTTTATTTGATTGGAACAAACCAATAACCTCCGTTTTCGTCATCTTGGTTCAAATTGAAATTTGATTATGACGGGTATGGAATTTAAGGACGTGCATGGGAAAATATTTTGTTCATCCTGCTAATAACAGTTTTTGCTTGATTCCAAAGCCCGTCATCATTTTGGTAACATGAACTTGGCTTTGTGTCACTACAACATGCAATGTCGCAATTATGCAGAAACACACATCTATAGGTGACACAAGTAAAATGTCATTATCTCTTTTGAAACATATACACCGTATTTACAGTTGTCCATACATAGCTATAAGAAGTTGTAGTATGAGTGTCAACGAGACAACTTTTCATCCAATTCACAATTTGTAAAAGTAAACCATAATTTTAGGTCAAAGTACGGTCTTCGACACGGAGCATTGGCTCACACCGCACATCGAGCTAAAAAGGGCAAGACAAATGACTAGTATATATCGGTTTTAGAGGATCAAATCAGAAATAAATCCATTTTGGACCTTGCTACCTATATATGTTGACTTTTGGTGTCCTCCAAAACTGTTGTACAGTATTCAGATACGACTAAGCCTGCACAGAAGGGCCTAAAGTTGGTACAATGGTTGAAACGAAGAAATATGATAAAATTGGGTCAATATAAATAACGTTGTAAAGGACCCAAATCTCCCCGTTTAGAACAAATTTAACCGTTCAATACCACTGATCTCTCATCAAGTTAAAATAGATTGAGTTAAAATACAGGATTTTTTTCAGTATGTGAAATCGTCAACAATTGAAATCGATAAACAGTCAGAAAAGCGAAACGCCATCATATAACAAAATAGAGAATATAGCGTTTTATTTGATTAATACAGCTTTATTTTAGAAATTTCTTTGTCATATTTTATCTTTATTATATAATATCTGACGAATTTAATCCAAGTATTTTAATCTTACTGCAAGAAACATTCCTCTTAGAACACCATTCAAGACATTCAAGTACAAAATGTAATTGTTGAAGAGTTATTATAGATGAAATAGATGCTCCGCCTTGCTGTGTTGAAGACCCATTATTGTTTGTGGGCTGTTTTCTGCTCATTGGTCGCGGGTTGTTGTCTGTTAGGCAGCAACCATTTGATTTTCTGGGGGGGCTATGGTTTTTTTTCTGGACAAACAATCTATTTTTTTCGCGACAAGTCGAAAACAATTTTTTTCTTTCAATTTTAGCATTCCATATAGTGGCAGCTGAGGGTGAAACAAACAATTTTTTTTCTCAGAATCAAAAACAAATTATTTTTTTCTCCCCCCCCCCCTCCCCCCCCGAAAATCAAATGGTTGCTGCCTTAGACACATTCCCCGTTTCCTTTTCCAATTTTATCCGTTGTTGTCTTGTTGGACCCTTCTTCAAATATCCCCTCCAAGAATTATTCATCAACCGTTTTACGTTGGCTCAGGTTGACCTCTTGGTCGATTTAAAGCTGTACCATTCAATTATATACTACCCAGGGTGCAGCATTTCGTCCGTGACAAGGTCAATGGTGTTTCCGATGTAATATCTTTGGTGAAGTGAAACAATGATTGAAACTAAATGCTTCTATCGATATTCATCTATTATAGAGAAACACTTAATTGTGCATATTTTCCCAACCATTTCTGCGAATTATTGGTTCATTAATAGGAATTAATAGCGTCAGGAAAATGACCTATTAATATTAAACTTTTTGTTTTATCTACGATGAAAAGTAGTAGGAGTTTATCGCGTGTATATATTCAAACGTATGAATAAATTATCAATAAGCACTTAATGCAGCATAGAGGAGAATTTTGGAAACAATAGCCTATATACAATAGCAAGTCTGCTCACTAGTGCTGGATTCGATTTAACTACACTGAAATTGTATTCTCACATGTTTCAAGTAAAACGCAGCTTTGACGAATTTTCCATTTCTTATCAGTATCAATAATCTATCTTCTAATAATATGATATCTTGTTCACATTTCCTGTCTTTAAATTCGATTTCCTATCTCTTTGCTTTTACCTGCTTAAAATGTATTTATTGTTATTTCCCTAAAAAGAATTTGCATTGGGTGGGTGTGACACATTAACAAAATTAATTCACTCACACGCAAATTTGAGAATAAGGAAATGAGATAGTATACTTACGAAAAACAGAGAGGTTCAGAGCAACACTGTAACATCAACGACTTTTGTAGCTCTTAATTTCATATCTTAGATTTTGAATTAAGCCGTATTCGATGTATATATATATAGTTTACCTTTTGATGTTTAAAATACAATGTAAAACTAGAAGGATTTTATTCAAATTTGATCGTACGTTTATTAAATATTCGAATTTTAATAAGAAACAAAACTCTTTTAGCATAATCAAACAGTACTTCAGAAGTCAAATTCAACTGACAAAATCCCCAAGTCTTCTTGCACAAAAACTGTCTCTTTTTTTCAAAAGTGCAGTGACATATACTTGTTGTTCTTATTATCTTAGAGATTAAAACACCTATTATGTATTATTCTAAAGAGTAAATAGTCAAATTTAATAGACATGTATATGCAAAACTGAAAGAACAATGAAAATCAAAATGTTAGCTTTAAAACTCACCAGTTTTAAAACTCAACGGTTTGCGATATCTTGCAAAGGTTTGCGTTATAAAACCCAACATAGAAAGAAATATAATAAAATGAAATATTTATTTAGGATGACTGATACGGTTCCTTATGTTTTTATAATTTGTTCAAGAAATAATTAAAATCAATGGCTGTTAGAAGATATAGTGTGGAACATAGTTACAGTGATATAAAACAGTTTGAATGTTTCATACCAGTATTTAAAAAGAATCTTCGATGATAGTTAGTAACCAGTTATCTACCTTGAGTTATATTTCTTTGTTCAGTCTGATTAGCATGCTGTTTTTTCTGTGCATGCACTGATTCTGTGTCTTGGATGGATACTCCATATTTTGTTTTTACTATTAAATTTTAACTTTGAAACTTGTGTCTTGAAGATGATGTAAGCTGTCTTTTTAAAGATCTTTAAAGCTTTAGTTGAAAAGGCGTATATAAAGAAACTGCAATTTATTCACAGTTATACTTGATATCTTAGAATAAATTTTCACGAATTACTTTTGAAAATTATCACTTGTAGTAGAGACAATTTCATGTATATTTAAAACCCTAAATCCCAAGTATAGTAACTGTTCATTGAAAAAATCAACAGTACAAAATTCGAAATAATTTGAGCATCTTTAAAATAATACTGACATTACAAGTATGTTTGTCTGAGCCCGTTACTGTTCTAAAACATGGATGCACTACACATTTTTACAATCAAAACTCATTAAAGATAAGTTAAACTGAGGATGAATATTTCAGCATTATAAAACCTAGCATACACTTTACCCAAATTCTGACTTTTCTTTTCATTGTTTCCAGTGTAGGTTGTGATAGTAGGCAAAATCATATACTCATGTTTACCTGACTTCAGAACAAGTTCTTTATTGCTGAAGAAAAGTTTGTTGATAATAGTTTGCTCAAACGTCCAGTGGCAAATATTCCATACATATTTAGGGGGAAATACATTTTCAATAATACCAAATAGTGTTGATCGACTAGGTTGGAGCGACAATTTAAGACGGCCACTGGAAATAAGAAATATATATGTTATAAAGAAACAGAAACTTTGCCGTAACATATACAGAACCCTTAGCATGTATGCAGTTTTCATGCTATGTATTGTATTCCCCAATATTTATAATTATTGATATAGCATTCTTCGGGTAATTATATATATGTTCCATGTTTAGGTCGTAACTGCAAGAATCCTACAGACAACAACAAAAGAAGCAATAGTTTATGTCTTTAACTTTAGTTGGAATGTGTATCTGCAATTGTTGTTAGTAAAAAAAAATTTTGATGTCTGTCTTTAAATCATTTTGTCATTTCGAAATCCATCAACTCTGAAGTCTAAAATATTGTCCACCAAATTCTGAAAATACCATAAAAATAAATAAAATCCATAAAGCAAGTGTTTCGTTGCAAATCTATCGTTTTCCTATAATTTACAAAGCCGTATTTGGCAAACTCTTCGCTTTTTTTGTTTGTTTTCCATGCTCTTCAACTTTGTAAATTATTTGGCATTTATAAACATTTGTGTATTCCAGCGTCACTGATGAGTCTTTGGTAGAAGAAATGCGCGATGACGTACACTATTATTAATTTCATTTTTGACGAGTTTTATTTTATTTGTTTAAAGGTGTGGTAAATAATTAATATATAAATGTGTATCCTGAAATGGTAATTCACAGTTTCAGCTGCTGATTCTGTCCTACTTCAGTTGATGTCCAGATGTAAGCGATTTATTGGTAATTATTTCATTATAATTAGCGATATGACTTGCCCTATAAAAGAAACCACCTAAAGCACCTGTCTTTTATTGATATTGGACATGAGCTTCTGCAAATCCACGTGTTATCTATAATACTAAAATAACGAGGTCCAATTTGTCAGCCGTCATGGGGTAAAAACGACAAATCAAAGAATTCAACTTTATATATAGCTTATATAGGACAATGGTGTGGATTAAAAACTACACCACTCCAGACCCTTTTGTTTTCCACATAATTATTAAAATTGCCAATAATTAACAAGTTCCGGGTCGAATGCGATACCGATACAAATAGTATATTCACCTGTTACCTATTACCTTATCTGTACGTTCCGCATCTGACAGGCGCACCACCAAACGGTGTAATTAGGATTTTGCTATATACACGGGTCATAATCACAGGGTTGACACTACTAAATTAAATTCAATCATATTGTCAAATTGTTCCCTATTGTAGTATTTTAATCAGTAAGACTTTCTAAGATAACAATACGAATACTAAAAGTCTGGACTTAAAATAAGTCGTGTAGGTACAGTTTTCAATTTGTTAGCGTGCATGACGTAAAAAGCGAATAAAATAATTCAAATTTGTTTATAATAATATAGGACAATGCTGTTGATTAAAAAATTCTCCATTCCAGGACCTTTAATATTACCAATAATTGATAAGTTCCAGGTCGACGGGTTCAAACAGAAAGATTTTGAAAGTAGAGAAAATGTGTATCTTATAATCGGCATGACTTTATCAGATGACAATACCAATACTAAAATAAGGCTTACGCATAGTTACAGTTATATACTATAATCCAGTCACGGACCTGCGATATCACGGGTGTGTTCTAGTATTAATTATATTTTTTATATTCGACCCTTTTCTTCTTGCTTTTATTACATGCATTTTTATAATTTATTTGTTTGCTCTTTTTAAAGCAGTTTCGAATCTCAATAACTTTATGAATTACTAAGAATTTGTCAGTTTCATAGAAAAAGGAAGGATATGGCGTATCCATTTATGACACAAAATCAGTACATAAAAAAACACACAGAAAGCAAATTCGTTGAAAAAAATACTTTTTCATAGTTACATGTATAACATAAACCACTAGGCTACACCTTTGCACGTTACAATTTCATTATGCCACGATTTTTCTGATTGTTGAAATATCATCAAAATAATTTCAAAATTATTACGAGTCGTCTAAAATATTTATGTGTAACGAAATGTTATCAGTTGTGGACATCAAAATTATTATTCTATCAATGTTTATGTTCATTAACGATGCAAACATAATCCATTTTTTAAAGGTTAAAATCTCTATGAAACGGAAACTCCTACACGAGATGCGATCCGGTGTAGATTCTCTTTTTAAGTACTAATATGCCATTAGGATAATAAAAACAAAAAAACATTCCTGAGATAGAATTATCTTTTTTGGAAGGGTACCTGTAAATTGTGGTGCAGGAAATGGGCTCTTTCGCTAATTTTGCACACCCATTTGGTTTGATGAACTGTTATATGACCTTATATTTAAGGTCTTTCCTTTTTCTATAAGGAAAGACCTTACTGTATTTCTTCTGATTATCATTAGGTCTTTCCACTTTTCTGTGGAAAGACCTTTTGTTTTTCTTCTGATTATTTTTTTTTTTCTTCCGCCTAATTTTGTTCTTGCGATTAATATCTGTTTCGCAATATGTCGCTTAGATATTTGGTATATGATATCGAACAGTTTATGCGCTTTTGAAATTTACCCTGCGTAGCCGAATACTTTTCTTTGTAGGAGTTATCTCCCCAAACACTGTTTTCCTTGTGTCCACGACTCCTTCGCAACCGTAAAAGATTACGGCAAATTTATGTTATAAAATTGCTCGTTATATCCTTTGCATGATTTGTCCTATTTCGACCGAAGCAATTAAACTGGAACACCATAAGTGATAGAGACCTAGGATCTTTGATTTGAGGTCCTTGGTCCAAAAAAATGAAAATTAGGTCAAGCTCAAAGGTCAAGGTCATATTCTAATTTTTGAATTAGGCTTATTTCCACTCATTTCCAGAAACCGTATAAGATATCGGCAAATTATTTTGACTAAATTGTTAGTTGCGCCATGTCATAACTTAATAATTTTAGTTGAAAGGGTGCGTAGACAATGAATGGGAGTTTTTGCCCCTATCATATCTAAAATTGTGTGTTAAGTGATATAACTTATTAACCATACATAAAGCCATATGAACTGACATTTTAGACTGATTTTTAATATTTTAATATCAAAATAGATATTAACTAGTGGAAAGACCTTCTATTGTTCTCTGAACAATTGGTTTTAAATTATTATTATTCTTTCCGCCAAACTTTAACGAAATTTCCCCAAAAAAGTACGCGACATGTTGAAATGATATTAGGTATCTAGTATCGGTTGACCAAAAGCTATCTTGTGGTGAGGGCACGACCACATAACATTTCCTTTATAGGGATTATCTCCCCTAACACCGAAAAACTTGTTATCATTCTAACTCCATAACCATAATATGTAGAAAAAAAACAAAGGGTGGAATTTGTTCAGGAACAGACCCTGGTGCTTCGTTACATTTGAATCGAAAAGATTCAACGACTCATTGGTAGGGTTATGCCCCTTTGAAAATTAACAAATGTTGGTTGGCCACTAAAACTAAAAAAACTGTAAGTTATAGCCACCTAGGATAATCACCAATGATCATCAATTCACATGAACATGAAAATTGACCTAAGGTCAAAGGTCAAGGTCATGACCTAGATTTTGACCTTAGCTTGTTATCGGATTTACTAATAACCGTAAAAGATGGCTGATAAAATGGAACTGAGAAAATATGTGTCTTGTCGAGATCTACATTTGTTATGTTGGGTTGAAAATCATTGGACCAACTGTTATGGAACTAGGGCACCAAAACTGTTTTTGGGGTCCGAAATGATGATTGTTTGCTTATAACTCAAAAGTGGTTAGAGATAGAAAGAAACTTTGAATTGCAAAAATGATCAGCATGATAAGATCTACACAGTTAGGTCAAGGTCAGAGGTCAAGTCCCTAGCAACGACATAAAACACCATAGCAACCATATATTTTTGAACTTAGAAGGCTATGAATAATATAAATATGACATTTTTATTACTGGAAATGACATTTTTGTCCCTAGCAACGACATACAAGTCCATAGCAACCACTTATTTTTTTAACTTTAAATGATATGAATAGTACATAAAACATATGAACATAAAAGTCCTTAGAAACCATATATTTTTTAATTAAGAAGGCAAATAATAAAAGAAAAAAGGAAAGACCATTCAATTGTTCATGAACAATTGACTTTTTAATTTTCTTGTTTTTTTCTGAAATATTTCTGAAGGAATTATTCTCTTAAAATAGGCGAACATTTATATTGAAAGCAAACAAAATCGGCAAAATATGTTCTTAAATTTGTCTTAGAATCATGAAATCTCCAATTATCAAGGATATACTTTACATGAAAAAATTATATGCTGTTGACACACATATTTCTGTTTGATTGCTATACTATAATCATAAGGTCACTAACTTATTAAAAAGTATTAAAAAGAAATAAGAAAAAATGTATTATTTTTCCATTTTCAATCCATGTTTTACATTGTGCAGATGTATTCGACAAAAAATTCGTGACATGGGCCATTTACTGTACCGTGACCTTGCAGAGAGCGTGTGACTTTCTCTTCACCATACATTGTATTTAACGGTTGTGCATTAAACCTCCTGCAACTGACGTAAGGGGTTTATTCTGGACTTCGGACGGGAGAAACCCAGGGAATACAATATCTGTATACGCAAGTTAGCTATTTGGGTTCGACACGGAAGAAACATAACTGTTTAATATTAATCCAATAACAAATGTGTACTCAAAGTTTAATTGTTTTAAGTATTCTTACTAGTGTTGAATTTACTTCCACGTGGAAGTGGATTCATCATAAGTAGCATTATATACTTAGATGATTTCTTCCATTATTGTATTTTAGAAGTATATTTTCAGTGATTTCTAGGTAAAGCGATGTATCAAATTAAGCGTTTGCTGTATTTTAGAATTAAGACTGAAGCTATAGCATTCGATATCTTTGTGTGTGTTTTATGAACAGAAAGTAAATAAATGAATTCATCACGAAAGTTTTATTTCTAACATTAGCAGATTATGGATGATTTGATTGTGAATGCAGACAATAAAATAACAATTGTTATTTAAATAACCTTTTATAAATACGTCGACAAATGTCTTATTACATTGTAAAACCGGGGGAAAATAACTTATTAAAAAATGAAATGACTTACAAAGATTTTGTAAGGGAGTATGTTAACATCTGTATATGCCATTATTAAGTACACCACACATATGATATACGTCTGCTTCGTTAACAGATAAAATATAACTTATTAATGAAGCAGCCGATAGTAACCAATCGTTTAAAGTTAATTGTGAAAGAAAATACCAATAAAATGACGTAGCAATGTTACAGGAAATATTAAACATAAGATCTGTTGCTCTGTAGGGGAGGTGATCCTTTAAACTCTCATCGAATCACAAATAGGATCGAGGCGTCTATCTGGCGAATGAACGAGCGGATATAGGAACAGTTCATTCAGTTATTATTTGTAATAAACTGCATAATTTCGTAAAATATATATTTAAAATATATCTAATAATACATATTTATTATCTATGATTGTTAGTTATTACATATAAGCATAGTATTTAATAAATATTGGAATATGTTTCACGTATTACAATTTACCAACATTGTTTCTTGTATGTGGGATTTACAAAGTTCGAATTTTCTCTACAAGTGACAAAAAAGCTTCGAAGACAAAATGTTCGTTTCTTTACGATGGGATGCCGATCCATTTCAATGCTATTTCTAATTATAGTGCTGTGTTTATCATTTGTTGCGTGTTTCCCTTTATCTGAAAAAGACCGAAACTGGCAAAATCCACTCAGTGGGAATACACAAGACATTATGGATATAAAGAACTTTGGACGGCAAATTTTGGATGGTGATTACTTTTTGCAACAAAGCAAAAACATGGGTAATACAAAACAAACTGCAGAAATAAAACAGGAAAATATTGAGAATTTGACAGAAAATATTCTGGATTCTTATAAAGACGAACCTAATAGTTCGCATCCTTTAATACGACATAAACGTTATTCTATGAGTTTTCAATCAGTGCATAGCAAATTGACGCCTTATTTAGATCCGAGTTTTGATCCATTTTACAATGCTCATGTAATGCCATGTAGTTACCAGCTTCGACACTATTGTCTCAATAACGGAGTCTGTGCCGTGGTTCGGGCTCTAGATATAATAACATGCAGGTATGTACAGTCAATTTGCTTTTTTTTTTCCCTTTATTTTATTGCGTAATTATCAAGGAAAGCTGGTTCTGGAACAATAGTATATGTTTATAAACATACATGTTTTAAACGTAATTTCTTTGAACACGACATGTGTTTTTGAATAATAAGACATCTGCTACGGAATGAACTGCTAAAAACAATGCTTTGTTTGAAAATTGCAGTATACAGACAAATTCTGTGCTGCATATCTTATTGTAGGAAAGGTATAACCATCGCGTAATAATATTGAATTTAGAGTAATTTACAAATAGTTATAAAAATGTTTCTATAAGAGTAAATTTTTAAACGAAAATCACTCTGTCAAACAATGCAAATGTTGCACATAGTTTTCAACATAAGACATAATGAATAAAACTAGAAACAATGTTAGCATCAATGAAACAGCAACCAACAAACTTAGGTGATCAAACAAGTCATCTTATATTAAAAAAAGAAGATGTGGTGTGAATTCAAATGAAACATCTCTTCACAAGAGATCAAATGACACAGAAATTAACAGCTATTGGTCACTGCACGGCCTATAACAATGAGCAAAGCCCATTCTACATAGTCATCTATACAAGGTTATTTTTTTAGTCTCAAGTTGTTTCTGCAACAAAAAAAGTTAGGAAAAATGTGCTTGAATTTGGTTCAAGAGCCTTTTCATTTGGTATTTTTTTTTATTTATACGATGATTTTGCAAAAATAAACAGTGATTTCAGGAACAGCATTCGTGTTGTAAATGCCTGGAAAAAAATCATGATATGTCAAAATAAAGGTATTGAAAATATTGTATGCAAATGTTAGTATTAACTACAGTTGAAATGGCTATCAGTTCAGCTTGCAAATGATGTCTGTTATATATTATTGCAAGGTTTAAAAATTTAATTTTAAAAATATCTTTTTCTTCTAATCTGTATGCGATATAAAACACCCAGTATCCTAAATTAATACCTTTTTAATCTATTCTCACATTGTTAGATGCATATGGTTTATCAAGTAGCCAATTATGTAATATTTTATAGAGATTTAAGTGTGTGGTATTTTTAACATCCTCACGACAATGTTACCAATTATCGAGTCCTGTTGACCTTTTTTTCAAGACTATAACATAAATCTGAAAAATTTTACAGACTTTAAACTTCCATTTTTCTTTCTGTTAAATACTCAATTCAATACTTGATAAACATTCATTCATTCAACCTATGCACTAATGCGCTGAAATATATGTTGGGTACGATAGTTGTTTGATGAGTACCAAGTAACCAGTCTTTATTATGAGGAATTTTAGCTATAAAGAAGCTGAAATAACATTGATAAAACGTTTGGTATACAAATTACACCTTATGACACGTGGATCGCAGGAAATCTAAAAGATTGTATTTTTACTGACAACAATTTGAAGTAGAAAAACGTGCAGCATAGTGTTATTTGTCAACAGGTTTTGGACAATTATGTTGATATTATACATGGATAAACTACTTCATCAAAGTGTTAACAAAGATTGCTGACCTTATCTGCCGGAACATACGAGTATAACATCTTATGATTTTACGATGTTTGTTTATGCTCTCTTAACAGCCGTACATATGTTTTGTAGTATTAAACATCAAACGACTGCTTGCAGTACGATGCACATCTATCAACGTGAGGTTAACATAAGATGTACGACGTTTTGCTTTCCTTTATATATTATGACAGAAAGAAAGATATTACCCTACAAAATACTCGAGAAGCCTTCAATCAAACACACTTCCTCTTTGTAGTCATGATAGGTACTCGAGAACTATAAAACACCAATAGCCTTTTTTATTTTGTGGTAATTCAAAGCCACTTATTTTTCAATCCTACATGTGCTGTATACCTGGCAAACATTTTAATCTGTTTGCAACTGTTTGCTTGTTTATTGTACTCTTCCGTCTATTGAAGTTACACGATTGAATCTTTATTTCAGTGATCTAATCTAGGTTTTGTACTCGCAAAACACGCAGAGTGCATATATTGACATGAACTGTTTTGAAAGGTTCTGTGAATAAGTTTAATAATAAAAATCAAATATATAAGAAACGTTTTTGGAATCAAAAAGATAATTTCCGGTATACCTACATATTTTTCATGGTCAACTATTAATAGGTACAATTTACTAACAAAAATGTATATGAAATATATGAAATATATGACATGATGCCAGAATGTGTTTTATGTGAGATAATAGTGTCAACAATACGCTGATGAAGTGATGATATAAATTATTAAGGAAGTCATTGACCGATCATGATGAATTAAAGGCTCAAGAAAAGTTTCAGCCGCACAAGCTTTGTGTGTTTATTTGTTTATCTTTTAATTAATCAATTTGTTTCAAATTAGTGAACAAAGAAAACGATGTTCATAACCATACCGACCGCAGAATATAAGTGCACTCTTATAGCACATTATTTGGCAAAGCTAATAAAACATAACCTAAGCTGTCATAACATAACCCAGGTTGCCATAAATTGAAATAAGATAGACATGAGATTGATTGACAGCTGAAATACCGCTACTAAAAGGATATTTTCATAAATCATAAATGCAGGCGAATAAGAAAGATAGTGGTAAAGATTCAGTGCGCTAAGGAATTATACTACCCATCCCCACCATATTTTTTTATTGAAAGATGACCTCATACACATCTTAATTTTACAGCCCGCAAGAAACATGAGTAACTGTCAAATCAATATTTTTCCGGTTGAGTTTGGTGTGAATCTTTGCAATGGCCAATATCTTTGATTATAGATACTGCAATTACGAATTTATCAAATATTATACTCACTATGCTTCATGCAAAAAAAACCTACATTTAACTGTTTACTGAGATGATCGGTATACTACAATATTCTTTGTTTGAATTGTATTTTGAATTTGCAACGTCCTTCTTTACTACGAACAAACGTAGGCCATGCACGATATGAATTGAACCTGTGAAAAAAATAGCGTATCCTCTTGTAGAATTCTTTGTTAAATTGTTTCGTTAAATTTTTTGAAATCAATAAGATATTAAACAAGTTAAACGGACTCAAATTCATTGAATAGATGACAACACTTTGCATAGCCTCTGTTCAACATGAGCTAACAATATAGTCATTTCGTTTCACATCCTAGTTTGTAGATTAGAACTGACTAACTCTATTTACATTGATTGATTGTTGGCGTTTAATGCCACTTTCAGTTCTTTTGACTATAGCCGCCAGCTATAATTGATGGAGGGAGTCGAAGTGCTTGGAGAGAAGCAACCGAACTTCAGAGTAAAACGCAACTTCATAGAGCGGGTTCGAACACAAAACCGCAGTGCCAATGTAGACACACTCGGTATTAAGACCACACGGTCATTGAGGTTTTCGACAAGTTTATTATGACGCAACTTAACTAGATTTAGTTAATTTTAGTACTCTTTCCATGCCACGGATATCGATTTTATTCATTTATGTACATTTCATTCATTCATATACAATAATGAATAGCAGTGATTACTATTTAACGATGTTTCAGTTAAAAGCATAATCTGTATACCAAACATGAGGTGCGTAGGATTCTTAATGCAAATCTAGTACCTTTGTGTTTTTCTTCTTTCACTCGTTCTTTGATTTAATCTTATGATGCCTTTTACAAATGAAATCACAAATCACTATTAATTTTTAAAATCCGTTAACATGAAATTTCTATCATATCAAAGCTAAAATTTGTCAAAACACGTACTGCTACTAAATAATCATTTAATGTTTCTGAAATAAAAAATGGTATGAAACATCACACCATGGAAAGTAAAAACGTTAACATCTTTATTTGTTTGTGTACCACTGTTTCGGAAACAATTTTGTTTTACATAAAACTCATGTTAACGGATTTTAAAAAATGAAATATAGCCTCTTCCATAATTTTAGGAGTTTTATAATATGTGAATGATCAATCTGATATTGCTACTAGTTTTGTCAAGTAATGGCTTTGCCACTATGATTGGTTACGACTATATAATGACGTGACGGGTGATAGCAGGGGATGTTTCCTCTGTATACGCACATAGTCTCATCCCATGGAGTATGCAATTTCATTTATTTCCACTCCCATTTTTGTATGTTATAAACATCGGTATATTTCTTTTATATTATTAATGAATGGCATATAAAAGTTAAAGGGAAATCTCTTGTTGTGTATTGGATACTTAAATATAGTTACGTTTGTCGTGGAAAAAGATTATGCTGTTTCGATTTTAAGCTCTGACTTTTGTACAATACATAATGATTGATCTTTTACATTTTTTGTCTTTTTTTCAATAGATGTCCAGTTCAGTACACGGGTAAAAGATGTGAAATGATAGATACTGATTATCTATTGGCCCTGTTTGGGGTAAGTAATCATACATGCCGGCACAGCTTCAAAATGAAATATACATGATCATACATTAACAGATTTCCGTTTGAAGATAATCTAGATATTTTGACAACTAGATCTCATTTAAAGCGAGTCCTGCAGTTTATATATGAAATATCATATCTGTTAAAATGTTAAAACAATAATTATCAATTTTATAAGGCACACATTCGCGAGCATTTATAACTTGTTTGTCTCTAAACGTGCCTTTCTTAATTCCGGGATAAATACAGCCATGAGCTGATTGGTGAGAATGTAATGATGCGGAAGTATAGATTGTGTGTCCTTTCAGAATATTTTTTTTGTTTACTGGAAGAGGTGCTTTTACTTGTAAGAACATTGAAGTGTTTATCAATTACTAATGGTTTACATAAACAATAAATTTGTTACGTAAAACATCTGTTCATTAAAGTGTTGTTCAAAACATATCTATAGTACATTTTCGAGGCCTCTTGAGAATTATAAGAGATTACTTCAGAAAAGATCTTCAATACAGTTAGGTTAAACAATCATATACGTATATAATCAAGGACAGTTGACCATAAAAATAATTGAACAATTTTTCATATATGAATAATTATTATATTGATAATATTGGGTTTTTTTTTCTTAATATTTAGAACGTGGGTTTTAATTAAGATGTGGGATAATCAAAGAGGATACAAACATTGACGCAACTTCATAATTATTATATTAAATGCAATTGCAACACTGACAAAACAAGTGGGTTGATTTTTTTCTATGGTGTTGACTTCTAGTCTATACTGACGGAAGGAAGATACAAAGAAAGAAAATATAAAAGATATACGCAATTTCAGGACATCGAACGACCTTCAGCAATTAAAAAACACATATACCATATAGTAACCTATTAAACACCTGAAATAGAAACTGAAAAACAAAAAGAGAAAGAAAAAAATCAAACGAGAACAGTCAACATCGACCTGATTTATAAATACACGAAAAATAGATGGGCTATGCTAAAAAAATATATCATCTTTGGTCATAAAGGACATTTCACAACGTCAGGAACATTTCGAATTATCCACATGTAGACGCATATGTAATTGTATATAATATACAGCATCTTCATACCATAAACCTTCATCTTTTTTTTCACTTTAAGGTTGATATTGATGCATACGATTGAGCTTCTTTTTCTAAAAATAGCTACATTTTCAGAGTTTTAAGAAACACTCACCACTTTAAGAAGATTGTATTCTAAGCCATTGAAGATATTGCTAACTGTTAAATAACATCAATACTAACAATTTCAATAGACACAATCTTCAAGTTACATAAACGTTACACATTCTATATGCGACCAGAATAGCACTTCACAAATATAGTGACAGTTAATCGGCAAATACAATTTGAGCATAATACTTTCCCTTAAAGTTGGGGTTTCTTTCAATAGCTAAAACAGCATTTAACGTTTAAAAATATACTCCTGGAATAGACGATGCTAAAAGAGTTTTTTATTCAACTGTATGAAATTCATTTTCTGTGAACATGAGGAACAATGATAAATGATATTTCACCCAAACAGTTTGAACCGTGGTATACATCCCGCTCCTACTTTTCTTTCTTTAAGTTCATATATTACCGTCAAAATTACCAAAATTTCCACAACATAGCATAAAAAGTTAGAAGTGTAGGTACATGTAATTGTAGGAAAGAACTAATCGTACTGATTACTTCCTTATGTAACAGGTTGATATAAACGTTTAATAAGCAGTTTTGGCAAGTATTTTCTAGATGATCTTCATGACAATTATAGTGATGGATTGCCTTCTTACCTCCTATCATCAGTTGCACTCAATTCCTTCACATCAACGTGCTCTAATTATAATCAAATGATTTCTTGTAGATTCAGTAATAAACAGATGAAGACAAAGAACCACGTAACATGATTCATACATCATCTCCAGGAGTACGTCGACATCTTAGCTTGAAAAACATCATACCAAAACGACCAAGGCATAGAACACAGTCTGCAGAACGTGTCACCTCTGTTGACAGACATGGATGCCAAGTCCGTCCTCTTACATATATGAACTTCAAGCTGGTTTTTCATAAAACTTGAGAATATTCAAGCTTTAAAATGGTTGAATATCTCTTCTTATATCTAGGCACGCGCGTTACCAAAGACCAATTAAGGTAACATGGTTGAAAGAAGTTATTAACACCAGTGCTATCGTTTTTAGGGGGTGGTAAATTTGCTTCCTCTATAGTAAAAAAAACATACCATAAAATCATATGCATCATGTGGGTCTCATGTTATGAATGGCAATATTTTTTTAAAATCATTTTAGGTCATCTGGCCAAAGACCATTTCAGCCATTGCCATCTGTTGGTATCCGTCTTCCTCTTGTCAACATTTCAAATTGTGTACTCCCTTTTTTATAACCACCGAACACAACAAAGCACAAATATTCTGTTACGTTGAAACCAAATTCGAAATTGCAACTTTTGCTGTTATTTTCAAGAACAAATGAAGTGAAATAAAAAGTCACAACGTCATTTTAAGGTAGTTTATAAATGTTGATCTTTGGTCCTGATCAAATTTCCCGAGAAAACCATTTGGTAAGAATTTAATAATGTTACTTCTGAAACTAGCTGACTGAGTTGAAACCAAACTTTCAAAACATCTCCCCATAAAAGACATTATAATTAATTTTTTATAAGCCGATCTGAAATTCAAAATGACCAGCAGAGTTCAAAGTTTACATTGGATCTTATGGAAAATAACAGTGAGTTTTCATTAGTTGGCACCCCAAATAGAGGTAAACAAAAATAAACTATTTAGAATACATAACTTAGTCAATTTGATATAGACCAGAGGCCCTATTAGTGTAAAGGGCCAACATAGGAAAGTTGCAGCGCAGACATTGTATGATAAGATTTCGTAAGTCCTCTGGTCATGTGTTAAGCAATTCAGGCTCATAGGAGCCTCTAATTTAATTAAAAAACATATTTAAGAGGCAATTATTATCCGTTATTTGATTAAATTAAAAGCTTTTTAGGCGTACCTGCAAAACGTTTTAATATTCTGTAGTTAGAGTGTCAGTCAGCAGGCGTTTTGGCTTTGTGAATAATGTAACGTTTTGCACCTTTTGACTGGAAGGTAATATTTACAACTTCCTGTTTATTTTGTCGCAGTAAGACTAAGTTCATGTTGTCTTTAAACGAGATTGAACCTGTATCAATCTTAAAATCATAATGTTATATTTTTGTTCAGTGGATATTTTACATATGAATACAACTAATTGGTGTTGAGATTGTAAAAGCTGTTGGGGACGATTGTTGTTTTTATGGAGATACATTTCTTCTAGAGAACTGCCTCTCTATCAAGAGGAACGCTGTGATATATTATGTTGTTGCAATGTTGTATTTTTGTTCATAACAAATGCAAATCAAACCTGTTGTATTTTTATTTTTTATCTTTTGCAAAATATCATAGTGTTAATTGTGATGTGATTTTTTACATTCAAAGAAAAACTTTTATCATTTTTTTTAATTTCTTTTTTGTTTATAAATGGCTAAATTGTTGAAAATTTAACGATAAAAAAAGCTGGTGAGATTATCAGACTTGCATTTATATTGTTATTTACTGTTACTGTATAGACTATAGATGTGTTAGCTAATGTTGGTGAAAATGATTGATTTTATGTAGATTGTTCAAAAATATAGATGATGGTAGCGAAAGTGCTCAAGTGAAACTCATGTAAATCTGAAGTTACATACATGTATATCAAACTATCGTTTCACATAGGAATTGTTTATGTTAATAGACCTTGTAACACTTTAGAAAAAAAATGACCCACCGAAAGATAAATTATAATTGACCCACCGTAAGATAAATTGTACACGATAAGTATATTCTGTCAGTGCTGAAACCATTATTAGTATGTGGTTTCATGGTGAAGTTAGTACAAATAATGTTTAATACAATACTACTTCTATTATGAAGTTAAGAGAAGAAATCATAATGATCTAAATTTCCTCTTCCATTAATAGTTTACGGAAAGCAAAACATGAAAATATTACTTAAGACGACTAGACCCTGCTGTGGTGAACTTTGCACATGAGTTGATGGACACTACTAAGCTTATTTGTTGTTATTTTGTTTATGCAAAGACGTTTAAAAAATTAGCAGGGTATAGATCTATGTCCATGACATCTGAATGATGTGTAATATTTTCATTTGAAAATTGGAATAATCATTCACTAGGAACGATATAGAAGCATGGTCGGCGATAATTATTGGCGTAGGCTTGGAAAATTCAACAGAGAAAACAAAGTTAAAAACTGTTTTCATTCCAATTTGATTTCTATATAAAGGTAGCTTCATAATATCAAACTCTAGAAAAAAAACCTTTAAACTCAAGTGTAAATCAATTTGACTTTGGAGTAGACTTTTTATTGGCTGAGTGTTTGCACATTGGGCTACTTTTGATGCTTCACTGACTTTTATATATACAGTTATGTTTAATTCAATTTTACATGGTCATATGCCATCGCATTAAGATGCTTAAAGAGGCATTTACAGCTGTTAGACTGGCTTTACTTTTTTATTATTAAATCAGTAGACAGACAAGGTGGTCTTCGTAATTGAAAATTACCACTATACCATAATATAAAACATAATAGTTTATACTGAGTGCTTGTCTTCATGGAAAGCAATTTTCAAATCTTTAGTTACATTTGTTTGTTAAAATATGTATATATGTCAACTGGTTTATAAAGAAAATATTATTTGTGATTTTATATTATTAAGAAAATTATTTTAAAATGATGATAAAAAAGCGAAGATTATATATATGTTAACTATCTGATAATCAAATTAATCTATTGTACACTAATGGTGATAAAAAAGATGTATTGAACACCGGATTTTGTGTTAAAACGACTAATCTGCGCCCACTTGTAGCCAATTATTGTTAATGAAGAGATCGTTAGTGGACGGAACAGGATTACTTAGCTTAGATTAACTGGTTACTGTACACCGGATTAACTCGTTGTCTAATTACTTTACAGTACATACGCTGTTTATCTCTTTATAAATAATTAATTTATTTTTCACATGTTTTTTGACGATTCTGTTTTAATTCGACTTGGTATCATGTTAGTTATTTATTTGTTAAAATTCAGGAATTCTACATATTAAAAAACAAAAAACATAAATGTGTTTTACATTAAATCTTTTTTTTTACTTCATCACTCAACATTTCTATCATTAGACTTTTTCTTGACATGCATGGAATATTTGCCACTGGACGTTAAACAACTAATAGTTAAGAACCTTCGCCAGCCTAAAAGAATTCAAAAAGCGTTATCATCATACCAAATGTATCATTTTTTAGCCAAATGAATACTTAAATAATTATCAATCAAATTTATTCATTTTCATATTTTCATTGTAGTAGGACATTATTCCCTTTCCTGTCATCTCTCAGGGTATTCATTTTGGGTTTATAAGAGACACAAACTGTCTGAGGAATATAAGATGTAAATACTTATATCATTTAAGGTATATATATGGAAAAACTATGTTATAAAAGATTAAATAATGTAATAAAGGAATGGAAAGTTTAGTTGTGTTTATCTCTGACTTTCAATCCTGGTATTTATGATGAGTTTTTTTCACACATATATAATATATTAAGACATCGCGGTTTGTCTGGCTTGCTAAAGTTCGGCTCTACAGAAACTGGATGTGTGTAAAAACAAACACAACAGAATTTCTAACAACTACTCGGAACTAACCTACTCAATTTTAACGTGGTTAAAGCATAAGATGATGAGTATATATGTTAGCGGCAATAAGTGAAATTAGGCATTAAGCTTAAATCCTAGGCAATAAGCTAACGCCTAGGCAGTAAGTCTATTGCCTAAATGATGTTAGGCATTAGTCTTAAATCCTGAAAAATGTGAGCAGGCATTAAGCTTAATGCCTAAAATGTAAATGCGAGTAAATAAAAGACATTTATTCATTTAAATTAAAATATTTTTGTTACATAATAATATTATGATAACTGTGGCCTGTTTATCGACACTGTCCTAAGATTAGTCCTATAAGATATTCTTAGGACAGAAAATATGATATAGTTAGGATCGACTTACGACATTTCTTAGCATTCTGCACATCGAAAGCTATCTGAGGATTTCATTAGCTGGGATGTCCTAAGTATTGGCGTAAAAGAAAATAGCAAATGAAAAAAATGAAATATTGTATCAAATTCAACCAAAAACATTAATTCACACACCGATTAATTATTAGAAAATAATTACTAGTTTTAAATGAAAGGTTATAAATATTTTTTATATTATAATTGTAGATCTAAACTCTTTGAAACAAAATATAAGTAAAAAATATAACTACGTTTTATATTAGAATTGAACAAAATAATTGTAAATAGTAAAAATTAAATATATAATCGGTAAAATCATGTTATGCTTTGAGGGACCTGAATTCGAAGCGTCACGGTTTCATACTTAAAAGTTCATAGGGAAATCTCGTGCATCTTCATATAAATACTGAATACTTCAACTATTTTATTTTATTACTGCAAATAACATACGTTTGAGAATGAAAAGAAGAAAAAAAATCAAATTTCACCGATTTTAACAATGCAAAAGTACAGGACCCAGTGTCATCCTAAATATAAAAAAGAAGATGTGGCATGATTACCAATATGACAAATATCCACAGGAGACCAGAAATAAATTAACAAATAAAATATGTTATTTATATTAAAATGCATCAAATAATAATTTAGAAATATAAAAACTTGATAGAAATTTGTGTTAAAAAATCATTTTGTTATCACGAATTGTCGAACTATTAACAAAGACAATTTACTTATCCAATAAAAAAAATAGAAAATGGTGTGATAAAAAAAAATCCAATCTTAATTTGGTCTACTTTTGACAAGTTCAAACCAGCTCGACTAATGAAGTGTACAAATTTTCAAATAAATATAATTATAATTAAACTGTCAATTGTTCTTGAACAATTGAGAGGTCTTTCCTTTTTTAATGTAAAATACATGTTCCAACAGACGTAGAATGTATTGAAAAGATCAAAGGTCAACCTTAAAAAGCTCGAAAACACACTAAAAATCCTTTAAATAAGGTTAAAAACACTAAATTCGCTATCTGGGACATGACCTTGACCTTTGACCTTTTGACCTTTGTCAAGGTCATTGGTCCCCAATGCCATTACTGAAGACCTTAAGGGTCTAGGACCTTTGGTTATATAGTAAAAGCTGATTTTGTCTTTTCAAAAACCTAAAACAGGGGTTATGCCCCTTATAGAAAGGTCAAATCTCTTTGGTCAAAATGTAACAAAGTTGCGCCATAATGACCCAAACATTTTCCACCATTTAAAACTTCTGTAAGTATAATGGTTTCTGAGATTATCCCATAACAAGGTGTTAGGTCAAAGTTCAAGGTCAACATACAAATTTGACCTTGAGGTATTTTTTAAAGATACATGAAATGATGATGATTGGTGAAGATCCTATGTGTCTATGACTTACGGTTTCTGAGTTTTGGTGGCCAACCGACACCGGTTAATTTTCATAGGGGCATAACCCTACCAATGAGTCGTTGAATCTTTTCGATCCAAATGTAACGAAGAACCAGGGTCTGGTCCTGAACAAATTTCACCCTTCATTTTTTTTCTACCTATTACGGTTACGGTGTTGGAACGATAACAAGGTTTTTGGGTTTCGGAGGGATTACTCCGAACCGACAAAATATTTCGACTCACAGGGTGAGTTCCGGATAGGTATTCATGACACCGATACAAAGTGTGAACATGAAAGCGACACGTCTTACGGTTACGGAGGGAAATTTTGTCAAAGTTTGGCGGAACAAGAAGAATAATAATAATTAAACTGTCAATTGTTCTTGAACAATTGAGAGGTCTTTCCTTTCGCAATGTAAAATACATGTTCAAATAGACGTAGAATGTATTGAAAAGCTTTAAAACACACTGAAAATCCTTTAAATAAGGTTAAAAACACTAAATTCGCTATCTTGGACATGACCTTGACCTTTGACCTTTTGACCTTTGTCAAGGTCATTAGTCCCCAATGTCATTGCTGAAGACCCCATGGGTCTAGGACCTTCGGTTATGTAGTAAAAGCTGATTTTGTCTTTTCAGAAACGTAAAAGAGGCTTTATGCCCCTTAAAAAAAGGTCAAATCTCTGCGGTCAAAATGTAACAAAGTTGCGCCGTAATGACCCAAACATTTTCCACTATTTAAAATTTCTGTAAGTATAATGGTTTCTGAGATTATCCCATAACAAGGTGTTAGGTCAAAGGTCAAGGTCAACATACAAATTTGACCTTGAGGTATTTTTCAAAGATACATGAATTGATGATGATTGGTGAAGATCCTAGGTGTCTACGACATACGGTTTCTGAGTTTTGGTGTTCCACCGACACCGGTTAATTTTCATAGGGGCATAACCCTACCAATGAGTCGTTGAATCTTTTCGATCCAAATGTAACGAAGAACCGGGGTCTGGTCCTGAACAAATTTCACCCTTTGTTTTTTTTCTACCTATTACGGTTACCGTGTTGGAACGATAACAAGGTTTTTGGGTTTCGGAGGGATTACTCCGAACCGACAAAATATTTCGACTCACAGGGTGAGTTCCGGATAGGTATTCATGACACCGATACAAAGTGTGAATATGAAAGCGACACGTCTTACGGTTACGGAGGGAAATTTTGTCAAAGTTTGGCGGAACAAAAAGAATAATAATAAACGGAAGAAATACAGTAAGGTCTTTCCCTTTAGTAAAAGGAAAGACCTTAATAATAATCAGAAGAAATACAGTAAGGTCTTTCCCTTTAGTAAAAGGAAAGACCTTAATTATTCTATAGAATCTCCCCCCTTTTTCAATTGGATAAAATTACTTTTTTTTAAGTCTTTTTGATACTTATTTATACCACACAAACACGAATGTATGAGTTTATTCTGTTTTTCAAAATAACTAAATAAACTTACTAATTTTGAAGATCTGTCAAATGAATGTATATTTATAAATGTAGAATTAGAAATATAATAAAAAAACTACTCTTTATCAAGAATAAATCACCCAATATGCATAAATTCCAGAGTTTACTTATTGCCTAAAATTATCTTCGGCAATAGGATGAATAATCATCATCAGATTTCAGGCAATAAGCTTAATGCCTGAAAATTTCAGGCAATAACTTAATGCCTAGGCGTTAGCTTATTGCCTAGGATTTAAGCTTAATGCCTAATTTTACTTATTGCCGCTAACATATACAAATAAAGGCAATAGTAGTATACCGATGTTCAAAAGTAATAAATCGATTGAGAGAAACAAATCCGAGTTACAAACTTAAACCTAAAAAACACATCAACTATAAGAGGAAAACAAAGAAACAACAGCACTACCGACGTGCAACATAAACAAGCACAAAGATACATAGAAACGAACTATTTGATAACAACTGCAATAATCCCGAATAAGTACAAGACATTTTAACATGGTGGGTATACAAAAGATATTTGAGGATGCGTTAATAAAATACAAATCTAACGACGTAAAAAAATCAAAAGGCATCTTGAGGTTAACATTTAGTCTATACACTATGACAAGTTCTAAATCGAGAAGGTTCTAGAAATGATAGAATTGTATTCAATTATTAAAATCATTCAGTGTTTATTTTGTACCAAATTTTACTGTCTAAGTGTAAATAGGAAAATGTTTGGGACAACATATACGTTTGACCAAACATAATTTCAAACCGTACAATATAATATGTTGTTTAGTCTGTATAAACACTTAATTTCGACATGTTTGACTGTTACATTATAACAGATTGCTCTCAGTACATGCTTAACAAAGAGTTTTCGTCAAAACATATCTGAACTAAACATGAGGAATATACTGCAAATCAACATCTTGATATTAATTCTCCTCAGAGAACCATTTTTTTTTAGTAATAAAAGAGCAATTTCAAAAGTATGGTTTTTCTCTTTTTATAAACAAAGCTGAACCATTTCTTTCGGTCTTTCTTTAAGATTAAAACGAGGTTTACTGGTTTAAAAGATAAAAAGTCGATAGTTCTTTTTTACACTGAACAATAATTTGATTGTATGTAGTCTAAAAATTCTTGGGAATATTCATTTCACAACCCTTAGAGTATAGGTAGTTGCACCAGCTGTAATTATGTAGTCAAAATAATTTATAGGCAATATAAACAAAATGTTTCAAGACTTATACTTTGTCTTTTAGAAATTTCCCATGATGTTCACTTATGAAATAGTTTGAATTAGAAAAAGGCAACATTAATATGCGTCTAAACAACAAAAAAGGCCCTGCGCAGGTATCGTAATGGTTAAAAAATACATTTCAGAATATTTCATATATATGAAGGGTTTGGTGAACAATGTTTCCAAGATGCACAACATCAGACCAAAAGTCTTGATGCAGTAGAAAAAACCAGGCCTTTACATCAAACCCACAGAAAACTAAATAAATGAGACTACATACAAACCAGTAAGATTTTCTTAAGATCGAACACTTTACTGTTGAAGATGTACAACAATTCACTTACCTTGGAAGTATTGTTAGTACATCAGGAGGCACAGACGAAGACATATCGGCAAGAAAAACGAAAGCACAGCAGTTTTTTTCCATGCTAGAACCTGTTTGGAGGAGAAATGCTTTAAAAACTAGCACAGAGTTAAGGATATTTACCACCAATGTCAAATTTGTACTACTATACGGATCAGAAACCTGGAGAAAAACAGCTGCATGTCAAATCAGTCAAAACATTTGTCGAAAAATATTTGAAAAACATCCTCAACATCAGATGGCCAAACAAAAAAGCCAACAATGAGTTATGGAGAAGAACTTAACAACAGCCAACAACTCAGATAATAAGAACAAGAAAATGGAAGTGGATCGGACACACCCTCAGAAAAAAAGACACAACATTACATAGCAATCCCAAGAAGAGAACCCACAAGGACATCGAAAAAGAGTGAGTCAAAAAAAAACAACACCTGGCGCAGGGGACTAACAACCGAGCTTAGTAAAATTGGGAAGACCTGAAAAGAAACAAAACGAAAAACCATGGACAGTAAGAAATAGAGAGAAACTGTAGTTGCCCTATGCCCCCTTGGGACGAAGTGGATTAAGTCAGGTAAGTCAGGTAAACAAGGTACATTTAAAGGTAATGCTTTCTTCGTTGGCAAATGTCATTAGTGTGCACTTATGTACCAATACCCAGCTCAAGATCTGCCGACATTGTAAAAAAACATCAAGACAAGTATTTTAAGCCAAATGGTCGTAACTCCGCGAAAAAGTTGGTAAACCGAAACGAAACCCAACAATAATTTTCACAATAAAAACTGGGAATATATCAAAGTGACAAAAACCCAACAAGAGAGCAGAAAATATTCAATGGCCACCAATGGACATCCAAAGCAGTGCAAAAATTTCGCAACCGGAGGCCGATTTTATGATCAGCTTGCCTTAAACAATTATGTATACTAGTTCTGTGAAATGGATGCCACCCAAAACTCCGAAACATATAAATGAAACAAAATTAAAAAAAAAACCCACACAAGACGAGCAAAGGCTACCGGTTTCTTACTTGTCAGAAGCGCAAACATATATTTAAACACGAATAAATCAATTTTACCTTTCGCTCAGGGTAAAATATTGGTCATAAAGGGCCAACCCGTGGTAAAATCACGATATATTCCATCCCCCATGAATTATTTCTTAAGTATATATATATATATATCTTAATTTTCAATTCTGTTTGCATGTGCATTCCAGCTTCGCTCTCAGCCCATATGTTATTAACTGACCCCATATACACAGTATTAGGTCACTAGCACACGATGTTACTAACAATATTTGTAAGTTTTCATATGTCTATATATGGATGTATAATGAAATGGTATTTCTTAACGTGAATTCAAGTAGCTTACAATAAATTTTATAGTAAAAGTAAGCACTTCAGAAAGCGTTTTTCACAAGTGTTCAATATGTACGGTAGTGTAAAGTGTCCTATGTAATATGAAAATAATCAAATTTCATTCATAGTTGTGGTTTTGTTATATGTTGAATGAACCACCATCCCGAGTGTGGTATAACGCTTTAAATGTTTTCCTTATATCATTACACTTTATCAATTGATATTCAAATAAGAAAAACTCTGGATTGACAGAAACTTTACTCT
Source organism: Mytilus edulis (assembly GCF_963676685.1). Lineage (NCBI taxonomy): Eukaryota > Metazoa > Mollusca > Bivalvia > Mytilida > Mytilidae > Mytilus > Mytilus edulis. The sequence continues at coordinate 61,691,350 of NC_092346.1, read as the reverse complement.
TGTGAAACACATTAAAATACTTGTGGTTATATCAAAAGAAATTACAAGAAACAAAACCACTAAATGATAAGAGTTGTACTGAAAGCGTGGAAAGAAAATGTGTCAAAACAGATATATTGGCCGCTCTTTCTTGGTGTTATAATAACGCGAAATCCTGTTAGCACACAGATTGTAAATTATATTTGATTGTTTGATTGATTGGCTGGTGTTGAACACCATTTTGCAGCACTTTTGTGTTATTTCGTGGTAGTCGGCTTTGATTTGGTGGAAAACGAAGGAAAGTCTATAGACAACCACTGACCTTAGGTAGGAAAACTTGCAATCATAGGAATTAAGATTGGAGTCGACTGCTCATGCCACGCGCGGAATTCCAACGCATAATCTTAGTGTTCATAAGCTTGTGATACAATATTTCGACTACTTTATATCTGATTTGATATTTATCCAATCCAACACTTTTTGCAACACATTTTACATATGATCTCAAACTTATATCCCTCCGCTTCCGAGGACCCCCGTTAATACTCTGAAACAACTTATGTATATCTATTATATAGTCATTTTATGAAATTAACTGTTAATTTTTAATAATAAGGATGTTCTTATCCCAGGCAGAAAACCCTAGCCGTATTAGTCACAATTTTTTGGAAATTCTGGTCCTCAGTGCTCTTCTACTTTGTACTTGTTTTGGCGTTCGAATTTTTTTCATTAGAGCGTCACTGGTTAGTCTTGTGTGGACGAAACGTACGTCTGGCGTATTAAATTTAAAACCTGGTACATTTTGGTCTACTATTCGTGTGTTTTAATGTCCTATATGTTCGCCCATTTATTTGTATTGTAGTTCTGTTATGTAATGTTGTAATTTTAATGTTTAATTTAACATTGCCATAAAAGTGGGAGGTTTGGCATGCCACAAAACCAGGTTCAACCCACCATCTTTTTTCTTAAAATGTCCTGCACCAAGTCAGGAAAATGATCATTGTTATATTATAGTTCGTTTCTGTGTGTGTTATATTTTAAAGTTGTGTTTCTGTTGTGTCGTAGTTCACCTCCTATAGTTGATGCGTTTCCATCAGTTTTAGTTTGTAACCCGGATTTTTTTTTCTCAATCGGTTTATGAATTTCATACAGCGGTATAATACTGTTGTCTGTACTTATATCAAATGTAAAGGTTCTGTGTCACTTATGCAATATTTTACTAGCCACTTTTATACGTGTATATATGTGAGCTTAGATGAATTTCTATCTGGATAAACAATTATATTTTCATAAAGGGGGGAAAAATAAGAAAATATGTAAGCAGATCTCGTTTGTCACGATACTGTAGATACAACATCTATATAGACGAAACGCGTGTCTGGCGTATTAAATTATAATCATGGTACCTTTGATAACTATATATAAGTATGTCTCATACTATTTTAAACAAAGACAATCATTATTTGGATATTAAAATAAAATACGGTGTGTATGATTTCATTACAGAAGAAAGAATTCAAGGTAATGTCATTGGAAGCGTCAGTGGTTTTTCAGAAATATGCTTATTGTCTTGTATAGATGAGGCAATTCAAATATGTCAGAAAATCTTATTAGATAAGAGGTGCGAGATTGCATTACGTAAGAAATATTGTGTGCAACTGGCATTGAAATTTAGTCATTTGTTCGGACCAAGTTGCATTTACAAGATAAGTGTCCACTCGCAGGGATCGAAATTTGAAAAATGAAGAAACTTAGAAGACGATTTGATACTCAACTGTAAAGCTTACAAATCTGTTTATTAGAAAAGAGAACATCCAACAAAAAGTAAATTCATAAGTATTCAAAAGTCAAACAAATAGCTTGATAATCTCCAACATATTCCTTTGTCATTAAGAAATATTCAACAATTGCCCTGATCTTTGAAAATGTCATATTAAGTCATGTTAAAGCATCTATAATTGTGTTCCATGTTCAGACATACAACATGTACGACATAGTGATGCAACAACCCAACAGTACTGATATGATGCGCTATAATTTTTAAGTTTTAGTAAACATTTGTAGAACTTCGAAAACAGTCCTAGTGGTAAATAAATTTAAGGAATTGACCCTTCCCTTGCCATTATCATTGGAAATTGAACAATAGTTTAGGTGGGATATCAATAAGAAATGTAACTAGGTGAATAGAAAAAAAAACGGACGGCCGGACTCGAAAAACACATTGTACATGCACTCTCTATTCACTAAGCTAGTGAATGAGATATTTTTCTGTTGATTTAATTTGAATATTCCAAGGATTACTTTCAACATGCACTTTCAGTATAAGCAACGATCCGATATCTACAAAGTTTTTGGTTTGTTCAAACAAAAACATAAAAAAACCATAGAAAAGTACTTTGTGTGTTGGAACAGCTAATTTTCCAATGAGGAAATACAAATAATCAAAACAAATACGTTTGTTTCCTTATTTACATGCCGTTAATTATACATTAAACAGAAACAGCTAAGATCTTTTTTTAGATATATTACCAAATAAAAAACATTTTAGTATCGTCCCTACAATGAGTAAAAATAAATACAGGATGTTAATAGATTTGTACTCAATTTAACTGCTATAAGGAAGTCTACAGGTCGAAAATGGGGAATATAGGAGATACATCAGTGAGAATCTTCGCTAGCAAAGGGTTACTGTCCACAACCCTCCGATCCCCGCCAAATGGGAATGGATCGTAACCCTTGGCTAGCGAAGATGGTCAATGACATGAAGCCTCGAAAAGGGGAACTTACTATATGTAATTAGTGGTAAGGGAGGAGCCGCTGGAATAGGTTACCTTTTCTATCTTCAATATGATCATGTCGACTTAGAAATTACCCGGTAAGATATGAAATATATTACAAGGTTACTGATTGAATCAAAAGTATCTGAAACTAATCATATGTCGATTTTGTTAGTCGTAAATGTGTCAGATATTTGGCAGGTTAATTTATGGAATAGCGAATACGAATGATAACTTTAAATATTTTTGTGTCAAAAGATACATTACAGGGTATACACTTTTGTTATTCAATATGCATTATATATATCAAAAAGAAGGGTTACAAAATGTCTTAACTGCCCGATCCAACCACTGGAAATTGGACTGCCCCCACCCGAGGATGTAGCGACCAAAAGCAATTTAAAAATAGACAAACAACATATGTAATCTTCAATATTACACTCAGTCCTTCTAGACCATGCCCATATAATGTACTAATATCACATAAGAAAGGCAAATATAACTTATAAGCCAAGACAACCATATGGAACTTAAATATAAATGATGTGAACTGTTATTGTATTTAAATTGTTGACTTCAAGACCCTTTCAAAGATCACGAGTTCTGTTATCTATTAACAAAATTAGTTAACCTGTGCTATTTTTGTCATTCATGATATTGAAATATAAATTATATATGACTTTATTGCTTCAAAACATTTATGCGAAATTATTTTTATAAAATCTATTATAATTCATTATTTTCTAAATGTAAGTTTTTCTAATTTCCACGACTTGGGACAAATAAAGCAGTACACATGCCCCAATGCACAACGATATTTATTAAAATATAAATTGAACTACTTGGGAACATAATTAAAGTGGTAAAATACATTTGCCAGAATTTTGAAATCTATATCAATAAATGATATTTACTAAAAGGTGTTATGATTCAGTGACGAATTCCCTTCCTCGAATTATTGCATAACATAATGAAAAAAAAAATGGAATGACTAGCAAGAATGCTAAGCGCATAAATAATTGTTTCATAACATAACAATCTTTATTATATAACTATAATCATATCGCTCATAGACCAAATTGTAAGGATTCTGCAACTTTTATATCGGTGTTAAAAGTATTATAAATAAACAGTGCTTCCTTTACTGTGAACGTAAAGGTCAAATATACACCTTGAAAAATATATCGCAACACCCTGTTTTTCTTCTCACAAACCAATATATGTTATCATAAAATATAATTTATGGTTCCAAAAGGAATATTCATCATATAATTTTTTGACACGATCGCAGGCATACATCAGATAAATAGGTAGAAGAAAATTTTCGAATTTGATCAAGTAAATTTTTTATCAAGCAAGATGATGTCGTAGGTATTAATTATTATTAATGTTCAACCATGCGTGCGTATAAGTGAAAGAGTTCAATAGCGCAATCTTAATGTGTCAGTCATAAAATAAAACACTTGAAACAATGTTCAAAACCGAGTGAAACTACTTTTGACGTGAATCAACGACGATAATCGTCTCCTCATTCAATTGTCCAAAGTTTGAATTTGTTGATGCATTTGTCTGAACTATTCATGGTGTAAAGTTTGAATTTGTTGATGCATTTGTCTGAACTATTCATGGTGTAAAGTTTGAATTTGTTGATGCATTTGCTGAACTATTCATGGTGTAAAGTTTGAATTTGTTGATGCATTTGTCTGCGCTATTCATGGTGTAAAGTTTGAATTTGTTGATGCATTTGTCTGCGCTATTCATGGTGTAAAGTTTGAATTTGTTGATGCATTTGTCTGAACTATTCATGGTGTAAAGTTTGAATTTGTTGATGCATTTGTCTGCGCTATTCATAGTGTAAAGTTTGAATTTGTTGATGCATTTGTCTGCGCTATTCATGGTGTAAAGTTTGAATTTTTTGATGCATTTGTCTGCGCTATTCATAGTGTAAAGTTTGAATTTGTTGATGCATTTGTCTGAACTATTCATGGTGTAAAGTTTGAATTTGTTGATGCATTTGTCTGCGCTATTCATGGTGTAAAGTTTGAATTTGTTGATGCATTTGTCTGAACTATTCATGGTGTAAAGTTTGAGATGAATCGTCGATCGAGTAACTCGATTGACATAACTAGCCGTCTTGGGTGAGTACCGCTAGTTTTGAGTTAGCTCAAGCTTTGTAGAAGAAATTGTAAAGACTATACAACAACAAAAAAGCAACGTTTGATCCATAGAATGAGAAGACGGTTATCATCTTTGATAGATCATATGTGTACTGGACATATTGAACATATTGTCATGTTTATTGTTATCACCGACTCATATTTTTGTTTTCCAAACAACAAAATGTGCTATAGAACTTTTCTACTCGGAATCACACAAAGTTATAAAGTTATCCCAAGACATCGTCTTGTTTACCGTAATAAAGCTACTCACATTCGTTAAGTTTATTATCCTTTTTAATTATTTATGACATTTGGTATACTTTCAGGGCCATACATAATATTACATGTGAATATATTTTGGTTTGAGAAAAAAGTACGTTTTTCTAAGAGCATATGGTTTAATTTATAATTGAGTAGGGAAATTTGAACAAATATAATAAGATGGCTAATGAACCATTTTGGGGCTGTAACATAAGTGGGAAGCCTGGCGCTACTTAAAGAATTTAACATCCAATTTCTCTTTAAAAATCCAACTCTACATCGAGAGGTACAATGTATGTAGAAGCAAAGTAAAAATTCGAACGGACAACACGATGCAACCCAAACAATTATGTCCATAACATTGTTTGAATGTGACTATTCGATGATACCTTAGCCTTTTAGAAAAAAATATCCATAAACTGTTCTTTCTTGTGTATAGAATACTTGTGACAACTTCGATCCTGTTTCTCAAACTCAATTTTGTATACTTTAAATCTTTGATCAGTAGAAATTCTTCCTAAACTGTTTGCGGAAGTCATTACACTTGATATATTCTTTTAGCGAATTGAATACAATCTTAGTTCAAAATGATAATTCATCAAACATCAAATACTGCAGTAAATATAAAAAGAAATCGGAAAATACGGTTACATACATTTAAGATATATCATTTAAGAGAAAATGCTGGATTATCTATGATTACTTAGTTCAATAACCTCTACAAACTTGAAAAGCCATACAAAACAAATGGTTCAAGAATTGAAATTTAACTTGATATCAAGTGACAAGAAATGAAGAACATAATGACTGTATTTCCTGTGATTTAAGCTGACATTTATCAGAAGATGCGTTCACTTACATAGTTACATGATTGAAGATGATGGAATGTCGAAGAGAGAAGTCAAATTTTCGTTAAAACATATAATAGGAGGTCATGGTGTCCTTAATTCAGTTCTTGAAACAAATAGACACAGATGTAATACCAGACGAAAACATGTGACAGAAGATACTAAGTAAACAATCGAAAGCATAAGTCGGAGAAAACTGAAAAGTTTAGGGGTCAGCTGGAAGCGAGATTTTTTCGCTGCAGTAAAGGAGGCATTGGGCTCCATTCTGCTATTTAGTAGGATTATTTATTTTGCGTGTGCTTTTAATAAGAATTGGAATACAATGTTCTTTCGAAATAAGACTTTTTTTATATTTTGTTTAATTAATAAATAGTTGTGTGTATAACAATCAAAAGATGCACCTAAGGGTATATTGTTTCGAATTTTGAAATTGTGCATACTTATTGAAGATAATAACAGAAGCATGTGTCGTCCTAACCTGTAAATATATATCTGTTAAATTCGTTTATTTCAAGTATGAAAGATAGATTTATACTTTTTGGTGTGTCTGATCTTAATGCCATTGTTTCTCTTTCGCTGAAGTAAGTGAAAACAAATTGTACTTTTTAATTTTGCATGTTTAAGAGACTGTAGATGTATAAAAGGTTTATCGCACGATGTATTGCTTGTGTGTTATTTATGAAACTCTTACATGGTGTCTGAAAAGCAATGATAAATTTCAGCCGACATTATTAGAAATAGTATGATTAAAAGTTTTTTTCTTTCTCTTCATTCCTATATATTTTGGGTTAACATACAGTTATGTTGTCCGCTTTATTCTATTGCTTATATGTCTACATTTGGCTTTATACTTTGTTCCTATATATAGTAGCAAATGTATATTTCAGCATACTAATAGCTAAGGTAATATGCATCGTTATCCAGTTATTTTACACTTACGGTTCTGTCATTACTTATACCATGGAATTGTAAATTGTCATGCATTACTCAGATAGCTTTAAACTAAAACTGTTGGAGGTGTCCTGATTGATAAACATGGTCTATTTATTAGTTGAAATTGGGCTTCTAAGAAGTTTTTTGTGTAACTGCGAGTACTCTCAGATCGAAATGTTGTTTCTTTATTCGTTCTATTATTGTTTTGTATTTAATACTCATCTGTTAAGTTTAGCCCTTTTCAACTGATCTTTTTTAGTCTGTTCTGATACTATGTTGATTCACCACTTTCAAAGGTTAGGCAAGTGTTGAATGCTTGCACATATGTTTAACCCAACCCCATCACATTCTTTGCCGGTGTGTATGTCCAAAGCCAGGATCCTGTAGTCTATTGGTTGTCATTGGTTTCTGTCTGGTGAATTTCATAAAAGGTTACTAGCTTAAGTATTGCCGTTTTCTTTGTTGTATTTTTTCACATTTAATCACCCAAGAACCTTTATAAACTGTTATGCAGTATGGATTTGTTTATTGTTGTGGGGCATACGGCGAACTGCAGTGGTTTACGTTCTTGTCCTTTGGTCTTTTGGTGGACAGTTGCTTTATTGGTTATCATACATCATCACATTTATCATCAATATACATTTTCTAATTTTTAATGTTGATGTTTTCAGTACAGTAACAAACTAAAATTATCAAAACAAATAAGAATATTTGTAAATTGTTTTAAATAAATGAAAAAACAATACCAAGGAATACATATTCGTTTATTCAATTTTTAAAAATCTCGTGTATGTATTAAAGCACTAATCCTAATAATTCAAAAAACCCGTAAAAAGCTCCTTATAGGTAGCTTGAACTTTAAATTCGTTGACAACGATATTAAACAACGATGCGTTCAACATGCAATTTACGCAATAGTCTGATAAACTACAACCGACCAATCACCATAGCTTTTACAACTTCACCTTTAGTGACCATCTGCTTTTGTGCAGATTTAGGCGGTAGCATTAGTAAAACATTAGAAGACGACATTGAGAGCAGCCGACTGCTGATCTGGTTTCCTGTACTTAAAGCTGTTGGTAAGTGTTCATCATCTGTCCACTGCAAAACTGCTCTATGATACTCTGGTCTAGGGTCAAGTTGTATGTCCTTTTCTACCTAAATTTAAGTAAACAAATAAATGATTTAAAATTTCTGAAAAATATCAATACAATTCCTTGAGCTGTAAATTTGATATAACACAATTCATTGAAAAAAAAAACAATCTTGATTATTAGACTTGAGTATAACCTCATAACGGTATTATTCCTATATTGCTCAGAATTTTATTACTTCTTTTTGGCCTTCGGACGTCAGAGCTTTGTCAATACAGAAAACTTTGAAATCGCCTATTAACAATTGAGAATAAGTAACTCAAAATAGGAAAACTGGAACCATGTTTTCATAGTGTGTCCCGTTCTCATACAAATTGACCCACTTAAGATATAAGAATTTACACTGTTTAACAGTCCATTTCTGGTCAAATATGTCATTTCCGACATCTTCATGGCATAAAAGTGATATGCTTACTGATATTTCTGCACTCAAACGGACTGGTAATAATACGGTTAACATGTTATGATAAATAACTTGTCCATGTCTATTATAATAAGAGGATACATGGGATATGCGTCAACCCGACGACACAAATAAGCAAGAGACAACTTGAGTTAAAATACTGCCTTCAACAAAAACAAATGTCGAAACAGTCTGCCACTCTCCTGTAGAATTATAATGTTTGACAATTTGTCGTTCTAGTTGTTTTGACGCAGACAATTTGGTGCTCGTTCATTTAATCTCTACTTGATTATAAAAAATGATAGCAGAGTGTCAATTTGATATATATAAGATGTCAGCTGTTCATACTAACCTTGTGAAGATGAAATAGTTATGATTTATGATTCAAATACAAAGAAAAACATGTCCCGTTTTTTAGCATGCAGTATATGAGTGTGTATGTGTTTTAATAAATGAAAAGGGTGTTTACCTTTTTTTTTATTTAAAAATAAGATGTTGTTTGATTGCCTATTATACAACCCTCCGAAATATACCAAATGATACAAGAATTAATACAACGTTGATCACCATACGGCCTTTAACAATTTACCTCATTTGACGCATTAACTTTCTGCCAAGTATTATCACCACTCCTGAAGGATTTGTATAGTCCTTGCCACTACTAAAGCAAGAAAGCAAGCTATGTACGTTACTTACCTTTACATTCAGTAGTGTCCGTTGGTAATTAGGACACCCAGACATTTTCCGTAATGTGGGAATGACATATAGATTGCATGTTACTACTGCTGACACTGGATTGCCAGGCAAACCAAAGAACAGTGTTTTCCCCATTGGACCATTGACTGTGGCGAATGTTGTTGGTTTCCTAAAGAAGATAGAAAATTAAGACATTATTGTGAAAATGTAAGCTTTTAAGGTTGTTTTTTTTTTGTTTTGTTTTTCATGTGTACTATAACTACCTGATGATGCAATGCAAAAAAGCTCGTCCCATCTTTATATTTCAAATTCGCCAGATTTGATTTTACTGATTAGTATCTAATTTTCCAGGCTCTATATAATAAGCGTTCTTCCGAAATTATTTCCTCAACATAAAATGTAACAGATCAAATGTTCAAGTCAACCACTTAAATAAATTGAATTATTTGCGGTACGAGATCGAACTGCTTTAACACCCCACACACCCCTCCCAACTTTAACTTCTAAGGGAACATAAAAATTCTATAAAAGTATTTAAATAAAATTTGAAGTACAATAACCCAGTAAATGTACGTGCTTATATGAAATAAACAACAATATTTATGTACATAGTAAAATTAAAAAAAAAACCAGTTTGATAACACAAATCCGAACGTATACAAACAAAACATCTTTCGTGTCAATAGTACGGGGAAATGAAAATCAGTACATGCGGTATTGGCACACCGCCGCCATCTAATCGTTTGATGATCTTGCAAATGTGAATTGACCTTGCTAATTACACTGATAATGGAGTAAACATTGACGTAATCCGTTAAATTGACGTAGATTTTAAACCATAAAGAAGAGTGTCCGAAAAAAACAATTGCCTCTTTGGACGAAGATACCTCTTTTTGTATGATAAAGGTGAGAAAATACAGAGAAATGAAAAGCTTTAACGGTAAACCGCAAACATCTTATACAAATTGTAGATATGGAAGGTTACGTGTTATCAAGAGGAATGTTACGATAAGACAAATTACCTAATCAATTGCCAACATGCAGACCAGATACCTAATTTCATTTTTTATGGCATGTTGCATACAAGTGACACATACGTATGTAAACTATGTGTAATCACACTTTCCAATTATCATTTTTGCATTCTTTACGATCATGTTTTATAACTTTTACATTACTTTTTTTGACTGTCATTGTGAAAACAATTATATTTTTTTTTATATATTGGTCTGTATTTATTTAACGTACTAGTAATCGAATTCAAAGAGTAGCGTTACAAGACTTTTTTTAATACAAAAACTATCACTTTCACTAAGTGTTTGGATATGCTACAGTCAGCCAAATATCGATGATAAAATAACAATTACATGTTTATTCTTCCGTACTGCATGGAATTACATGGAATAACAAATGTGTTAACTGCAGCCAATGTCTGTCTTACATATTACTACAAATACTATTTCATTATGTTATAGTACGCTTTTTGGCTGGGTGTCTTTTTTTTGTTTCGTTAACAATTAAGTTTGCCATTTGTAAAGAAAACACAGAGGAAAAATAAGAAACGGCATTTGCAAATAAAACTTGAACTAATATATAATTATAGGATCCTGGCTCCAACTAGCTGAAAATCACGGAAACATTTTCTTATATGCTATAAAAAAGAAAATCACAAAAATACTGAACCCAGAGGAAAATCCAATCGGAAAGTCCATAATCACATGGCAAAATCAAATGACAAAACACATCAAAAACGAATGGACAAGAACAACAAAACTAATATATAACCTGAAAACCAACTCGCACCGTTGTGACACATAAAGATGATGAAGATACCAGGGTGTTATCAAACACCATCAGTCAATCGGATACCTAGAAAGGGTTGATAGTTCCTGTTTCATTCATGCTGCTTTTGACAATTTAAACTCTATAATAAGTCGCATTTGGTCATGTCACAATCACAAAAAAGAGGACACGATTGTTGGAACGACAAGTGAAACAAGTCCGCATTTATCTGCATGGGACACAGATATTCCACCATGGTCAATTAAAAGGGCATATATAACGATTGAAAGGCAATTTCAGTGAAAATGAAAATCCAACTGAAACTCCTTTACATTATTAGGTAAAACTTAAATTAAAACCGAAATTAAGTTATCTTTCAGAAATCGTTTTTCACTCATTTTGATACAATCCAAGGGGCTTTATCCTGGAAAAAGAGAAATTTGCACCACAGTAAAAAACAAGAATGTGTCCAAAGTACACGGAAGCCCCACTCGCACTATCCTTTTTTATGTTCCATGGACCGTGAAATTGGATAATAATCTAATTTGGTATTAAAATTAGAAAGATTATACTATAGGGAACATATGTACTAAGTTTCAAGTTGATTGGACTTCAATTTTATCAAAAACTACCTTGACCAAAAACTTTAACCTGAAACTCCCACTTTCATTTTCTATGTTTAGTGGACCGTGAAATTGGGGTCAAAAGTCTAATTTGGCTTCAAAATTAAAAAGATAATATCATAAGCAACAAGTTTACTAAGTTTCAAGTTGATTGGACTTCAGCTTTATCAAAAACTACCTTGACCAAAAACTTTAACCTGAACGGACGGACGCACAGACGAACGGAGCCACAGACCAGAAAACATAATGCCCCTCTACTATCGTAGGTGGGGCATAATTAGTAGACTTGGATTTCATGGTAGCTAGTGTTAAAAGCGGGTAATCCAATACAATCTTGTAAACATTTAAAAACCGGTCATTTTGGACGGACAGATGGACAAAGCGTCGCTTTACTTGTATAGCCACTCTCCAGGGCGTATTAAACGATTGGTAATGTGACATAAAAGAATGCATTAACGCCAAAACAATACAGTGTTCACCTTCTTTAAAAAAAAACTACTATCTTTTAGCTACACGATTTGATAACGACTAATATATATTTTTATCAAAAAGACATTTAAAAGCATACTGGGCTGTTCTTGATACTTCGTTAAACAATCTATAAAACAGATTACTGCATGATACGTTTCGTTAATATCAATCTTTGAATTAACACAACCATTCAGAGGTCCCCGTACGACTTACACAAGGGAGGAGTGCACATAATGTAAAATGGATAATTAAATAAAAAAAGGGAGGAGTGCACACAATGTTTAATGGCTAATTAAATCGGAAAGGGAGGAGTGCACACAATGCATAATGGACAATTAAAACGCATTGATTCAAGAGATATTTCAAAAAAAATCATGATAAATGACTAACATCAAATCCGTGGTAGAGAAAACACATAGGACCACCGATGAGATTTCAAACTGTGGGCAGACTCAACAATATAGGGCAATGTTAAAATATAGTTAAATATAATTACTTAATACAAAACATCCTTCTTTTATCTCGATCAACACAGGAACAATAGACACAGCTGAAAAGGTGTAATAAAATTAAAACACCAAAAGAAACCCCAAAAATAAAACAATGCTGTTTAAGTGCTCGCAGTTACTGAACGCAAGTTCAAGCACTAAATATTGGTAATGAAATCATGCATTTCTTTTCTTCGTAGGAAGTGATATACACATGAATTAACAACTAAATTATCCATATGAAATAGGAGGCATCTAGACAATCTAAGGTCTTCAGCAAAATGTCAAGTTCTAAATCGCCACAAGTAAAAAAAAAAAAAAAAGCGCTGAAGGAAAATCGTACTTTATAAATTTAGTCCGTCCAAAGGGCTTGTCTTGATTGACCTTCACCAGGAACACGCAAACTCAAACATTTGAAAGCAAGGACATGCACGTGTCAATGCTAGCACAATGAGGGAACTAAAATAGCCAAATGCATTTGAGGGAGTTTGAATTTTAGTTTCATGATGTTTAGACTACTGATCTGATGATACCATCGGGGACTATTAATTTGCAAGGAACTTACAGCGGTATACTACTGTTGCCTTTATTTATCGACGCAACTTGTTAAGTAAATTAAAAAACTCTTTATAAATGTTGTGCGAATTTCTGGATTTTCATTCATCGGGAAATTCTGTGAAGATATCTTTAATGAGAGTAGAATGTAAAAATGTTGATAATTTCTTTAAAGATGATGGTCGATCCTATCTTGATGAAAGAACAACTGTCCATGTCTTCTTTATGACGTTAAATGTTATCAATGGTTTTATTTATAAATACACGGTTTTGGAAATAAACCGGCAGATACGATAGCCCCTAAAATTAAATATGGTATTAAATTGGCGTATTGATAAGAAATGTTATATATCAATGCATTATATGTTTTGCAAAAGATATAAAAACAAAAAATCAACCAACACACGACATTGCTTTAACTCAAATTCGATTCGACAGTAGGTAAGTACTTGTTTGATTGAAAACATGTATAATGAGTTAAATGGAAAGCCGAAGATAAGATGGAGCAAAGTTTTAGTGCAAAGAACACAGTGAAACCATAACAAAACCAAACAAAATATCAACTGTCTTTTAAGAAGTACATTTAATGAAAAAATGCTATAGCAACAAACGAATACACAATATTTACCATCAAAGTAGCTATGGTGTAGGCATCAATGATGTCAAAAATAGAAGAAGAACGGAGTGAAAGTAATTAGTACGAACCTGATATATAAACAAGAAAATGTCAGGTACAAAGCGATTATATCTGTATCTAATTTACCATGTCACAGAAAAAAACTCAGTAGAAGTACGAGAGACAAGAAAGTTGCCAATGTAGTAAAAGATTACGTAGGTTTCACATATAAAAGAAGTATATAAGTTGCACAAGTAGTGAAAGTTATTACCTTCCACGTAATTGATTTTTTTTATATCGATGTAAAAGTCCGTTAAAAGCAAACAATCACTGTATAAAACAAGATGCTTCATAATATTTTTTACTCTTTAACACCTTTACTGTAATTAAATCAAGTTTTACAACTATTTGAAGCAACAAGATTTTTAACAAAGAGAAAATTTGTGTTATTGCAGTTTAGAATAATGAACGAAATTACAGTCAAATTTATAAATAAGTTATTAATGTATTTAACATGCAGAATAAAATGTAAACACAAATATGTTTATAACACCTTGTTAAAATGTAAAGTTGTCACACATATTGTTATCTGCAACATAATATTGCTTCGAAGGTTTAAAACTTTTTGGGTATATCAATACCGACCTCTGAAAGGTAGTCAAATCGCAATAAACCCCCTATGATGAAAACCCATATAGTTTTATTAGATAGACCATTATAATCTGACATTAAAGTAATTCAACGAAGTAGGTATAATCAAAAGAAACCGTTCCATGCCGACTAAATCGCAATCACCCTTGTATTATCAGGTTAGATTATACCACCTGATGGTAGTCGTTCAACCAAACTAACGATCTCTTCGCTTCTACTTCAGTCGTGTTAAAGTCATTTTACTTTAATGGTCATCTGACCAGTGGCCACTCCATACATTTATTATCATTGTCAGTAATTATTGTCAAGTTTAAACCGTAGGAGCACTGATTGGCAAATGTCTGAAATTTGTTCTGCAAGACTGCAGCATGTTATACATTTCAGACAAATGAGAATTAAGTGGAGAGAGTTTTAATAAGATAATGATTGAAGCTTGTAAATATATTTTGCATTGCATCAATCTACTGTTAATGTATCGAATGAAAATAGCACATCATTATTCTGACATTATTATATAATTAAACATTATGTAAGAAGGAAACAGAGTTTAGATATTTAATTGAAAAGTTATTTCATTATTAAGTAGCTAGGTTACTTATATAGATGAAATTATAAAAAAAAAAAATTCTTCAATTGTTATGCAAACAATATACAAAAGTCAGGTCAAATGTTCTTTCCGTTCCACCGAAGGTCCAAATATAGAAACTTAATCCGCAATTGCGACAAAACATTTTTTTCTTCTTCAAAACTTATGAAAACCATGATCTGATCATGAGTCATTTGAAGCGTGGCATTCATTGATGCAATTTGTGAAGCATATTAAGAACAGAAATCTTATAAGATCTAACACAAGAATTTGTTTGAAACCTTGAATTCGTTTTCGAAAATATGTTGATAAAGCATTTCCTAAATAAGTTATTGCTTAAGACAGTTTCTAACATGTTTTCGGACAACACACAACTAATTTTCCTACAAATTACAAGGCTGGCCGCTTTATATATGATTGTCCCCGAAATGGCGAACTTTCAAAATGTAAATTAAATTAAACTATGCCTTATTAAATCTTTTGCTTACGGTTATAATGATGCTAGTACGGTCTCAAAGTAACGATAATTCTTTTTCAGGATAAACTAGAAATATATGGCAATATTTGGCAAGAGAATGAATGTCAATTGAGGCTGAAATTACTCTATTCTCGAAATGAAAAACTAACATTACGATGTGACAATCAAAGAGCCTGGTAGCGTTGAGAGAGAGATAAAATGGCTTGTTAGTTTCCCTAGATATAAATTCCAGAAACATTGAAATCGACATGACTAAATACTTTAAATATTCTTCATACTCATGCAAACTTAAACATACATTTGTACAAAGGCTCTACTGGTATCTTCGTAATTCAAATTATTTTATTCTTTAAACATTACAATTATGTTTTCTTATAGTTGTGTCATGTTTCAAGCATGAAGAGATATGTGTCGTTTCAGATTGAACTGAGTGAAAAATAAATAAGTGATACAAAGATAAAAGTCGCTACTTTGGTTGATCACTCTGCAATGTGTTACAAAATTGAAACATTTCCATCTGGAACTTCTTCAATCCAAAAATCACATTTAAACCTAAATAATATTTTCGTCCAGTGATTCCACTAAAAGCGACAAAAGGTTTGAACACGTCTAAAATTAACCTTAGTCTTCAATTCCCGACACGGAACTCTCAATAGTGTAAGTGGGTTTATATTTGAAGAGATTAATTAATATTCCACCAGAACAAAGCTATTTTCTACCATAAGAGTTACACGTGTAAAAATTGGAGACTGCATGATATCGTATAAAGTCAGGAATATGACAGTTGTGTTTGTCAATGAATGAGCTTTTGGTATTGCCGTAAGGGAGTTTCTGTTTTGAATGTTCCTTGGAGTTCGGTAGTTTTGTTATTTAACTTTTAGCTATTACGTCATGATCAAAAGATAAATATATACAAAAAGCAGACTCATAACAAGAAAGTTGATCTGCTAATAAATAAAGGTGTTTTCATACAATAAATAATGTACAAGAAAAGGGTATGTTGTTTTCAAAGTCAAAATTTACAGATGTTAATTATATTTACAGTTTAAAACTTTTTTTCACCAGGTGTTTTGCAGTTAAATGATAGAAAAGGTAATTCAGTAAAGTTATCAAACAGAGGCACCCATTTTTCGAAAAATACAATCATGGAATAGACATGTACTCGCTAAATTGATAAAATCAAGTCCTTTTATTAACATAAATAAGCAAGAGAGCACAGACTAACATGAACTGCATGCTTTACTTAACATTTTGAAAGATCAAGGTCTTGCAACAGGTAGCACATACAACTTAACATTATCATTGATTCATGAAAATAAGGTCAAGGACAGTTAAACAGTATCAGACGGACATTTACACCTTACAATAAATGTTTTCATAAAATTTTGTTGATTTATAGCATCCGAAAAGGAACATAATAACGAAAACATAACGTTGGCCAATGGACCAAGACAATGAGTCAAGATTACAAGAACCCTCTCAAACGAACACGAACACCTCAAAATCACTATATTCACTCAAATATAGTTCACCTGCTGCTTGCTATATGTAAGAAACGGACCTAAAAGGTTAACTCAATCATAAAAATAAGAATACAAGCTAAGCAACAGTAGTATACCGCTGTTCAAAAGTCAAAAATCGATACCGAAAAAACACAATCAGGTCAGATCAATGATTAAGTCATGCTCAGTCTATAAGTTAATTTTCAGACCATAGCTAGTGCAGTTAATTCAGAACCGTTCAAACAATTCGCCTGCATCCATTAAAGCCCCAGTGCCACTAGACCACGATCGCACCACGCTCACCGCGATCTAAAATAAATATAGATCGTGGTGAGGTCGCGGTATGACCGGCATGAAAGTGTAAATTTTCGTTGCTTTCACGATGCTACTACGTCCTCTCTACGCTTCTACAAAGATCCCGCTACGATTATACCACGTTCTCACCGCGCTTATTCTGCGACCTCACTACGCTTATCAAGATCATTCTACGCTCTTCACGCTCTCACTGCGACCATACCACGAGCTATCCGATTGCAACACGATCTTACTGCGATTATAACACGTTCTTACCACGATTATACTACGTTCATAGCGCGATCTTACTACGTTCTCAGCAATAACGTCAGCATCGTGTTCCATATGAATACAGTTCAATTCCTTCTATTTCTGATTAAATCGTAGATTTCTCGGAAACAATACAGTCATACCACCAAAATCTACCAGAACACGTGGGCACGGTGATAGGAGTTGATGTAGAGGCAGAGGGAGCAAAGTAACGAATCCTGATCAAGCAGAGATGTCGGACCGACCAATCCAACCTAAATTTCAACCTATTACTGGTCAATAAAGCTCACTGACGATATTTTAGTGAACGATAGCAGAGATGACATAGATGTATCAATATATATAGGAAGATGTGGTATGAGTACCAATGAGACAGCTCTCCATCCAAGTAACAATTTATAAAAGTAAACCATTATAGGCCAAGGTACGGCCTTCAACACGGAGCCTTGGCTCACATCAATTAGCACACTATAAAGGACCCAAAATATTACTAGTGTTAAACCATTTAAACAGGTAAACTAACGGTCTAATCTATATAAAAACGAGAAGCATGGTCTTAGTGCGCTCTCACTACGCTTCGACTACGTCCTGATTTCGCAACGACCGCATCACGATTGTTTTGAACATGTTCAAAGTTGGCCACGCTCTTCACGATCTTGAAGACTGTAAGCCAAATGTGAGAAAACATCTGAAAAATAACTCAAACTTCTAACAGGACAATATATCTTATGATTCAGAGTTTCAGATATTGTTATGATCAAAATGTCTGTTTAAGCCTAAAATTTGTAGATTTTTATTTTAAAGAAGATATGACTATTTTGAAAGGACTTTCTCACAATGTTTAAGGGTAAATCATTATGTTGGTGTCAAACATAACAAAACAATTGTCGATTGAGTTGTTGTTTATGGTAAGTGTAGTCTCATGAACCATTGACATATCATGTATTTATATTTCACATTCCATGCAAATCAACACTAAATTAAATAATTTCCAAATAAGACACAATTGGTAAAATTACATTTCAGATAACTATTCTAAAAACTAAAGTCCACAAACATAAAATGTCGCAAGTAAGTTATGATACTGCAATAAACCAGAAGAACTGTACATTGTATGTGGTAGTTTAAACGAATACCCATATATCATTGAAAAGTCAAACTGTCTGCACTATACTCAACATAGTTGATATGATTTTTTCCAAGATGATAGGAGAGCATAACGGAAACAGGAGTATTCGACACAATCACACAATACAACACACCACAATTACCATCAACATCCGATTCTTCCGACAAAATAGAAGAACAAGAGACATACGAAAACACAGGGCCAAGATAGTTTGACCTTGTATGGGTACACATTGTTGTTGGGTTTGAAGTTTCAATTAGATAACAGCACGACAGGTCAATCAGTGAAACAGGAAATGCATACCCTTACGGAGCACTTGCGATCACTCCAGCTTTTTTATTGGTTTTGTTCAGTCTTAAGTTTTCAAAGATTTCAACCAAATAAGATCAACAGCAAGCAAATTCGACGGTGAATTAAGCGAACCTAGACAAGTCATTTCAAATTCAGACAAACCTTGTTACTAATTACCCGGTTCTAACGATATCAATAATTCTAACAACAACTGTATATATCTTCTATCTAAGCCGTTTAAAATATCTTTATCAATAAAACATGATGAAATTTAAAAAAAAAAAGGTTGATTTCAGATTAAATAAATTAAGATGCAAAATTTAAAAACAATTTTGAGATTGAATATGTTAAGCATGAATAAGACCTTGTATACTATGATTTTGACACTATCTTGTCTATTTCACCCGCTGTTCAATGTGAATCTAATCTTTCTTGTAAATATATTGCATTATAATTAGGCCAATCAAGAAAGCCACAAAGTGTTTGGTATATGATAACCATCTCAAGCTATTTCAAACATCTGGATGATAAACAACATTTACACCATGATGTCATTAAAAGTAACTAGATATCCTGCATTTATCATGCGTTATCCTAAAACAAGGTCAAATTGCGGAGAGACCCACTTTCTGAATAATTAAAAGGTATCACTTGTATTAATCATACTATCGAAGGGTCAATTAAATAGTACCCAATCGGTTGAACGCCCTAAGTAGTATATCTAATACAAAAAGAATATTTTTTTGTTGTTGTTACAAAAAATAAAAAACGACCAAACGACAAACAACAGCATACAAAACAGAACGTAGAAAACTATTGAGAAAGAAAAAAACAAGAGGCTCTCAAGAGCCTGAATCGCTCACCTTAATTCTTTTGGTTAAATCTCTCATCAATGATTATTTTGGCTTTTCAATTTATTTAAATGTTTTTTTGGATCGTCCTATTTTCTTCAAAAGCCAAAAAAAAAAATCATTTTCTCCTATGTTCTATTTTAGCCATAGGAGCTATGTTTCTTGACATACAAGGAAATAAAATATAAAATTTATACTAGATACTCTGAAACTCATTTAGCCTAAGTTTGGCTGAAATTGATACAGCAGTTACAAAGGAGAAGATTTTTAAAAGTAAGTTAACATGATGAACAAATTGTGAAAAAAGTTTTTAAAGGGCAATAACTCCTTAAGGGGTCAATTGACAAATTTGGTCAAATTGACTTAATTGAAGATCTTACTTTGCTGAACATTATTGCTGTTTACAGTTTATTTCTATCTATAATTATATTCAAGATAATAAACAAAAACAGCAAAATTTCCTTAAAATTATAAATTCAGGGGCAGCAACCCAACAACAGGTTGTCTGATTTATCTGAAAATTTCAGGGCAGATAGATCTTGACCTGATAAACAACATTACACACGTCAGATTTGCTCTAAATGCTTTGGTTTTTGAGTTATAAGCCAAAAACTGCATTTGACCCCTATGTTCTATTTTTAGCAATGGCGACCATGTTTGTTGATAGATCATAACTTCGGATACAATTTACAAACACGATACCCTAAGGAACATTCAGTTAAAGTTTGGAAGTATTTGGCCCAGTTGTTTCAGAGGAGAAGATTTTTGTAAAAGATTACTAAGATTTACGAAAAATGGTTAAAAATTGACTATAAAGGGCAATAACTCCTAAAGGGGTCAACTGACCATTTCCGTCATGTTGACTTATTTGAAAATCTTACTTGCTGAACATTATTGCTGTTTACAGTTTATCTCTATCTATAATAATATTCAAGATAATAACCAAAAACAGCAAAATTTCTTTAAAATTACCAATTCAGGGGCAGTAACCCAACAACAGGTTGTCTGATTCATCTGAAAATTTCAGGGCAGATAGATCTTGACCTGATAAACAATAATATCCCATGTCAGATTTGCTCTAAATGCTTTGGTTTTTGAGTTATAAGCCAAAAACTGCATTTGACCCCTATGTTCTATTTTTAGCAATGGCGACCATGTTTGTTGATAGATCACAACTTCGGATACAATTTACAAACTAGATACCCTAAGGAACATTCAGTTAAAGTTTGGAAGTATTTGGCCCAGTAGTTTCAGAGGAGAAGATTTTTGTAAAAGATTACTAAGATTTACGAAAAATGGTTAAAAATTGACTATAAAGAGCAATAACTCCTAAAGGGGTCAACTGACCATTTCCGTCATGTTGACTTATTTGTAAATCTTACTTTGCTGAACATTAGTATGAAATTCAAAACAGTGTAGCTGTGGCCATTGATTGACACATTAAAATCATTCATTGACTGGGACAATTTAGGTGAACGTTTGTATGTAACGACCAATGCTCACTATGTACTTTTTAAAGACACTTAAACTATGGGGTCACCAAAGGTTCTCAACACCTAAATAAAGTAATTCGAAAAATTAATCAGAAATAACACAATATTTTGATTTATATCAATTATATAAATCAAAACACAAAGGTTATTCCTGATTAATTTTTCGAATTATTTTATAATTAAAGGCGTTAAGAAACCTTTGTTGACCCCACAGTTTAAATGTCTATCGTAGGTACGTCATGAACAGTGGTTGTTACAGACAAACGTTCACGTAAATTGTCCCAGTCAATGGATGATTTTGATGGGTCAATCAATGGCCTCAGCTACACTGTTTTGAATTTCATACTATTCCTGTTTACAGTTTATCTCTATCTGTAATAATATTCAAGATAATAACCAAAAACAGCAAAATTTCCTTAAAATTACCAATTCAGGGGCAGCAACCCAACAACAGGTTGTCTGATTCATCTGAAAATTTCAGGGCAGATAGATCTTGACCTGATAAACAATATTACCCCAGTCAGATTTGCTCTAAATGCTTTGGTTTTTGAGTTATAAGCCAAAAACTGCATTTCAATGATTTGACCCCTATGTTCTATTTTTAGCAATTGCGACCATGTTTGTTGATAGATCATAACTTCGGATACAATTTACAAACTAGATACCCTA
Organism: Mytilus edulis; assembly: GCF_963676685.1. Taxonomy (NCBI): domain Eukaryota; kingdom Metazoa; phylum Mollusca; class Bivalvia; order Mytilida; family Mytilidae; genus Mytilus; species Mytilus edulis. The sequence goes on along the minus strand of NC_092346.1, from coordinate 61,669,391 downwards.
AGAAACATTCAATTAAAGTTTGGAAGTATTTGGCCCAGTAGTTTCAGAGGAGAAGATTTTTGTAAAAGATTACTAAGATTTACGAAAAATGGTTAAAAATTGATTATAAAGGGCAATAACTCCTAAAGGGGTCAACTGACCATTTCCGTCATGTTGACTTATTTGTAAATCTTACTTTGCTGAACATTATTCCTGTTTACAGTTTATCTCTATCTATAATAATATTCAAGATAATAACCAAAAACAGCAAAATTTTCTTAAAATTACCAATTCAGGGGCAGCAACCCAACAACGGGTTGTCTGATTCATCTGAAAATTTCAGGGCAGATAGATCTTGACCTGATAAACTATATTACCCCATGTCAGATTTGCTCTAAATGCTTTGGTTTTTGAGTTATAAGCCAAAAACTGCATTTGACCCCTATGTTCTATTTTTAGCAATGGCGACCATGTTTGTTGATAGATCAAAACTTCGGATACAATTTATAAATTAGATACCCTAAGGAACATTCAGTTAAAGTTTGAAAGTATTTGGCCCAGTGGTTTCAGAGGAGAAGATTCTTGAAATAGTTTACGACGACAGACGACGACAGACGACGGACGACGACGGACGCCAAGTGATGGCATAAGCTCACTTGTCCCAGATTCTGTAACACGTGTGTTACCAATCGTGATGATCAAATATATACACATGCGGTCATGAGTCTAATATGATAATTTCATGTTCTCTTGTATGAGTTTATATGACCTGATGTAAATATGTTTATACTAGAACACACCCGTGATATCGCGGGTCCGGGACTGAATTAAAGTATATAACTATGCGCAAGCCTTATCTTAGTATTAGTACTGTCATCTGATAAAGCCGGTCATGCCGATTATAAGATACACAATTTTCTCTGCTTTCAAATCTTTCTGTTTGAACCCGTCGAACTGGAACTTATCAATTATTGGTAATATTAATTATTTGGAAAACAAAAGGTCCTGGAATGGAGTATTTTTTAATCAACAGCATTGTCCTATATTAGTTATAAATAAAGTTGAATTCTTTGATTCGCTGTTTTACGTCATGCCCGCTAACAAATTGAAACTTATTTTCAGTCCAGATTTTTAGTATTCGTATTGTTATCTTAGAAAGTCTTACGGATTAAAATACTACAATAGGTAACAATTTGACAATTTAGTAGTGTCAACCCTGTGATTATGACCCGTGTATATACACGGTGGGTATGGTTGTCCTGCGAGAGAACGTACTGTGCTGGTGATTTGGTCCTGTCAGGTGCTGGTGGGTCCTGATTCTGTGCTGGTGGGTTTGTTTACATTGTATCAGAACGGCAATAAAACGACTGTTTTGTTGCTTAATTTTTCTCTGATGCGTCATAAGTACTATGCAAAGTATATTACAACAATATTATATTGCAAAAGTCGTACAAGTTCGTTAAACGGAATTGTCCTGACGCTGTGCTGGTGATAAGAAAAACGGTCCTGGTACTGTGCTCCAATGTCCTGGTTCTGTGCCTTTATATTTTAGTTAAAAGAAGCATATATTCAAGATCATTGATGCTGCATTGTTATTGACTAATAATTTTTAACTGTTGTCTGCTTTCTTGAAATTGACATTGTTGTGAATCTGTTTACTGTTATTATGAGAGATAAAATACACCTATTTTTTTTAATTTTTTTTTAAAATTAACTGTAATTTTATTTATTGGCCTGTTGATGGAACCCTTCTTGTCCCTTTTAAGATAAGAAAATATGTTAACGATTTTCGGGATTACGATCATTTTGCAAGATTACCAAAATACGTTGTAATTTATACAATACTTATATAATGCAGATGATGTGGTATGTTTGTTGTCAATGGAAAATTTTCCGTAAGAAACCAAAGAAAGTATGTGTTAACAACCATACGTCATCGTACGACCTTCAACAATAACCGATAAAATAAAAATGTAAAAGGTTTTGCATAACTAGAGGCTCTAAAGAGCCTGTGTCGCTCACCTTGGTCCATGTGAATATTAAACAATGGACACAGATGGATTCATGACAAAATTGTGTTTTGGTGATGGTGATGTGTTTGTAGATCTTACTTTACTAAACATTCTTGCTGCTTACAATTATCTCTATCTATAACAGTACTTTCTGTGGAAAATGATATTGAAAATCTTCAAATTTTAAGAAAATTGTTAAAAATTGACTATGAAGGGCAATAACTCCTTAGGGGGTCAATTGACTATTTTGGTCAGACTGACTTATTTTTAGTTCTTACTTTGCTGTACATTATTGCTGTTTACAGTTTATCTCTATCTATAATACTATTCAAGATAAAAACAAAAAAACAGCAAAATTTCCTCAAAATTACCAATTCAGGGGCAGCAACCCAACAACCGATTATCCGATTCATCTGAAAATTTCAGGGCAGATAGATCGTGACCTGATCAACAATTTTACTTCCTCTCAGATTTGCTCTTAATGCTTTGGTTTTTGAGTTATAAGCCAAAAACTGCATTTTACCCCCATGTTCTATTTTTAGCCAAGGTGGCCATCTTGGTTTGTTGGCCGAGTTACCGGACACATTTTTTTAACTAGATACCCAATGATGATTATGGCTACGTTTGGTTAAATTTGGCACAGTAGTTTCAGAGGAGAAGATTTTTCTAAAAGATTACTAAGATTTACGAACTAGAGGCTCTAAAGAGCCTGTGTCGCTCACCTTGGTCTATGTGACTATTAAACAAAGGAAGCAGATGGATTCATGACAAAATTGTATTTTGGTGATGGTGATGTGTTTGTACATCTTACTTTACTGAACATCCTTGCAGCTTACAATTATCTCTATCTATAATGAAGTTGGCCCAGTAGTTTCAGTGGAAAATGTTAGTAAAAATTTACAAATTTTATAAAAATTGTTGAAAATTGACTATAAAGGACAATAACTCCTTAGGGGGTCAATTGACCATTTCGGTAATGTTGACTTATTTGTAAATCTTACTTTGCTTAACATTATTGCTCTTAACAGTTTATTTCTATCTATAATAATTTTCAAGATAATAACCAAAAACAGTAAAATTTCCTTAAAATTACCAATTCAGGGGCAGGAACCCAACAACGGGTTGTCCGATTTATCTGAAAATTTCAGGGCAGATAGATCTTGACCTAATAAACAATTTATCCGTGTTAGATTTGCTCTAAAGGCTTTGGTTTTTGAGTTATAAGCCAAAAACTGCATTTGACCCCTATCTTCTATTTTTAGCCATGGCGGCCATCTTGGTTGGATGGCCGGGTCATCGGACACATATTTTAAACTAGATACCCAAAAGATGATTGTGGATAAGTTTGGATTAATTTGGCCCAGTAGTTTCAGAGGAGAAGATTTTTGTAAAAGATTACTAAGATTTACGAAAAATGGTTAAAAATTGACTATAAAGGGCAATAACTCCTATATGGGTCAACTGACCATTTCGGTCATGTTGACTTATTTGTAAATCTTACTTTGCTGAACATTATTGCTGTTTACAGTTTATTTCTATCTTTAATAATTTTCAAGATAATAACCAAAAACAGTAAAATTTCCTTAAAATTACCAATTCAGGGGCAGCAACCCAACAACAGGTTGTCAGATTCATCTGAAAATTTCAGGGTAGATAGATTTTGACCTGATAAACAATTTTCTAATAGTCAGATTTGCTCTTAATGCTTTGGTTTTTAAGTTATAAGCCAAAAACTGCATTTTACCCCTATGTTCTATTTTTAGCCATGGCGGCCATCTTGGTTGGTTGGCCGGGTCCCTGGACACATTTTTTAAACTAGATACCCCAAAGATAATTGTGGCCAAGTTTGGATAAGTTTGGCCCAGTGGTTTCAGAGGAGAAAATTTTTGTAAAAGATTACTAAGATTTACGAAAAATGGTTAAAAATTGACTATAAAGGGCAATAACTCCTATATGGGTCAACTGACCATTTCGGTCATGTTGACTTATTTGTAGATCTTACTTTGCTGAACATTATTGCTGTTTACAGTTTATCTCTATCTATAATAATATTCAAGATAATAACCATATAACGGCAAAATTTCCTTAAAATTGCCAATTCAGGGGCAGCAACCCAACAACCGGTTGTCCGATTCGTCTGAAAATTTTAGAGCAGATAGATCTTGACTTAATAAACAATTTAACCCCATGTCCGATTTGCTCTAAATGCTTCGGTTTCAGAGTTATAAGCCAAAAACTGCATTTGACCCCTATGTTCTATTTTTAGCCATGGCGGCCATCTTGGTTGGTTGGCCGGGTAACCGAACACATTTTTTAAACTAGATACCCCAATAATGATTGTGGCCAAGTTTGGTTAAATTTGGCCCAGTAGTTTCAGAGGAGAAGATTTTTGTAAAAGTTAACGACGACGGACGACGGACGACGGACGACGCCGGACGACGACAGACGCCGGACGCCAAGTGATGAGATAAGCTCACTTGGCCCTTCGGGCCAGGTGAGCTAAAAATGGAGAGCAAAAATATAGAACAAAGGAATTACTGAGCGTTTGAATCATATGTCTTTAGCAGCTTTAAACACATTTGTTTGTGAACAATTGAGTGCTGACTATAAGAAAGACAATAGTATTGCGGGTTTGCTTGTTTTGGGTTTTTTTTCGGGGGGGGGGGGGGCCGGGGGGGATGGGGGATAAGTTAAAGCGAGGTTACAGTGAAAGTTTTAAGCTTGGAATACTTTCCCGTAAGATTTAAAAGTTGTATTTTAAAAGAAAAATGTATCTTATAGCTATTAAGAATCACTTGCTGTATCTGTAAGATATTTTCAACATTTTTTTTGTCTGAAGGGTTATCAGGTATTTTTTTTCGAAAACCTAGTACACACTAACAAAACTAAGATTTCTTAGCTTTTTCATTTCAAAATTCCAAAATAGCTTGTTAGCTAAACCGTGAGGTCATTTTTAGGTAAGGTAAAGTACCCTCCTTTCGAAGTAGCCTGGTCCTACAGACAGAAAGATGTGTCATTTGTCGGACTAGTCTACTCTTAAAGTAGGGTAGTTTACATAACTTACAATGACTTTTCTGTTCAGCAAGCAAGATAACCAAAGTAATCCCTTTGTCTACACACTCATTGAAATTGGCTGTAATATTGCAAAAGTTCAAGCGATAGGGGCAAACTTACCGAGTAAAAAAAATCAAAATGTCTATCTACCTTGCACATTTTAGAAAATTCAGATCAGATAACGAAACTGGGTCCAGCAACATTTATAAGCAATTTAAGATTTTGACCCTCACAGTTTCCATTCACCACAAATATTCTCGTTACAACGAATCATTTAAATACAAAAATACGAGTTGCAGCCTTTGGTTATCTATTTTAAAATAATTGTATACGGATAAAGATATGAAAGGCAGCAGTGTCACCTGGGTGAGGAGTCCATGTCATCTGAAATAAATGCTAAGCATATATCTAGATAGCGACATATAACCATGACATTAAAAAACTCTCTTCTTTTCGATTTTTTTCGAACAAATTGACACATAAAATGAATTATATAGTATTGTGGAATTTTTAACTTGTGTTCAATTCATTGGTTACACCTTTTACTAGAATAACAATCCTGTCAAGTATGAGCTGGGTAAAATATTTCAGAAAAGAAGATGGAAATGTGAAAGTTGCGGTGCGTCATGTGCAACAGCATACGAACAGCTAACATGCCTCGTCAGGGTGGAAGCTAAAAAGTCCACGAAAATTTGATTTAAAACCTTTATTCGTTCCAACAAAGTTAATGATATTTTGTTGAGGATTTAACCATCTACGACAACAAGATTTTTTTTTTAGAATTTACAGCTCTTCTATAAATACATGCAAAGCAAACCTTGTTTAAATTGCTTGCTATGATTGTTTGGATGGTTGTAAACGACAGGTAAGTAGTATGTTTACTATATACTAGAATTTGTTTGGACAATAAACATTAACTTCAATTCCTGTCAGTTTGTATTTGTCCAATCAAATCCCAGTATGTATTGAAACTCCGCCTACCTATTGTTTGAAAATATCCTTGGAGCAAACATAGCAAGCAAGTCAATCAAAGTTATTTTTTGCATGCTTTTAAAGAAGAGTTTTACTATATAATGCAAAGAAGCGTTTAAGTCTTTCGCCAAAAAATACTATCAATTTCTTTTTGTCCTATGTAAACTTCCGTACCATTTCCTTCCATTCATGATCATTAAATTGAACTGTAAAATATTTCTTGGTACCTTCTTAATTCCTTTATAAGTCTTATGTAAACATAATTATGACAGTAACTTTTGTGAGCACAAGATTCACTGCACACTTTTAATTAAAGTTCTGCTTAATCAAACATTAAAATGTGAACTTAAGTTTTGAGACTTTTTTAATCGACACGATTGAGATTTTTGCATATGAGAACATGTTTTATCTATTAGTTGAAAATGCGGCTTTGAACTAGCTTTCAGTACCTGTGAGCATGTGTTGTTCAATAATGTGTGTCTTTGTGTTATTATTTTTGTGATAAATTGTTGTGTTGCTACACCACTGTAACAATGAAGGAGGAAATGGGGGGGGGGGGGGGGGGGGGGGGGGGGGTTGAGTAAGAAGGGAGGTGTATGCGGAGCGCTAACAAACATGTCTATGCAGCATGGGCTTTGATCATTGTTGAAGCATCAATGTAAGGGGGCCATTTAATATCTTAATAAAACTATTTTTATTTCAGATAGTATATATTGTTATCTGATATTGGACGAAAGAGGTTGCCCTGTTATGTAATTGTGTAATATAAGTAACGATCATTTGAAAACACATATTAAACAGCTAAATGGATGCACAAGAGCTAAAATAGGAGTCATAGATCCTATTGACAATAATTATCTGCCCAATTTTATTGATTTTGTAACATTTGTTTCAAATATGAGCAACTTCTTATCCAAAATCACCAGCACCGTATCAGGACCCACCAGCACAATGACAGGACCCACCAGCACAATGACAGGACCCACCAGCACAATGACAGGACCCACCAGCACAGTATCAGGACATGAATAAATTGAAAAAATGCTAAATTTTAATAAATTGAAATGTTTTTTCACAAAATAGTTTTGTCGTGTGGATTGCGGTATAGAAAGCGGACTCTATGAGCATTTTTGTTTTATTTTTTCAGTTCGAGATTTTCTGAAAATGAGCATTTTTGTGTTACGCTTACTGAAACAGTTTAGAGGGTCAACTTTTTAATGCTTTACATATGAACCCATAAGAAACAAAATTGAAAAATCTCAACTGTTTTTTTCAATTTTTTATGAGTGAAAACGTCAAAAATCATAATTTTCGTCTTTGTTTACATTTTTTCATTGATCACCAGCACCCGTCAGGACCGAATCACCAGCACAGAACATTCTCTCGCAGGACAACCATACCCACCGTGATATAGCATATTAATCCTGAATACACCGTTTGGTGGTGCGCCTGTCAGATGCGGAACGTACAGATAAGGTTATATGTAACAGGTGATTATACTATTGGTATCGGTATCGGACTCGACCCGGAACTTCCTAATTATTGGCATTATAAATTACGTGGAAAACAAAAGGGTCTGGAGTGGTGTATTTTTTAATCTACACCTTTGTACTATATTAGTTGTATATAAAGTTGAATTCTTTGATTCGTCGTTTTTACGCGATGACGGCTGACAAATTGGACCTCGTAATTTTAGTATCATAGATGGGTACGAAGTCCCCTATTACAGTAGAAAATTCAATAACAAAAAAAAAAAAAAAAAAAAATCGGGAAAATTTCCCGAATTTTTCATTGTACTAATGAACTCAAAATCGTTCAATTTTTTTTTGTCGGTTTTTTTAATTTCCGAATCTGCGCAGAACACATAACTCTACTTCCTTCTTCCGGTCTTGTTGTCGTGAGATTTTGATTAGTCTAGTAAAATATAAGAACTCAAGGAACACAATACTAATATATTTTATTTTTAATCATTCTTTGTCTTTGGTATGAATAGACGTTACCTGATGCATTGCGTTTCTTTGTTAACATTGAACATGACGTCATAACTTAAATAACGTCACAAGTAAAATCCCTAACAACAGAACCAAAATCGGAAACGTTACGGTATTTCCGTTTCTTTTTTTTACAAATATTTAAGTTACAAAAATTAATTTAAACAAACTTCGTCCCAATTCACAGGTAATGCCTGCCTCATATTAAATGCACAGACATACACGTGCCATTATATAATGACGATTTTATTAGCTTTGTTTGATTTATGTCTTATATTAAAATAATATGTTAATCATCGTTTTACCTTTGAAACATTTAAAACTAGAGGCTCTTCAGAGCCTGTGTCGCTCACATTGGTCTATGTGCATATTAAACAAATTACACAGATGGATTCATGACAAAATTGTGTTTACTGAATATTCTTGCTACTTACAATTTTTTCTATCTATAATAAACTTGGCCCTTTCGTTAAAGAGGAAAATATTTTGTTAAAATTTACAAAAATTTACCAAATTAATGAAAAATTTAAAAAATTGACTATAAAGGGCAAAAACTCCTTAAGGAGTCAACTGACCATTTTGGTCATCTTGACTTATTTGTAGATCTTACTTTGCTAAACATTATTGTTGTTTACAGTTTATCTCTATCTATAATATGTGGACGAAGTCCCCTATTACAGTAGAAAATTCAATAATAAAAATTAAAAAAAATCGGGACAATTTCCCGAATTTTTCATTGTACTAATGAACTCAAAATCGTTCAATTTTTTTTTTGTCGTGTTTTTTAATTTCCGGATCTGCGCAGAACACATAACTCTACTTCCTTCTTCCAGTCTTGTTGTCGTGAGACTTTGATTAGTCTAGTAAAATATAGGAACTCAAGGAACACAATACTAATATTTCATTTTTATTAATCGTTCTTTGTCTTTGGTATGAATAAACGTTACCTGATGCATCGCGTTTCTTTGTTTACATTAAACATGACGTCATTACTTAAATAACGTCACAAGTAAGATCCCTAATAACAGAACCAAAATCGGAAACGTTACGGTATTTCCGTTTCTATTTTATTTAACAAATATTTAAGTTACAAAAAAAATAATTTAATTAAACAAACTTCGTTCCCATTTACAGGTAATGCCTGCCTCATATTAGTATTCAAGATAATAACCGAATTGGCAAAATTTCTTTAAAAATTACCAATTGTGAGATTACAAGCAGTTACAAGCAGTTGTCAAATTCATCTGAAAATTACAGGGCAAATAGATATTGACTTGATAAACAATTCAACTGCTTTGTCAGATTTGCTCTAAATGCTTTGGTTTCAGAGTTATTAGCCAAATTCTACATTTTACCCCTATGTTCTATTTTTAGCCATGGCGTCCACCTTGGTTTGTTGGCCGGGTCACCGAACACATTTTTTAAACTAGATATCCCAATAATGATTGTGGCCAAGTTTGGTTGAATTTGGCCCAGTAGTTTCAGACGAGAAGATTTTTGTAAAGGTTAACGACGACGGACGCCGGACGACGCCGGACGCCAAGTGATGAGAAAAGCTCACTTGGCCCTTTTGGCCAGGTGAGCTAACAAAGGAGGTATTCCCGCATACTACCTTGTTTCCCTTTTTAATATATTTAATAAAGAAATATGCTTAGGACATGCTACTCAATCCCCAGTTTAATGTCAAATTGAAGTTAGCACGAATACGGATACATATGACACATGTACAGTTGTTTTCCATTCGTTTAATTTGTTTGAGCTTTTGAGTTTGCCATTTAATAAAGGAATTTCGAATTCAATTTTCCTCGGAGTTTCCGTAATTTTGTTTTTACAAATGAGACTGAGTTATTCACTCAAAAGTCAATACCACATCAGCAAGTATTTCTTAAGCTTATTTTGACAGAATTAATCCAAACTCTATTAGCAAATGCTTTCATTAATGTTTGAAACAACAACAAAATTGTAACTTGATTGTGATGTCAACTTTGTGTGTAATCCTCATTTAATGTTTAATAATGAATTCTCAATTTCTATGTTTTCTAGTGATCAAAATATTAGTTTTCAGATGAAATGAACAGAAATATATAAACATGTACATATACAATTTCGATATCTACTACTGAAATGTTAACTTTTAAGGACAAATGCTCAATTTTCATTTTTATAATGATCAATAACATATTTATTTTTAGTTGCAATGACATATACATAGAGCATTTTAAATATCAATTTATTGAAACGTTAATCAAATAAGATGATCTTTAAATTTATTTAATGTTTTAACGATCAAATTATAAGTAATCATGTAAAATAAGAAGCAATATGTACACATATGAAATTTCGAATATCTGTTATTAAAACGTTTTTAAGATGAATCAGTCAAAACAAATTCGGGTAAACATCTGGAAGTTACATACGTTGATGAATTACAATAGTGCAATAAACAAAATTAATTGATTGAAAAGTTATATCATTTTAAATGTTATGTTATGCAGTTGTAGTATTTAATTATCGTTGTATTATATACTTTCAGATCAAGGTCATAGTAAAGAAGCATCCAAAATAGGTCGAAACATCAAGAAAACACTTTGTAGTTTAACACATAATAATTCATTATGTTTTCTTATCTTCAATATTTATATATTAAAATTTCAATCTTTTATATTCAAATCTTCGAAAAGTATCTGAAGGCCTATCTACATGTAACAACATGACAACTCAATCAAAGAGGAATAATATGCATCATTTCTATCACAAGTTCAAAATCATTATTGATACATCTTACAGCTGTCACTAAACAGATTAACACTACTTACCCCGGTTTCATAAAGACTCTTCCAAAATGAATATCAGCTTTTAAGTCTGTCTGTAAAACACTCTTCAGTAAATCCTGTTGTAATAACAAAGGAATATGCCATCATAAGTTTGTTGTGTAAACCCATCATAACAAATCTGGATTATCCATTGGATATTACAGACGAAGTCAGGGGTACAGATGTTTAAATCATACTATTTACTGTTTATCCATATCATATTACCTGGTCAGTTAGTTTAAAACAGTTATAGCAAAAAAGCATGACAAAACATAACCCTGTTAAAACTTTTCTGCACCAGTTATCACCTTTTCACACCCAAACTTGAATAGTCACAGGAATACATAAAATAGAGAAAACTGTAATATGTTTAATTGTTTTGGTTAAAACATTATAATCATTTCTTTAATATGATACTATAGAAAATTTTAGAAGAGTTATACTAAAGTGCTACGTGCTTTAAATCATATAAAACAACAGTTTGAACTTTTATCAGGTTGAAAATCATTCGAAACAGGAAAGTTATGTCTAAAACAAAGGCATATACATAAGTAGGATTTGTCGCAATTATTTGAACGTTTTGGTTTTCAAATCAAAAACTTATCATATTTATTTAGGCATTCAAACTTTTTGGATTTAAATAAAGGCAACAGTAGTATACCGGTGTTCGAAATTCATAAATCGATTGACATAAAAGAAATCCGGGTTACAAACAAAAACTGAGGGAAACACATCAAATTTAAGAGGAGAACAACGCCACAACAGAAACATTAAAATGCAACACAAATAGAAACGAACTATAATATAACAATGGCAGTTCAAAGTTACATACATAGAAACTATATTCTTTACACATTGTGAAAAGGCAATGCAATACCATTTTTGTTTTAGGTGATTGAGCAGGAGTACTGATATTGCCATGATCAGCTGTATATAATATGTAGGAATTAGGTCATTTAATTCGTTAAATTAATAAGGGATATTGCTTTCGTTTGAGTGTATGAGCTTTTGAGAAATGTTAGAGACAAACTTGTGTCTTGTAAACATTTTGTCATTTTATATATTTAATTTATTTCAAGTTCCTAATTCAAGGGGCTAAACAGTAGCACTATTGTTATTTTCCTTTTAAACATTAACAATACCCAATGAAGTTTATGTAATGGTTTTACTACCAAACCTTATTTCACGAAACACAATTTTATATTTAACAATAAAAAATTATAAAATATATTCACTCGTTAGGCCGATATACGTTTTCATACTATAAAAAAGCATTATTACTCAAAACATGGACAGCAAATAGCAAGAGACATCGACAGGACGATTTATAAAATAATGAAGGAACTTTGAGTACACACCTTTTCTCCCATTGATACACCTCCAGTTGATATAATGACATCTGTTTTCTCTAAGCCAATCTTTAACACAGTGAGAAGAGATGTAGGACTGCAAAAGTAATACTACAGATTATGTTTCAAGATTATGTATTTGGATCTTATCGGATTTAAATAAATAATCAAAAACGACACATGCATATAAAACAACAGAAATTTAAATACAGTGATACCCTATAGATATCTTTCATTTAACCTCAAATCAATCAATAAGCGGGGGTGTATAGTGGTTCACTATGTCAGCTTCTCTGATACTTTTTTTATTCGAGTGTCATTGATGATTCTTTTGTAGTGAAAACGCTCGTCTGGCGTACCCAAGTATTATCCTGATATCTATGAGTTTATCCATGGCAAAGTCTTAACAAGTAACCTCTATAAACCGATATGAATTATGTCAATATCGGCTCCAAATTTCTGATTTCAAAAGTTTTGAATTTCAATCAGGCTGAATATGTAACACGAAAAATTCAGACATGATGCACTCAAGAGTCTGTATATATTTTCCTATATTATATACATACGTATCTTTAGCAACTTTCAGGTCTACAACAGGATATCCATATTCTTCAAGTTGTGTCATCAATGTGGTCTTGTTTGAATCTCGTATTTTACCCTCTCGTAAAGGTTCGTCTGGTTCTATTAGCTACAGTGATATGGAAACAAAATGTTTAATTTTAGGTGCACTATCAGCACGCCATAAAAATTGTTTACGGATGAACAAAACATCATAATTATTGTAAAAGTATTTAGTTTTTACTACCTAAATTTGAAACGTATATATTAATTCCTTGTTTAGGGTCATAAAAAAATCATTCCTTGTGAAGAAGCACACTGACTCACAAAAATTATGTTTCTTGACATTGTATTGCCGATCAATTACTATAAACAGTTTCTTTATATCTACTTAAGTTTTGTGCCAAAATAATTTGTTATTTCAGGAGAATCATTTCTGTGAAATGGAGTAAGTCCGGTAAGGGCCGATTTTGCCTCAAATTTCAAGTTCAAATATGCCAAAAAAATGTCACTTTTCAGATGGTTTTTGTTAAAAATAAAAGTGGCCGCATCCGTGTTCATCCTCAACCTTTATATATGTTATGTATTATCATCAAATACAGCTTACATATCAATATTGTGAATGAACACAAATGCGGCCACATTCATTTAAGACAGAAACCGTCTAAAATTTACCTAAAATGCTAAAATTGTGAAGATTTCAGTAATTTAGCATGAACTTAATGATGCTAGTACCCAATATATGTGCATTGTATTGTCAAAAACAGCCCATATTTATGTAGCACAAACATTCTTCTTTCCAATAAATAACTAAAAGTTTACATTTTAACAATTTTGTTAAACTGCTATATTTTGGGGCCAAAAAGGGGTCTTACTGAACCTACTCCTTTAAATTATTGTAGATATTGTTTTATTGAAACCTTTTTTATTCAAGATGTCTATCTGTCTTTTATAGTTTTAAGATAATAGAAAAACACATACAGTATTGCTTAAAATTACCACCATTAAAGGGTTAGATCCTTATCTTATTGTAACCGATTAACGGGATTTGACATTGGTAAAAAGTAAAATCACAAAAATACTGAACTCCGAGGAAAATTCAAAACGGAAAGTCCTTAATCAAATGGCAAACTCAAATCATAAAACACATCAAACGAATGGACAACAACTGTCATATTGGTGACTTGGTACAGGCATTTTCAAATGTAGAAAATGGTGGATTGAACCAGGTTTTATAGCGCTAAACCTCTCACTTGTATTACAGTAGCATCAAATTCCATTATATTTACAACGATGCGTGAACAAAACAGACATAGTAGGTCAAATTGTTAAAATAGGGGTAAACTACTGTAGTTATTAAGAAGAGCTGTGTTAAAATCAAAAGCAAACATATAGGTGCACAGTTCCAGTTAGATAAAAAAAAAAAAAACTGTTCGGTATTACAAACTATTAACATTTTACGAAAGAATCTGATAAGTATTTTACTTGTAATACTGAGCAAAGTGTCATACATATGTTTACTACTACCATCGGGTAGACTGCGGATAGACTATCAGTTCTTGTAGGTATATAATCCCCGCTCAAAAATCAGTGCAAGTAATGACATTCAGTTTTACAATTGAAGTTTAGAAATCATGTCATTAAAATGAAACCAAAATTTTGCAACTCCCTCATACAGTGTTCGTATTCCAATTACACAATTCTATTTAGCATATATGTAATACATTGGTTTCTGTTAAGTAAGGAGTCATACGTACAGAATTCCCTATTGACAAGTGGCAATAATAATTATTAGAACAATTACTCAAAAAGAAATTAGCGTAGGACATCTTTTTCTTGATAAAAATAGATACGGACAAATGACAGGGTATCTATAATAATTAAGATAAAACAGCTGTGCACTTTCTATTACATATAGAAAGAAAACATTCATTAGTCTATTCTAAAACTGTGGCCTTGTACTATTTAATACATTCATTAATTGATAATAGCTGTAGGAATTTAACCTTTTTATTTTCGTATCGGTTTGACTGTTTATAATTGTCTCCAATACTAGTACAAAATATTGATGTCTAGGAAATAAACATAAAAACAATTGATGGTTTTGGTCTCGTTGGATATATTTGTCCAAAACGATCTTCTTATCCAATCAAATTACCACTCGAAATGTAAAAAACCTAACACTCCCTGTCTAGTAAAATGCCTCAAATAAAACTAAAACCTTCCATAAATACATTATCGATTCTTTTCTTAAAATTAAGTAGAGCATAACTTAAAAAAAAACAAAAGGACATGATTTTCAACAAATATTTTGAGTAAATGTAAAAATAGGAAGATGTGGTAAGATTAAAGATGAGACAACTCTCCACCAAAGACAAAATGACATATAGGTGAACATATATAGGTCAGTGTACGGACTTCAACATAAAGCTAGTCTAGCACCACGGATTGAAAATTGAAATTGAAAAAAAAACAATTTAAACGAGAAAACTAACGATCTGATTTATGTGCAAAAACAATAAACGAAAACCAAATATGATATACAGCAACAAGCGACAACAACTGTATTACAGGCTCCTAATATGGGAAATACACATACAAAATGTGGCATGGTTTCTGGTGCTAAACGCTCTTCCTTACTTGGTACAGTGGAGCAACAGTTAATTTTCCTTCAAGCAGAGAAAAGACTAGAAAATGAAATGTTTACATAGACTAGTCATATGCACAAAATTGATAATAAACTTGAAGATAACAAATTTTCGTTACAACAACAGTTGAATTTAAAATTATGCCTGAAACAGATGCACTGATCCCTATTTTAAAATTAGATTTTACTATGATTCCATGCATGCTTATCAAATTTTAGTCTCCTGATTCAATTATCTATAGACTATAAACTATATTACTAGAGAGGAATATGTCTAAATGACTTGTCACTTGTTCTCCAATTCTTGGATTGTATTGATCTACGTGTTTGTTTACTTGTTTTCAAAAATAAAATATTGTTTATAGTTATTCATCTAAACGAGGTTTTATTTCTATTTAATATCTTATCAATTGTTCTTTGCATACATCTTTTTAGCATTTCTTTTTTTGTAATGATCGATTTTGTTTAATGATTTAGGTGTCGTTTGCCATTGTTACGATGAATAACACTTCAATTGCATTGGATTTAAAAGTGTGTATAACAACTCGTTACATTAAAAGGCAGAACAAACCAAATCCGATTTACTATCCATCTCAAATACAAATGTTAAGGCTTAAATATATAAGTTTCTGTTGCAATGATAATTTCTAAACTAAAGGAAGAAATATATTAAGACCTGTCATGTAATGTTGTCATCTTAGTGTCAAAGTTAACATTTCCATAAAAGCGCGATGTTTGACTAGCCACACAATCAGGTTCAAACCACAATTTGTTCATAAAATATACTGTACCAATTAAGGAAAATGGCATTTGTTATTTTATAGTTCGTTTCTGTTTGTGTTGCATTGTCGTTTGTTTTATTGTTGCACTTTAGGGTTTCTGTTGTTTCGTTGTTTTTCTCTAATAGCTGATGTGTTTTCTCGGTTTTAGTTTTAATTTAGTTTAACCCGGATTTGTTTTCTCTCAATCGATTTATTACTTTGGAACAGCGGTTTACTTCTGTTTATTTAAGAGTCAATATTTAACCCTCAAATTCTACCAGCATGGAAAACAAGGTAAGACTAGCTTTATTTATATAATATGAATATAGTTATAAATTTAAAACTATCTTCTTGTAACCGTGAGTTGTTCCGGATCTATTTACTAGCTAATTCAAACTGATTTTAACAGTGCGTTCGTATGGTGTGCTGTTACACAGTTGTCAAACTTTTTGAGACACTAACAAACATGTTAAACTCCTTATACTTGTGTTTTGGTCTCTTGAAAATAGCGGTCTTTTTGACAATTAGATCTCCTTCTTTCGATAGTTCATGGGACACATGCAGCTACACAGACTATCAGGAGCAGTAATTCTTACTAAATTGTCCACACCATTGTGCCAATGTGAAAAACCAAACATTGATATTTGCACTGGTCTTAGGTATATCTGTAGTTTTACTTGCAAATTGTTATTTACTTGCTATATTTACTAATTAAATACAGTGTTAATGTAATTTGTCACATTGAGTGAAGAAAATCACAGATAAAAGAACAAATGATTTGCTGTTTTTCATGAATTTTGCATAGATTCGTGTCACAATTTAATGATATCTAAGTGTTGAATTTTATGAGAACACAGTTAAGGTGAGTAATCGATGTTGCTATAATTTTTAAAGTCTTAAATTGCTATAAAATTATTCAAAGGTACTTCCCCCTCCACAGCCCATGAAATAAATTTTGCTCGTAATTAAATTCAGCAATTTTCGTGCAGTATCTTTATAGTATACTATTTAAATGGTGCAAGTGGATATTTTCTGATGAAATCATGAACTATAAATGTTCTATTTATTTATCTAACATTTATCAATATATACAATTGTATTATTTCCAATCTGTTTATATGATTGCAAGGCTTTATACACAAGGACGTCAGATGGAGTGGGAGCAAATAAGTCTCTGTAATTCAATAATCAGTAGATGACAACTATTTCAAAGAGAGACAAATCATTTTAACTCCTTTCGACTTAAAATATTAAATTACTACGAAAGGAATTCAATGTAAACACCCACTTTTATAGGAATGGTATATATCTGTCTGATGATTCCATTCATAAAAACACAAGTTTCTAAATCTACAGTTTTTATTGATTTCCTCACCACAAATATGTCTCGGGAGTAACAGACAGCTATACATACCTCGTTGCCGGTAGACATAACACCAACAATGGGTATTCTGTAACAGGTTACATGTGTCACACCAACAGTTGCTAAAATGCCAAGTTCTGATGGTCCAAGACACTGGCCTTTCGATAATACAACTTGTCCAGCTTTAATATCTGAACCTACAGCTCTGTGGGACAAAAAGAGAACATTTGCATTCCTTCAAAAATAGCTTTACAAAATTATGTTAAGCAATTGAGGTCATGACATAACATTTAATAGTCTTTTTGATGCCTTCTGGTGCATTTTACGGAATTCCAATGAGCCTGAAAAGTAATCACCATCATTCATAAACCATATTATGTCATGGCGGAAATAAAAATATGAGTTAAGACAGACACATTTTAAGTCATTCATAAAACTATTTTGCAGCGCCAAATTCTGACTGAAATGTCATGGAGTATGTTTGCTTTTGTTGTCTTGTTCAGCATCTGTGAGAGTTAAATACTAATATTAAGGTATTTACATATATCCTCCTGTTTATATAGGAAATGTCAATCTAAAAAACTATAAACAAAGCTTTATATACCATGACGTAAAACACAAAATGTATAATGCTGTTAATATCATTGAAAGACTCTGTTAATCCTTGGTATTTGATGAATTTATGTATTCCCTTCAAAGGACATGTTTTACGTGTATTAGACTATTCATTATAATGAGCAAAATAATACATAGCCTTTTGTTAAACGTTTTGGCTTTCTAAACGACTAATAGATATCTAGGTACAAGTACGCAGTTAAAGATTAATTATAAAAAAGAAGATTTGGTATGATTGCCAATGAGGCAACTGTCCACAAGAGACCAAAATGACACGGACATTAACAACTATCGGTCACCGTACGGCCTTCAACAATGGGCAAAGCCTATACCGCAGTCAGCTATAAAAGGCCCCGATATGACAATGTAAAACAATTAAGTTTGTTTAAACGATATACTTAATTGATTTCGAGAATTTGCCCTCTAAGAACTCTAGATGAAGGAATTTAGTTTAAAAAAGACAAACATATAATGAGTCCTTTATATGTATGCGAATAATCTCTGAAATATAATAAAATAACTATTGACAAAATAATGCCTTACAAAACACTCTCTGATAGGAATAACACGAGGGTATTCATAAAAACCAATAAAGAATAAACATAGGTTTGAAGATATAAATCCATTATCCAAAATATAATTTGATTCTTACGCTCCCTCATTAGAATGGACGACAGACATATAATACGTGTATCAGTACAGAATTCGATAATACAATAATTTCGACTTTGGCTGTATCCGCTTTACAAATCATATACAGATAATAATATTATCCCACTATTTCTAGAAAAACGCGGGAAAATTCATTCATTAATACGTATAAATAAAACTCGGGGCGATTTAGAGCTTGGCCTGTCGTGTAGGAGTTAAGTATATTTTTTTTATCATTTCATAATAGAAAAGCAGTACTACAGTTTCTTACGCTCCCTCATTAGAATGGACGACAGACATATAATACGTGTATCAGTATAGAATTCAATCATAAAATACTTTCGAATTTGGCTGTATCCGCTTTACAAATCATATACAGATAATAACATTATCCCACTATTTCTAGAAAAACGCGGGAAAATTCATTCATTAATACGTATAAATAAAACTCGGGGCGATTTAGAGCTTGGCATGTCGTGTAGGAGTTAAGTATATCTTTTATTACCATTTCATTATAGAAAAGCAGTACTGAAGTAGTTATATTGTCGCCAGATACGAAATACAAATAAGAAATGACTATGAATGAACTGAAATTTTTTATGGTATGAATATAACGCAATGTGGGGTTAAAACCAAGACTGCAACCTCACTACAAAACATAACAATCTATAGGGCAGATGTAGGTCAGGTAGAAACGGTGTAAGTTGTGACTTATTTTTCTTTTCAAGTGCAATAATTACTTATGAATTATACATATGTAAGTACATAACAGCTAGGTATATTACATACAACATGTTATGGTTTTTAACCAGAATCATATCATATTGGCAAATACTTCAGTAACCATCTTTTCTCCGTTAGATGTCGGTGAAAATCATTACAATAGACATTAGGTTAAACGTTTATGTCAGCACTTCAATAATTCATTGTCGGACCACCCTACTGGATGAAAAGATGAGCATAAGTCATTTACAGACTAAATTGGCCATAGGTTGTCTGATCATCGTCAATGTAGGTAGCACGTCAACTGCACTGCGTCAATACATGTATTTACCATTAACTTCTAAATCTTTTGTTGAACTTTTTGAGAGCTGTACCATCAATTACATTTATATAAATTGTTTTTTGCAATATCTTGATATTTTTTTAGTATATTCTAATTATGATATATATTAGAATGAATGTTATACAATTATTATATGTAAAATAGCAAAAATTAACACCGGAAAACTGTCCAAGTAAGAACATTGTTTTGTAGAAATAGTTATCAAAGGTACCATATAGTACACGTTGAAAAATGCCCTACGTACAAGACAGTGTTTCTTTTTTTTCAGCATTTATGTGAAGCAAACTATTACATGTATGATGAAATACATGAATAAACGACAGATAAGACAGTTATAATTAATTTTAAAACTGCTTTAAAATAACTACTAGTCAATTACCAAATGTGCTCACAATTATAAATAAATGCAACAAATACTATGATTTTGTGAGCGATATACTAAACTTAAGAAATAATTTATGGGAGCTTGATATATCGTGATTTTACCACGGGTAAGCCCTTTGTGACAAAAATTTTACCCTGAGCGAGAGCGAGGGGTAAAATATCGACATAAAGGGACAACCCGTGGTAAAATCACGATATATTCAAGCTCCCATTAATTATTTCGATTCTAATAGGACAAATACGACAATTCTTTTGGATCGAAGCGATCTAGGTAGAGGCAAATATTTGCCGTTCCCATAAATAAACGTACTATTAAATTGGCGTAAGAGAACGGAGTAAACTGAATAAGTGACATGATTTAAACTGTTTACAATAACGTATTAAGATAGTATTGGATGAATTTAAATGATAATTGTACGTCATATATGTATAAAATAACTTTGCTTATGAGTTATACCACATTTTAGCATCGTTTGTTTACGTTTCCTTGTTGTGATGATTTTCGGTTTCACAAGCGTGTATTTTCCCGTAAATGCTTCTATTCTAACGTCATCATTCTATGACGTCGATTTCCTCATTCATAAAAAAGCATATGACGTAGGAGCACGATCGGAACAGCCCAAGCAATATATTCATATTTTACCACGGGTGTGTACTCAAAGCGTTTGAAAGACGTCATGTTAGAATTATGCATATAAAATAAGCTTCCATGATATACAAATATATATGTTACAGATTTTTCAAAATATTTCAGGCTTGAAAATGGGATGTTGAGATGTACGGATCGTTTAAGTCTCAGTAATAGTTTTACATTTGAAACATATAAAACTGACGTTTGTCATCCGATAATTTTTCCAATGTTGTAATAATAAGCAAATTAATATGGCCAACAGAACAGGTATTATTTTTATTTATTTTGATTATATGCAGTCTCTGCTTCATAACAATTACGTGCATGACATGGCTATTTCTTTACATGATTGCAGCAATAAGAAATATAAGATATTTTGATTGCTTCTAATTTCCATAGATACCCGTCATGTTGGCTGCTGTCGATCAATTTTCAAGCAGAACGTTTAGCTGGTAATACTTTTTCAGTAAGCAACAACTAGAACCTTAATTATTCATCTTTAGAGTAAAAATAAAAATTATTCGGAATACTAAGGATTTTCTTATCCCAGGCATAGATTACCTTAGCCGTATTTGGCCTAACTTTTTTGGGGGAAAATCCTCAATGCTCTTTAACTTTTTACTTGTTTGGCTTTATAACTATATTGATCTGAGCGTCACTGGTGGGTCTTATGAAGACGAAAAACGCGTCTGAAGTATCAAAGTTTGAAGCCTAGTACCTTTGATAACTATTTACACCACTGGGTCGATGCCACTGCTGGTGGACGTTTCGTCCCCGAGGGTGTCAACAGCAGTAGTCAGCACTTGGGTGATGACATGAATATCAAATATATGGTCATTTTTTATAAATTAACTGTTTGCAAAAGAAAAAAATATTCGAAATACTAAGGATTTTCTTATCCCAGGCATAGATTACCACAGCCGTATTTGGCACAACTTTTTTTTTTGAATTTTGGATCCTCAATGCTCTTCAACTTTGTACCTGTTTGGCTTTTTCACTTTTTTTATCGGAGCGTCACTGATGAGTTTTATGAAGACGAAACACGCGTCTGACGTATCAAAGTTTGAAGCCTGGTACCTTTCATAACTATTTACACCACTGGGTCGATGCCGCTGCTGGTGGACAATTCGTCCCCGAGGGTGTCAACAGCCCAGTAGTCAGCACTTCGGCGTTGACATGAATATCAATTATATGTTGTTGTTGTTTTTTTTTATAAATTAACTGTTTGCAAAAGAAAAACATATTCGAAATACTAAGGGTTTTCTTATCCCAGGCATAGATTACCATAGCCGTATTTGGCACAACTTTTCTTTGGGAATTTTGGATCCTCAATGCTCTTCAAGTTTATATTTGTTTGGCTTTTTCACTTTTTTGATCGGAGCGTCACTGATGTCTTATACAGCCTGGTACCTTTGATAACTATTTACAGACGAATCGTAATTAACGAAATTTTGTATTTCTATAAGTCGATTAAAATGTTTGATAGGATTTGCTGGATAAAACCATCGAGAACAACAATCCAGCAGCACGAGCTAGCTTCATTTGCTCTGTAGATGTCATCTTAAGGTCTTCAATAATTATCACAACTGAAAGGTGGACCGACAAAACATTAACACAGAAATTAAGTAATCAATAATCAATCAAGAAAAAAAACCACTCTTTGAGCAAAAACAGACGATCAGTTGTTTACTTTTATTTTTCACGTTCCATGCCATTTGAAATCATTCAAAAGCATCAAGTTTAATATAATCTGAGATATACTGGAGGTGAGAATACTCTCATATAGCGAATAATGATACAATTAATTAGAAAAAACCAGGACCACGACAACATAAAAGTGCTGCAAGTGTTTCTCTCGGTTAACATACTTTGTTATACATTTGTACATGTTTATATTTGCAAATATCAAGAAAAAACACAAAAAAACGTAAAATGTTGTTCACAGTTACGGAGATTTTTTTTTTATTTTTAAAGTGCTAATAGTATGCATATATCTCACAGTAGTAGAATTTTTTTATATGGCCTATGATGAATTATTTTTTCATAAACGAACATAGTTTGAAAAATCTTATTCACACTTCAATGAATCTTGAATAGCCTTTTAGGCTACTGTGAGGCAAGGGAAACAAAAAAGTCATTGCCTGTGTGTAGACTTTTCATGAAGCAAATAGGTATGTTATAGACTATACAAAATATTTCTGGTTTGAAGATGGAATGTTGAGATTTAAGGTTCGTTTAAGTCTCAGTATAAAATTTATAACGTATAAAACTGTCGATTGTCATCCGATAGTTTTTCCAATTTTGTTATAGTGAGCAATTTCATATGACCTTCAGAACAGGTATCATATTCAATAGCGTTGAGTATATGCAGTCTCAGATTCTGCTTCATAAAAATTACTTGTATGACATGGCTTTTTCTTTACATGATTACTGCAATAAGATATATTTGATTGTCTCAAATTCTATTGATGCCCGTCATGTTGGCTGCTGTCGATTAATTTGCAAGCAAAACGTTTACATAATAATACCTTTACAGTAAGCAACAACCAGAGTCTTTATAATTTATCATTTCGAATCGTAATAAACGAAATGTTGTATTTATAGAAGTCGATTTAAATGTTTGATAGGATATGCTGGATAAAACCATCGAGAACATCAATCCACCAGCTAGCTTCGGTTGCTCTGTAGATATCAACTTACGGTCTTCAATAAATATCACAACTGAAAGGTGGACCAACAAAACATTAACACAGAAATTAAATACATTTTATCAATAATCAAATCAAGAAAAAGACGTTGCGAGAAAAAAATATTTTCGAAACTGAATTTTGATATGTTTTTATGTATCGTTCCAAACTATCGACAAAAAGACTAATTAATTTAGAGCAATACACTAACAGATACATAGTTTTTTTTCACGTTCCACTCCATTAGAAATCATTCAAAACCATCAAGCTTAATATAATCAGGAGGTAAACTGGAGGTGAGAATACTCTCATATAGCGAATAATGTTACAACTAATACGAAAAAAACAGGACCACAAAAACATACACGCTCTATAGGTGTTTCTCTCTGTTTTAGTTTGTAGCCCGGATTTGTTTTCTACCAAATCGTTTTATGACTTTCGAACAGTAATATATATACTGTTGTTCACATGTCAATGAATCTAGAATAGCCTTTTAGGCTACTGTAAGGCAAGAGAAACACAAAAGTCATGTTTGTGAAAGAACATTCAATGTCCGGAGATGAACGGGGAAAAGGGGGGGGGGGGTTACAGCTAGGTGTAACTAAACTGTCAATCAAACAAAAATCGAGCATTATTTCCATTAATCTAATTCTAAAACAAGACCCGCAATTATACGTTTTATATTGATACACGCAATGCAAACAAATGCAATGTATTCTAAAATAACTTTCATTCATTAACAATATCATTTGTCACTATTGTAAACTCCAAAATTCTTGAAGCACACAATCTATTTCATTAACATATTAAATTATACCATAAGGTGATAATGACAAAGATAAGAATAAAGATGCAGTTGATGTTAATAAGTTGGCATCAATTTGATTTTACAAATTGTATTATGGATTGTCAGTTTTAGAAAAGTAGATAATGCGATTCTTTCAGTTTTTGTTTATTACCTTGATTTGTGTCTATTTAAATCTATTTATGAAATCTGAATGTCGATCAACTATTGTTGTCTAAATTAAGTCAAAACCAAATTCATACAGAAAGAGAAGCCAGACAATAATAAAATGCCAAACTGTTCGATCTTACATCAAATAAAATATACAATATAATCAGTTATGGGAAATTTTATCCAAAATATCCAAATGTAATGAAAAAGCACTTTTAAAAATTGTATAGAGAGTTAAAAGGACAAGGAATCACATCAAAGCATTAAATACAAAAGGGAACTTTCTTTTAAGAAATGAGCTGAACATAAGTTTTAAGATGAGACAAAGAATTCAGCATCTAAATAATGATTCAACATTTTCAAATTAAATAGAGGTTAGGGTATCTCAGTAGAAAAGACGAACAGATGAAATATTCGTTAAGAATGAGTAGCTTCATGGAATTTTTCGAAAATAAATTTGAAACATCAAAGGTAATATTTCAAATAACATATGGACAAGAAAAACTGTTACCAAAGCTCACAATGTAAAATTAATAACAGGCATTTTTACACCTATGAAAACAATACTTCAATGCTACTTTTGACGTGACAATTCACAATATAAAAGTTGTCTCATTATATAGCCTGTCTGAAACCTAAATTACACATACATTACGGATTACCCTTGCATTAATGTATTTTACAGTACTATGAATTTGTTTGACATATACCTTGCAATAGATATATTCATTACACGTTTATGTATACTATGTGCAGTTCATATAATGGACTATTTATATACTTGGTATATCCAAAGTATAAAACTAGAGATCTGTTAAAACAGGTGTTACAAACAATGCAAAAGAAGCAGTTGTAAGTCGCCAAAACTTACAACTATTTAACCAGCACAGTAACAAAGAATCAACATAACATTCATGTATGATGTAAGATCGATCTTTAAAACGGAAAATAGTATTTATATTCTCATTTTCGGAACTTGCAAGCTGCAATATGTTGGCGAAACAGACACAAAATTCAACATCAGACTTAATAATCACCGATCTTTTCATACAGGAGACCGAATGGATAAAAGATGGACAGGAGTAAACAATTGTACGCGGGAAAACCTACATCTTCACGACGGAAGTACATCAAAGAATATTAAATGTGCATTATGCTTGTCAAAGTGAGAAATGAGAACGCTGCCGTTCAAAGACTTTCTCGCTGTAGGTAAATCGTGTGTTGTCTACATTAGTTTACTATTCATTTGCTTGTGATGTTCAATCCTATATGTATAGAATAAGAAAGACATATTCTGCAGGTGACTAATTAAACAACACTTATTTACCTTACACACACAGTATTTTTTTTAAGTAAACTTCACTGTATACGCATTATTAAAGAGAATTTTCTACCGTGTGGCCTTTGTTACAACCCAGTTCTTAAGAGTACAGTTGTCTGTGATTGTAATTGTCTGCGGGATATATTACACTTTAGAAAGGGCCTTTGGTATACATTGTTACACCACTTCCTGTATATTTGCTTAAGTCTGTTAAGCTTGCACTAATCTCTTATATCTATATACAATAGTGTTTAAGTATAGTTAGATATATTGTATAACTCCACAACCACCTGCGCAATTGTAGTACTTTGATATAAGTCACATTTTTAGTCATTGTGTTATTCATATTCGGATCGGTTATTGTTTATTAACAAGATATTGAAATTTTTGAATGTGTGTAATCTTTTCCACAACTCGAATGCTGATTATTTGTTTTTTTCATCTGAAACACGAAACATAAACCTTCGAAATTGAATCGTTAGTGTACTATCTATCCGTATATAGAACATTCAACCGCGAAACAATACGACCTATGCAAATAAGATGCGTCTATAGTCCCAAAATAATCCAAAAGGCAATTTTCTTCCAACAGACTATTGAAATCCCAATGGGTACCAATCGCGCTGCTCTTCTTGCAAATTTGTTTTTGTATTCCTATTCAGCAGAATTTATCCAGGGCTTGTACAGAAAGGAGAAAAGAAGTTATCCCAGTCTTTTAATTTCACCTTTCGGTATATTGATGATGTACTGTCTCTTAATAATAATAGATTCAGCGATTAATTACATTTAATATATCCAAGTGAACTTGAAATAAATGATACTACCGAAACAGATAAATCAGCTTCATATTTAGACCCTTTTTTTTTCTTTATCGAAATGACTACTGATGGTAGGTTGAATACCAAAATGTATGACAAACGCGATGATTCTAATTTTCCTAGAGTCAACTTTCAATTTCTGTGTAGCAACATCCCAGCGGCACCAGCATATGCAGTATATGTGTCTCAGTTTATAAGACACTCTAGAGCTAGCTCAAAGTACGTTGATTTTGTTGAACGGGGAATACTGCTTTCTCAACAGTTGCTAAGACGGGGCTATGGATTAATCAAATTAAGGTCATCACTCAAGACATTTTACGGTCGCCATCATGAGCTGATTGGCCATTATGACAAAAGTGTGTCAGAAATCATATCTGATATTCTTCCTCAGTCATAATAACCTTCAATCATTACCGAACATAACAAAGAGATAACACGACAGGTGCCGTATACGGTGCAGGAAATGCTTACCCTTCCGGAGCACCTGATTTCACTCCCGGTTTTTAGTGGAGTTCGTGGTGTTTCTTATTTATTATTTATAACTGTTGATGTAAATGTCCTTTGGTTTTGTGAGTCTTTGTTTACTCCTTGGTTTTGATTGTTATTGTCTTTATAACAATGTCAATTTGAACGAAATACAGTTAAATTCATTTTCATAGTTCTCTTGTTGTACTGTCGCCGCGCTGTCCTAGATTAAGGTTGAAGCAGAGGTCACAAATGTTTAAAAATGCCAAATCAAATGCACCTTTCACAAATCAAGAAGCTTGTTTTTCAGCGGTTGTCGCTAATTGTTGTCTGTCATATTTGTATTTTATTTGTTGTTTTAGCATTACTCAGTCCATTGATGTTTTCTTTTTTTTATGGTTTCACATCGGTTATGCCGGGGCCTTTAAAAGCTACCTCTGTGGTATGGGTTTTGCTCATTTTTCAATGTATAACGACGAGCAATAATTGTTTACATACTAGTTTGGTCTCTGATGGATAGTTGTGTCAAAGGCAATTACCACATCTCATTAATAAGTAATTTCATTTTTGGTAACGATAGTAACAGTCATCAGCTGTTAATCCGTGCTGCTAGTATTGCATTTAGCTACATGAACCTTGAGCAACCATTGCAATTAAATGCTTGGAGAGAACTATAAATGGTCCAATTAAATGCTTTTGGAACTGTTTCATCCTACATGTGCAATGACTAAACCATAGTTGTGTCTCATAGAATACGCTGCTGGTTGAAGTGGGCGTGTACCAATTTGGGATTCTAAACGTCGCCTAATTGATTAAATTTCGCGACTAGTTTTATACATTGAATCTGTTTAATAGTCCACAAATTCCAAATAAAGTCCTTTAATCTTTGATTTAATCTTAAAAAATAAATAATCTTAATCTTATCTCACATTAATGAATAATGCCTACAATTAACATTATGACTATGAGTATGACTTCTTCTGGTAGCTTCCGTCCCTCTTTTGAACATCATTCTCGGATAACCAAAAGTTGGGTTTGCTCACAATACGGATACCTTTTAACCTTTTTGGGAAGTTGTAGTAAAAATTCGGAAAAAAATATGATTATGAAATGAACTTGTTATTTTATTTTCTCTCAATATCATACCATTTAACAGATTAAAAAAATATAATTCATCTTCTTGTTCATTGCTGACATTACTTTCAATAACCTACCTTATATCTTGTCCAGCCTTTGGCAAAGACATAATTTTAATCTCTACTTCTATCCTGCCATCATCAGCATCTCTCACCAAGACTGTATCTTCGACTTGCACAACTGCGTCAGCTCCTGGTGGCAGGGGTGCGCCTGTATTGATTCGCATGCAGTATCCAGGCTTTATGGAGTCAGCAGGCTGTCAAAGTCAAACGATAATCTTATAGAAATCAATTGCATTAAAAACTGAACTCTGCATTATCATTTTGCTTTAGAAATTCCAGGTAAAATTAAAATGAATCAATCACAATTTTGGCATTAAAATTAATGTCGGTTTTCCCTTTAATTTACTATTCACCATAGCCTGGAAAATGAGATCCATTTTGATAAAGGATATACAATGTAAATGAAAAAAAAATGTGTCATGCTTGAGCATTATATTCCGAGAACAAACCACAAGTATGAGTAAAAGGAGATTCGTGGTATATGTCCGTGCAAAGCAACAATGCGACACAAAAAGGACGCCAAGAGGACAGTATAAGTATACAGACTGCATAAACAACATTTGTCTATACAATATGTCAAGAGCGTATTCGCTCTTTGACTTTTGAACAGCGGTATATTACTGTTGCCTTTATTCGTATAAAAACACACAATGAATATCACTCTCAAAGTCAATGCAAGCAGAAGAAAATCTCAATTATATGGTCGTTTTTATAAATTTCCTGTTACATAACTTTGAATTTTTCGAAAAACTAAGGATTTTTTTTATCCCAGGAATAGATTACCTTAGCCGTATTTGGCACAACTTTTTGGAATTTCGGGTCTTCAATGCTCTATCTTTAACTTTGTACTTGTTTGGCTTTACAACTTTTTTGATCTGAGAGTCACTGATGAGTCTTGTGCAGACGAAACGCGCGTCTGGCGTATTAAATTATAATACTGGTACCTTTAACTGTTAAGACTATTGTGCTTTTCCGTTGAGGTCAGATTGTTTTGGTGAAAGAAGAAAGAGTGCATGGAGAGAATAACCGAAAACTGATAATCCTTGACAATTGATAATTAAGATTGGAGTCAAATGCACCTATGCCGATCGGGAATCGAACCTACAACTTCAGAGTTCACAGGCTGGATATACCGTAGTGCAAGTACTAAGACCACTTGGCCACCGATGCTCCCTGTACAAAATCGAAGAGCACCGACGACCATGTTGCTTCTCTTTGACTTATTGGGTCGTATTGTATTGTCCCCAGGGCACCTTTTCCTCCTTTTACATATATATTCATCAATATATAATTTCTGGTGGAATATTCAAGAATCTAAGACCTAAATTACTATGTGAAATGTTTCATTTCACAGTTACATGTATCAGTGTATTACTTTTATTGGCGGGGATGCGAAAGTGACTTCAAGAACAGACTTAGCACTATCCAGTAATTACTTATCAACCCTACTATACCATCAGACTATTAATTGTACAAGGACCTCCGGACAATCAACCTGTAAATAGTTTTGCTTAATAAAAGTGTAATTTTCATTAGGAAAAGTGATTTTTCACTAAAACTACGAGACTGATTTAACTTGTATCATTTATCTTTATCGCTATAACAAGTTAAAAACTTTATTTTTACAGTCATGGAAAACGTTAATTTGATTTTAACATATTTTAGGCAATAAAATCGAGTTAACAGCAGCTGTCACTCCCCCGAAGACCGTCGCAAATTAAAAGCCATTACTTTCAATTCTTTCTACTCCCACAAACGGTTCTAAATGTCTCCCTTGTGCTTAGTTTATTTCAAGTAACACAGTAATACCTCGGTTTACTTTGAATGTTAAGATCAGAAGATTCCATTAAAGAATATAAGGATAATTTTCTAAAGAGGTGCATAGCTCAGTCTAGAGCTCAGTGACTAAGACCTCACATCTGTGAAATTCCGTGAATGTTTATTTAGTTTTAATGAGGACTTTTGTGGTTAATCATTTATATAAATAAAGGAATCCATTATTTGATGATTTCACGATAGTATATAAATAAATTTATTAATAATTTCAAATTACCGTTAACATATTTTTTAACTATGATACAAAATAGATTTCGTTTTTTATAAATGCACATTTAGAAATCTGTTAAGTTAATAAAATATGATGCATTTGATATATAAAGTGTATGAACAAAAATTCGAACAGATTTAAATAAAACTGCGTCTATATATTTATTGATAACGTGTAACATAACTTATACATTGTTGAACACATATGTAATAAAGACATAATTCAAACCATGATTTTTTTCTTAAGAGGTACCTAAACCATTTTTTCAGGAATTAAAAGTGTAACCAGTTTTATTTTAAAAAAATCTGTGACAAAGGTATTGTTTAATTGGTACATAATTATTGGGGTATTTATCAAAACGTTGACAACTGTCAACACGTTGTTATTCCGTCGAGAGTTCTTGATTATCGATCCGTCCTCGGTACCAATGTTGTGGCTCTTTGGTGGGATTTGCTTTAGGAATGCACACAAGCTCGATTCTTTATACAATATGTAGCTAAATTTCAATCAAGGGCAACTCTCATAAGAAACGTCAAGGAAAATGGAGCAAGCTGTCAAAATAACATATTTTGAGAAAAAAGGTAAAAAAAAAAAAAAAAAAATTCACAACATGCCTAAATGCAATTTTTGTTTTCTCGTGTCCTTTGACTCCTTCTTTTTCACGTTAACCATCTTGCTTTTTAATTTCTAATTTCAAAGTGAGACCTTTCTCTTTATAAACACCAAATACCAAAACTCTTACAGTATAAGACAGTTTTACAATCACACGTACTTTCCCTAGTTGAAAGTACTGAACGATCCAGTGAAAAGTTCATAAATCCGAGTTCATTTGTTTCATTTTTCTAAGAATGTTTCCTCATTTCAACACATCTTTCAAATATCTGTATATTTAGAGTTAATTTGACGAAAGCAAAACATATGTAACAATTTTTAGAAACGAGCATAGTACCAAATTTCCTAATAGAATAAATGTGCCTCAAATAATGCACTAAATTTTATGATCAGCTTTCGTAAGATCTTTAAATTAGTTAATAGAAAATTTAACCATCGTAAAGATGGTGGTAATAAATAGGCGATAATTGAGAAGACATGAAATTGTTTCATAATATAAACCTGATACCTACTCATAATTTCTTGTAGAAAAAATAATCCTTTTTATCTATTCTAATTTATTTTTAAGCACTTGTAAGACTTTAATTAAAACAAAGTAGAAACTGTGCTCTTATTAAATGCACTTGGAAAACCCATGTTGCATCGTCATAATAATTAAAACAAACTAACATTACATGTACAAAGCAATTTTTGGCAAAATAATTCAACGTCAAAGATTATCTTCAAAAGAAAAGGAAATCTTGTCATGTTAGATTCTGAATAATATCCACCCATATTAGATGAAACTATGCTCTAAATTTTAAGAGATTAACATTGCTAATGAAAGTATGACATGTCAGAAAATAATAAGGTGATGTTTCCGCAAAAAAGTTTGAAACTTAAACTCAGCGTGGGTGTTCTGAAAAACCTTTCTAGTTTTTAAAGTTTCATTTGGTATAATTGTTCTATTATTTTCATAACTGGGAAAAACAAAGGTTGATGTTCGGTCTGATGTCTATCGTATATCTCTTGTCAGGTATCATAGGTAGATGAGGGACATTCAAACTCATCTTGTCAGGTAACATAGGTAGATGAGAAAGATTCAAACTCCTAAGTCGAAAATAAACTGACAAAGCCATTGATAAAAAAGAAAATACAAACAGACACACAATAGGTCACAAAACACAACATAGAAGGTGAACAACTTTGGGTCACTGTACGCAAACAAATTTTATAAAGCCTAAAACAAAACCTCAAGATTATTAAATTAAAAAGGTCCTAGATCTAATGTTGTCCCACCAGAAGTACCATGTGTTGCATTTTCTAGCTAAAAAGACACATATTCATGTTAAGCAGTTGTGGATGGGACATACAAATAAAATCTAAAACGACAAATGCCTAAATATTTAAAAGAACTTTTTGGTAAAGGTATTTAAAACCATGGATACACCACACGATAATATAATAATGTCGTTTCCTCTTTGTTATCCCACCAATTAAACAGCAACGTCCTCAAAACCGAGTCTAAACAATTTCTAAAATAATCATCGAACACCGGAAGTCTAGATTATATCTTAACGAAGTGCCATGTTTCTGTCAGTGCTCGTCATTACATAACAAATAATATACACTAAGATGACTCCAGCGGTAAATCTTTCATGGACAATCCTTAGTACAGAAATGTCAACTTGATTTCTACGTTTTAGCTCTTTTATATTTCTTATGACACTAGTACATTCCTTTAATCATTCCTCAAAAACTTTCATGTCTTGCTTTCCTTAGAATAATTCAGTGTTGTGAATGAATTTTTTTCTAAAGTTGCAATGTTAAATATTTAATTTGCATTGATAACTTTTTACACATAATATACCAAAACAGGATATAACATACATATACTTAATGACTTGTTATATTTTTCCCAATCATAATGATCCTACAATCGCAATTATCAACTCAGAAAACACAAATGAGTAAAACTCCGTTTAGAACGTATGCAATTCATAAAGTAATGTTTTATATTTTTAATATGTTGCACCTGTAAAGTTAGAGTAAAATTCGCACTGCTTTCTTCATTAAACATTCAGAATTATAAATAGAAGTAAACAAGTCAGGTTGAAGATTGATACCACCTCTAATGGCATATCGTTATTCCCAAACGTATTCAATATGATCGTTAAAAGTTAATATAAGATACAAGTGAGAGGTTTAGCTAGCTTTAAAGTCATAATAAACGAGTGACCTGTGAAAAACAATGTTATTCCAATTCTTGAACTAATGCATACAAACATCATAAACTTAGTCTTCTGTGCACGATTTTATTATTTTTTTTTGCATAAATTTCGTATAATCGTAAATTTTTTTTTCAATCGGTCAGTGTTGTGAAAATATGACAGGTAATTAAAGTTCGTGTTTTGAAGCCGAATTTTAACGATTGTCACCTGTTTGTTTATATTCAACAAAAAGCATGGATATTGAGCGCGTGTTTAACATGTACAATCAGATAATAGTTTATTTTAAGGACATCCATGCGTATTGCGATCACCGGATTTTTACGAGATTGGTCACACTGAGGTCACTTTGCATACGGAAAATATTTCGGGGAATTGCTTCCTGGCAGGAAGCAATTAAAATAAAGTAAACTTCTTCTAAATATGAACAAGTTAAAGAATTTTCTTCAGCAAAAAGTATACGTACATAAGTTTCATAATGAAAACTATCCATTAAGTTAAAAAAAAATCATATGCATTATTTTTAATTTGAGGTTTCTTATGACTTTAAAGCAAGGTTCAATCCACCATTTTTAACATTAAAAATGTCTGTACAAAGTCAGTAATATGACAGTTGTCATCCATTCGTTTTATGTGTTTGAGCTTTCGATTTTGCCATTTGATTAGGGACTTTCATTTTGAATTTTCCTCGTTCAGTATTTTTGTAATTTTACTTTATATACAGCAATCTTAGGGAAGAGTCAAAAAGTAAAACCTTTACTGAAAGTAAACTTCTAAAACAAATTGCAATGAAACCATGCTTCATTATTATAATACAAATAAACTCATCATAGATACCAGGACTAATTTTTTTTATATACGCCAGACGCGCGTTTCGTCTACAAAAGACTCATCAGTGATACTCGAATCCAAAACGTTAAAAAGGCCAAATTAAGTACTAAGTTGAGGAGCATTAAGGACCAAAATTCCTAAAATATTTGCCAAATACAGCTAAGTTAATCTATGCCTGAGGTAGAAAAGCCTTAGTATTTTCCACTGATTCATATTTTATAAAAATGTCTTAAAAAATAGACAAATTCCTTCACAACATAACAAGCTGGAAACTGTATGAAAAAAGTATGATCAAATATTTCCCCGCGTTTCGCTAGTAATATCGTGATTGTCTCTTTATATCATGGGTAAAACAGTTACACGTAAACAAAAATCAATGAATCCGTATTGATATTGTAAAATCAAATTATTATGCATCTTCCATTGTGAGAGTGTGAGAAGACCAAGACGACAATGATAGATTTGTCAAACATCTTTCATAAATATTAATTAATAATTAATCAAAGTAGCCAATTTGCAATAAATGGTTGCCTCACACGACTGATACCGTTATATTATTGTTTTGAAATAACTAATTTCGGTTGGTCTAGTTCAGATGGAATTCAGGATCAGGGGAGTCCATTCTGTCACGCCAAAATTACAAATTAAGGGTAAGTAAGTATCTAAGGCTTTTAAAAAGAGTTTGACATTCATAGATGATAGTTATTAGTGATTTTTAATTAATTCTAAAATACATATGTGTAATAGAAGTTGAAGCTATGTTGTATAGGTTTAAGAATGATTACATATGTTTAGAGGTGGTATCAATCTTGTCATGATTTGTTTACCTTAATATATTACTTCAATAAATATGTTTGAATGTTTCATGAAGAAGGCAGTGCTTATTTTACAATTAAAATACAGGTGCTTCCTTTAACAGTCTTACCAATTTGCGGTTTGTGAGGGAGTATTTACGAGTAAAGCATCATTGTTAAAAATGAGTTATATACATTAAGAAGTTTGCTGTTATTTTCTGTTCGGTTACTTTTGTTTATAAAATGTAAATAAACTCACCATAGATACCAGGATTGAAATTTTGTAATTGCGTCAGACGTGCGTTTTGTCTACAATAGACTAACCAGTGATGCTCGAATAAAAAAAGTTAAACAGGCCAAATAACGTATGAAGTTGAAGAGCTTTGAGGACCGAAATCCTTAAAGTTTTGCCAAATACAGATAAGGTAATCTATTTCTGAGGTTAAAAAAATGCTTAGTATTTAAAAATTTTGTAAACAGTTAATTTATAAATATGACCATATCTATGATTATGATTTGTTATTTTCCTTTTTTGTATCTTCCGCCTCTACTTTCTCACCTCCTAAATATTTAATAACAAGTCAATGAAACTTTCATGGATTCTTCACATCGTTCATCTACAATTGTGATTTTTATTTCCCGAATAGTTTTTCGAATTTCAATTAAAATTTTCAGTTTCACTGCTTTATCTTTGTGTGTCCATTTTATATTATCTGTATCACCTAATAAGAATGTCTTAAAACTTATCTTAAAATATTTACCATATAATGAAATTGTGCACATTCTATTAAATCATGATCCAATTTGATTTTGTGGTTTCCCTAAGTTATTCTTTTGCCATTGTTTTATGATGGCGTAATGATGTAATGTTGTGAGCTTTAATGTTGTGAGCTTTGCTCGCAACATCTCTTATCTAAATAAGTAAAACCGTCGTGTAAAGGTGTGTGTTTAGACATGGATCTGAAAAGGGCACAACCTTATCTTTCGATCACATGTAAATCTATGAACTTTACGTTTATCATATAAAAGAAAAGCCTTAAAGCATAATAAAAAGTATTTGGAACGGTTATTTAAAAGTGCACATAACCAGGCGCTGTCCTAAATTTATTTTCAGACCGATACAGCAGGATCAATTTTCCTATGTATTTTAATACTACAAATTCATGCTATTCCAATAAATGCTCCAATGAAAACGAATCTCAATCGGCATTGGTAATAACAATTCTTAATTGCCTGTATACATGCATTTGGTAGCCAGTATCAGGTTAATGTAATTATTTACTCAAATTTATGTTTTCAAATTCTAAATTAAAAAAAAAAATGAACACCTCTTGAATTAATATCTATCCTTTGTTGAAGACTGTATGTTGCCCTCTAGATGTGCTTTTGCTACTTTTTTCGTTTATTATGTTGTCTTATTGATGCACAAGCAACGTTGCCATCGTATATTTATGCTAACTGAAAAAGACATTGTGGGAACAGAAGTGCCAGTTTAGAAATGAAGTATAATGCACGTGCATTACCATTAATTTGATTATTTTAACATTCAACAAAGCATTACAAACAATTAACATTAGTATGATTTAAATCTGTCAGGAGCCAAGAGTACAAAGATACCATAATTTTATTTGTACACTTTAATGGGTTTGTTTTCGAATAAGCATTCAAATTCTGTCAAAGCTCCTGGCCAAACAGTAAATAAAGGCAACAGTAGTATACAGCTTATCAAATGTCATAAATCGATTTAGAGAAAACAAATTCAGGTTACCAACTAAAACCGAGGAAAAAACATCAACTACGAGAAAAGATGAAAACAACGAAACAACAGAAACACTGAAGTGAAACAAAATTTTTATACAACTTTAAAAGAAACCTCATAAAACTTGCCATATATTTCTGTATATAATAGATAAAGGATACATCATTTTTACAATGACGTGTTACTATGCTATCACAGTATGCCGATCCCAAAGACAGATAACCAAATGTCAGGATGAGTAATCGAGATATGAATTTAAAATTAAATATTTTTTATCAAACAACATGCAGGTGTAAATTGTTCATTCTAGTAAGATAAACTGGATCGAAATAGTTGATGGAGTAGCATGCTTACTAAGTTTTTAAATTGGACATCAAAATGACGATTTTAGAACTACCAAAGATGATTTATATATCAACAGTACTACAATTTTACCACACTTTTACAGTATTCCAATTTGCAAACACCACAACCCAGTTTTGATGCTTATAAAAGCCAATTTTTTATCACGTTAGAATTTCAAGCTTGATGACATTAAAAAAAAAAAAATTTCCAATAGTGGATTTGCGTTGAAGCAAAACGAATACGCACTAGTATATATAAATATCAATCAAAACTACTAATTGATAATACTTTATATTTTTTTGCGTTCAGGGCTCTTTTTAGTATTTATTTCACAATGGAACACTAAAACCTCTAAAATTGAAAGCCACGGATGTATGATTATGTGAACACGTAATGAGCTATAAAGTATATTAGGCCAAATCTCTCGTAATTTGGGGTCCCAAATGCTCTTCCAATTTTATTTCACATATTTTTTACTATCGGTCGTTCCTCTGTTTGTATCACTCTGCTCAGCTCTTTATAAACTTGCATATCGTAACTTTGCGACGTAAAAATACGTTTACCGGATTTGTTTTTTTTTTTCTATCGATTTATGAGTTTCAAACAGCGGTAAACTACTGTTGTCTTTATTTACCCGGTCATAATACCTTTATCCCAAACATACCAACAACGTCATATTGAATAAACCGACGTTGATTATTTTCATCTAAACTTATCAAGCTTTCTTCTAGTCTGCTGGCGAAACAAAGAAAAAACTGGTTATATCATAAAAATACGTAAATATAACCCAATAAACTGATTTTCTGGTGGCCTGTATATTTATACTGTAAAATATAGGTTGCTCAACACAATATAAAGTCATTTTCAACACGTTCATTGTGATCACTCGACAAAAAATATTCATATTGAGATTGAGATTCGCAGCTGCTTTTTACAATATCAATGTGCAAGCATCCTGATAATCAGTACTCATTTGTTTCGAGCATCACTAATGATCGGATATGTTCCTTACGTCGTAACTACAATTCCCTTACCTTTCATGAATGTGACCTACAGAATTAGACTATTTGTTACAACATGAGCAACACGACGGGTGCCATATGTTGAGCAGGATCTGCTTACCCTAACGGAGCACCGTTTTTGGTGGGGTTCGTGTTGCTAATTCTTTAGTTTTCTATGTTGTGTCATGTGTACTATTGTTTGTCTGTTTGGCTTTTTCATTTTTGTCGAGTCTTCGACTTTAGTCGAAAAAGCGAGATTAAGCGATCCTACATTCCGTCGTCGTCGGCGGCGTCCACAAATATTCACTCTGAGGTTAAAGTTTTTGAAATTTTAATAACTTTCTTAAACTATACTGAATTTCTACCAAACTTGGACAGAAGCTTGTTTATGATCATAAGAAAGTATTCAGAAGTAAATTTTGTAAAAATAAAATTCCATTTTTTCCGTATTTTACTTATAAATGGACTTAGTTTTTCTGCGAGGAAACATTACATTCACCCTGTGGTTAAAGTTTTTAAAATTTTAATAACTTTCATAAACTATCCTGGATTTCTATCAAACTTAGACAAAAGCTTGTTTCTGATCATAAGATATTATTCAAAAGTAAATTTTGTAAAAAAAAAAATTCACTTTTTCCGTATTTTACTTATAAATGGACTTAGTTTTTCTTCCAGTTAACATTACATACAGTCTGCAGTTAAAGTTTATAAAACATTTATTAGATTCATAAACTATCCTGGATTTTTTACCAAACTTGAAAGCTTCATTCAATCAAAAGACAGTATCGAGAGGGAAATTTTTATTCATGTTTTTCCTCATTTTTGTTGAATCTGCGATTAACAGCAAAAGTAGGCGAGACACTGGGTTCCGCGGAACCCTTACACATTTTTAGCCATGGCATTGTCAGTTTATTTTCGATTTATGAGTTTAACTGTCCCTCTGGTATCGTTCGTCCCTCTTTTAATGAATGTTTAGAAGACAAAACGCGACTCTTGCGTACAAAACAGTTAAGTTTCATTTACCAAAAGTAATTTAAAACTTAAGTCAAATCAATCAATTTTGCTTGAGGGAGTTGAAACCTAAATTTCGAAACTTATCAACAGAGAATCTAAGGAAGAAATTTGATACATCATGTCAATAATCAAAACACTTACTACTAAATTGATGATACCCTCGGGAGCTTACAATCAACAAGCAGCGGTATTGACTAAATGCTACAAAAATCTTAATAAAATGTGGTAAAAAGACACATGTTTGATAGAAATATACTCTTGCTGACCTGTCATTCACAATTTTTCGCTGATTTATACCTTTCCAATTGAGACTGGAAACTTTCAAGATCATGTATATATCATGTATCAACGTATTGAGGAGGTAAGTGAGGTCCTGTCAACAAAAGCTAGATGGATATATTCAATGCAATCCTTATAACAAGTTTATTTATCAGATTTTGTTAAAGGGTTATGCACAGTAAATAAGTGAGGAATATGACAGCTGTTTTCCAGTTCGTTTAATGCGTTTGGGCTTTTGATTTTGCAATTTGATAAGGGACTTTTTTCGATTTATATCACCGTCGGTCAAATTCTTAGAGGCGAGGCTTATGTGTTCTGTTTCGAGGACGCCGGCGTCAAAAAATGTTTAAAGTTTGTGATTAGAAACAAAAATAAGGATATTGCATGACACACAAAAAAAGCGAGACAGAATAAGTACTGAGGGTAGGAGTCTCCTGTTAGCATGCATCAGTCGCCATGCCAATTCACATTCAGTCAAAATGTCAGAGTCGGGAATGAACACAATCGCTAAGAGTACAGATCAGACCACATTCTAGTACCTTCAGATCACAAAGACCGTTAAAAAATGTCGATAGTAAGTTATAAGACACCGACACATCGTATCGGTCAAGTACGTGATTTTGAACGTAAAACCTGTGTTCTGTCGATTCCAGTCGTTCTCATGACTTAGTTATTACTTTGTTGGAGCAATTTGTGTACGAGGCGCTAACACCTGTTTATGAAGTCCGAATCTCGTGAACAGGCAGGAGACCAATAAAGGCAACAGTAGTATACCGCAGTTAGAAAGTTATAAATCGATTGAGAGAAAACAGGGTTACAACCTAACACTGAGGGAAACACACCAACTATAAGTGGAAAACAACAAATCAACAGAAACCCTGAAGTGCAACAATAAGTCAAACGACAATGCAACATACACAGAAACGAAATATAAGATAACAACTGCCATTTTCCTGACTTTTTAAGAAGAAAGGGTAGGTAGAACTTGTTGTGTGGCTATCAACTGAGATATGTATTCGTCTTACGATTGAGCAAACGGTATGTCACTTCTGACAAGATTGCACACGCTGAAATTTCTCGCCCTCTTTACAAATCATTGATATTATGTTGAAAGTCCTCAATATAAAGCTTTATTACAACTGTAACATAAACCTAACATTAACAAAAAAAACACATTTACCAATGAACAATGAAAAGGAGGTCAAGGTCAGATGAACCATGTCAAGAAGGCATGTACAGCTAACAATTCTTCCATACAACAAATATACTTGACCTATTACATATAGTTTTAGAAAAAAAAAGACCAAAACTCAAAAACGTAACTCTGACCACTGAACCATGTAAATGATGTCAAGGCCAGATGACACCTGCCAGCTAGACATGTACACCTTACAATCATTCCATACAATAAATTTAGTTGACCTATTGCATATAGTATTAGAAAAAAAAAGACCAAAACTCAAAAACTTAACTTTGACCAATGAACCATGAAAATGAGGTCAAGGTCAGAGGACACCTGCCAGCTATAAATGTACACCTTACAATCATTCTATACATCAAATATAGTAGACCTATTGCATACAGTTTGAGAAAAACAGACGAAAACACAAAAACTTAACTTAAACCACTGAACCATGAAAATGAGGTCAAGGTAAGATAACACCACTTGCCAGTTGGACATGTACACCTTACAGTCCTTCCATACACCGACTATACTAGACATATTGATTGTAGTATCTGAGATATGGACTTTACCACCAAATATTTACCGTGTTCACTGGTCCATGAAATGAGGTCGAGGTCAAGTGAAAACTGTCTGACGGGCACGAGGACCTTGTACGGTACCCACATACCAAATATAGTTATCATATTACTAATAATAAGAGAAGAATTAACATTACAAATAATCTTAACTTTTTTTCAAGTAGTCACTGAACCATGAAAATGAGGTCAAGGACATTGGACTGACGGAAACTTCGTAACATGAGGCATCCATATACAAAGTATGAGGCATCCAGGTCTTTTACCTTCTAAAATATATAAAGCTTTTAAGAAGTTAGCTAACGCCGCCACATCACTATCCCTATGTCGAGCCAATCTAATTAAAAACCGATCTCTCATCGCTCCTGTTTCTGATATGTCGCGTGGGAGATCTAACGAAACCCGCTTTGAGGTCACATGTGAGTGACCTCGTAGGTGTGTCTTTTTCGACCAATGAAATTGAGTCTTCCACGATCTTGGAAGTTTAACGTAAGGCAAAGGGATGTAACTCATTTTATTTACGACGAAATCGTCAGTCAAAATAATTCATAAACTTTTTTGATTGGCTTATTAATAGGTCGTCAACTCATTTGCATATCTTTATAAATTCATGACTTTTAGTTCACTCACATGTGACCTCAAAGCCGGTTTCGTTAGATCTCCCACGCGACATATCAGAAACAGGAGCGATGAGAGATCGGTTTTTAATTAGATTGATGTCGAGCTTTCTGGGACTTAAGTCGCAGGCTCGACAAAAAACGGGTTCACGTTTGTCAGAGATTCTAGTTTGATGTCGTCAATCTGTGTCAATATCTATGAAAAGATCGAGATATGACGCAGACCTTCTACTTTCTGTAATATCCTAAAAGTTTTCTAGGATTTATGCGATTAAAGCAGTCATTGAAATATTGATTGCGGAGGGACAGAAATCATAACTATAACTGAAAGTTAAATTAAGAACTTTGCAAGATGCTCTTTCTATTTGTCTTTAGGTAGATTTTTAATAAATCTGCGCCATATGAGTTTATAAAAATGTCTCACAATATATGTGCTCAATAAGTACCCATTGAAATATCGACTATTTTCCAAAAAGAGCAATACAGTTGAGTGCTATTCAACATTCAAGATTTGCGTTATACTTTCAAAATTACACACAGGCAAGACAAATATTGGTGTTTAAATTTTATCGTAAAAGAAAAAGTAACTTACTGATACTTATAAATGAAACTAAAACTAAATGATAATTACACCGATGTATGTATCGCCTTTATGTTATTTGTTATTGTATAATGAAAATGTTGTAATTTTAATGGGAATACTTAAACATGTTATAAATGTAAAACGAACCAAGTATATTGTAACTTGTAATGTAGATACTTGACTTATCAATTTGATAATACATATTTAATTTGGATTGAAATATAAATTTGATAAAAATTTTCTCAAAAAATTAGCTTGTAAATCTTGACATGTTTGTTGGCATTACAGAACCAGTGATTTCCATGTGTTACATGAAAGTTGATACAGTATCTGCAAACCATGTTTATAACATTCAACTATTCCAAATATTAACAGAACATCAAAAGCCGAATGCAGAGGCCATATGCAAAAAACATGCAAATCTAGCTGATTACTAACAAATCAAAAGATTTTTATGTCATAAGTTCATTCCAACAGTGAAGATTATAAAATAATATGTGTCACAGGTGATTTAAATGGCAGCATTATATAACTTACCACGGAGCCAGCTGTTGAATCACCTGTTACTAATCTGTTACCCTCGCCGTCGGATGCTAAATAAAAAACATAAATATTTCTAAACACCATGTAGGACAAAGAAAATATTACACTAACCATATAATTTATGACTGTGTGAAAATAGAAATTATCAAAAAGGATAAAAAACAAAACAAAATAACCCTTAATATTAAGATTCAAGGATAACTTTTCACTATTTAAAACCATACTTCATGTCAACCTTGAGAAGTTACATCATGATGCACGATAATAAATATAAAATAGTTTGCTTCGGATATGAACAGGAGTATTAGAACTACTGTGGTATATTAAACAATAAGTCACATATTAAGGATCATTGTGTCCACGCATACTACTTTTAACCTAAATAATAGACAAAGCAGTATTTAATCCTGGTATCTATGATGAGTTCATTAATTTCTATTTCATTAAATATAATGTTACAGTAATGAAGTGCATGTGAGCATTACTCTTGGATAAGTCAACAGACCGAGATGTCACATCTTCATGTACGGGTGCAACAATGTACAAATATCAATGAACATTTGATAAAACACGCAAGTATTGATATATCCGAAAAGTGAGTACTAATTATAATATGATTTTCAAAGTGCCCGTTAGCGTACTCCGGGAGTTGTCACCAAATCATGATGCCACTCTATAATGCTTTTTGAGACCGAACAAAGTATCATGATCATCTGATTGATCATGTAGCAGAAGTTGCCTCCCCAAAGTTCTTAGTGAATAGCATTAACTTGTCTTAAGTTCAATGAGCATAATTCTTGAAATGAAGATAGGTAAAAAATACGCTGGGTTGCAAGTTAAGCAAGTAGGAAATGGAGTCAAAAGTTTTTCCAGCCTGAAGAATGTCCATTACAAACCTCACTAATGATAAAAAAAAAGTTGTTATTATATTATGGAGAAGACAACACAAGCAGATATGAAGATGGGACATATTGGGTTTATCTGGAAAACACTCGGGCTGTTGATCATAAAACTTCGTTCACATGAAAATTATTCACAGCATGACATAAAGGAAGTTATGATATATTATCAACGAGTGCGTACCAAATTGTGTTATTTTTCTTAAATATAAGATGTTGATGGTTTTATAGCATAGATTGAGATATATCAGAAAAACAATAGCTATATCGAATTTGAAATCAGTTTAGTAAACGATTTGTTTTATCATTATCATTATTTTATTATTTTTATTGCAGTCTCCTTATAGTTATGTGTCCGCCATTACTGGACATCACAAAGGATAACGTAAATTATTGACGTTACAATAGAACATTTCTGACGCAACAAAGAGAAACTGATTGTTGTACGACGTCAAAACTTCAAGTGGCGCAGATTTCCAAAAAGCGATGAGTTGTATTGTAAAAATTGTTTACAGTTTATTTTCTTTATCGGAGATTGTAGATTAAAAACGAATTATGAAATATTGAGCACAGTTGTCTTTGTATTATGATGGTACAATTGCACCAATAAGAAACAATAATATGCGATGCAAATAAATCACTTAAGGGGGTTCGCGGGTCTAAATCCTTTATATAGGATTTCTCTATATTTTTCTATAAATGAACTTTGTCTTATAGTTAATAGAAAAATAAAATAAAAAAGTGGGGTCACCGTTCATTTGCGCTCACAATCTGCCTTCGAAAGAAGCATACATTTGTGTAAAGGTGTTTTTTTCTGTTGAAGTAATAGGAGAAATAAAGATAATATCGAAATAAAAAAAGAAATTTATTACAGAAATCGCTAAAATTTTACAATAATTTAGTTTAAGTACAGCTTATATGGAAATTGTATTAAAAAATATAGATCACCGATGAGATAAAAAAGATATTTCAATTCTAAAGCCAAAATATGGCATTTTTCCACCAAAGGGAGATAATTTGGAACTTCTTCAATGATGTATACATTTTAAAAGTCATCTGGGGCCAACACGAATTGATTGTTTTGAATGATTTGTGTACCATATGATAAAGTAACAACTGCAAAAGGTAATAAATAAAATTTGTAATGAAAGACAAATGTTTTATTTTTTTCTGAAATTTTAGTACCCTCGAGCCTCCTTAATTGTAAGAAAGTGACAGTCATTTGTGTGTTCCATTACT
This sequence comes from Mytilus edulis, assembly GCF_963676685.1. Taxonomy (NCBI): domain Eukaryota; kingdom Metazoa; phylum Mollusca; class Bivalvia; order Mytilida; family Mytilidae; genus Mytilus; species Mytilus edulis. The sequence goes on along the minus strand of NC_092346.1, from coordinate 61,624,569 downwards.
GGCTGCCATTTTGTATTTGGAATAGGTGATAATGTGTAAGTGTTCTGATATGCACTTACTATGCTTTCGTATTGCAGAGTTATTTCAGTTTTGTTATAAATCACAGTTTATGTTTAAACTTCGCAAAGACTCGCCAATATACAACTTTATACATATTTTAACAATATATGCAGATGTTAACATGACACGGAATCTGCAAACATCTGGATATCTTAATATGCATGTACTTATGCAATGTAACCACCCTAACCAATAATAAAGCCAACGTTAAATAAAGTCAACAGTAGTATATCGCTTAAAACTGATGGTATTTATTTTTATACCTTGATATTTGTATTGTTCATGCTCTACAATGACAATAACACTTTATTAATTTTAAAGTTCTTTTATTCTGGATTTTCCTGAGGAGTAAGAACCTTATATTTATAATTTCTTAATTTATTGACTCTGAATTTAAATAAAAACGGTAAAAATACTGTAAGTACTGAAACACAGTCTACTGAGTTGATTATATCCTTCGGAACAAACAGTCTACCAGCAACGGTATCGACCATTTGCTTGTAAACTGAAATAAATGCGTGCGTCTGAAGCGCTTTTCTAGATTTATATTCGTCAGGAACGCTCAAACCAAACATTTCTAAGCGAACGATTTGTAAGACATTTAAAAGAGAGGAGCTAAATAACAAAAAGGGAAACTGAGAATATGGTCAAATTCATCTTAAGTTAACCTGCCTGAAGGAGTTGAAACAAAAGTTACTTAATACTTTCTAATTCTATTAACGGTATATTTCACAACAATCATGTTCCCTTTTTACGAATGTGACATGTGAAATTGGATGTTTTGTCGGGTTTGTACTAACATCAGCAGCACAACGGGCGCCTGAAGTGAGGCAAGATCTGCTTACACTTCTGGAGCTATGAAATCACCCCCATTTTCGGTGGGGTCGTGTTGCTTAGTCTTTAGTTTTTTCTATGTTGTGTTTTGTGTACTATTGTTTGTCTGTTGCCCTTTTTTTTAAGCCATGGTTTTGTCATATTATTTTCGACTTTTTCAATTCCTTCTCCATACGAAAATGTCTGCACCGAGTCAGGAATGTGATATTTGTTATCCATTCGTTTAGTGGGTTTGCGCTTTTGATTTTGCCATCTGATTAGGGACTTTCCGTTTTGAATTTTTATCAGAGTTTGGTATTTTTGTTATGTACGTTTTACGTGAAGTTAATGTTTCAATGGCTTCTTATAGGCCATTGTCTTGATAGAGATTAAAAAGAGTAAAAGGAGGAAAGTTGACATCTGATAATTAAGGTTGAATTTCTCTAGTGATCTATCATACATTATTTTATACTAGAGCTTTTTAAAGCTGACACTACGGTTTGACTCTTCCTCAAACTTGAAATCCGTATGGAAACCTTTAATGTCGTTTGGTATTAATGGTCTAAAGGACAATGGTTGACCGGAGCATAAGAGCAAACAACAATAAAAACTAAAACATTTTGTTAACAAACTACCATAAAAACAGTTTGTAATTTGTCAGGTATTTCTTAAGGTTTTGATGTTTTCCTATAAAGTTTCAAATCCGTCTTCAAAGTGGTTAATCCGATAAAAGGAAGAAATCAGTTTATTAATATAAACTCGAAAAGTAGTGATGCAATTCTACGAACATGTGTTTGAACATCTAAGAGACACTTGTCTGATAATATCCAAAAGAAAAGTTCGTCTTATAAAGACATAGAAAATTTCCCCTCCCCTTAAAAATACTGGAGATCTGCAATTAATAATTATCATTATTTCGATTCTTTAAATGCGACTGATAAAAATTCATTCAGTTTTGATATGATCTTTCAATAAAAAAAAGGAAGTGAAAACAGCTTAAATGTTGGATAAAGATGCAATTATTAAGACTTTTTGAAATTAGTAAAGAAAATATATCAGATTTCAATATATGCTTTGTATTGTCTCTTTGACACATTCCCCATTTCAATTCTCAGTTTCATTTCAATAGATATTAAAATAATTGATGAATTCGATGTAAAGCTTTTAAGCAAAGCGTTGCATGGAACCTATTACCAAATATAATAAACCTATAACTCATAATAAGTGAAAAAATTCACATGACCAAAATAAACTTTTCTTCAAGCAGTCGCTGAACCATGAAAATGAAGTCAAGGACAATGGACAAATACCAGACGAAAACTTGGTAACATTATGTTTCTGGAAACAAGGTAGAAAGCATCCAGGTCTTACGTCTTTCAAAATATATAAAGCTTAAAAAAAATAGTTTACGCCGCTATCCCTTCAGGATTGTAATCCATATGTCTCTCATACTACTTCTTATGTTGGAGGCAAGACAAAGGCTCCGAACAAGCTCATACATATATCATGAAAGAGAGGAGAAAGATAACAAAAAAGGATAGTCAAACTCGTTAGTCGATAACAAACAGCCGACACCGTGATAAAAACACTAAACAATACAATACACTTTGGAGAACTGGTCAATCAAAAAATCATGTAATTCTCTTCAAGTCGATGTCAATAAATGTTCTTTACTTAATTACAGTTCTATTATGAATGTTATGACGAAGCTATGGATAAATCATGACAAATATTTTCCAGTGGGTAGTTCTTTCTTTATTTTAATGGTCCATTTAGTACATTCAACATTAATTATATGTATCACTTAAGGAAGCTAGATAAGTAATTATAAATGACAAAGTATGTACTAAATCGTTTGAATTGACAAGAGTCAGTCTTTTTCGGAAGCCAAAAAAGTATTTATATATACCTAGACAAAATTATAACAAGAGTGCACACGCTGAAATGTCTCGCCTTCTTTACTAATCATTGATATTATGTTGATAGTCTTAAGTATAAAGCTTTATAACAACTGTCACATAACTTAACCTTTGATAACTATTAACATTAACCAAGATAACAAAGACCAATGAACCATGAAAATGAGGTCAAGGTCAGATGAAACATGCCAGACAGACATGTACAGCTAACAATGCTTTCATACAACAAATATAGTTGACCTCTTGCTTATATTTTAAGAAAAATAGACCAAAACACAAAACCTTAACACTGAGCAATGAACCGTGAAAATGAGGTCGAGGTCAAATAAAACCTGCGCGACGGACATATAGATCATATAATATTTCCATACACCAAATATAGTTGACTTATAGCATATAGTATTAGATAAAAAGACCAAAACTCAAAAACTTGACTTTGACCACTCAACCATGAAAATGAGGTCAAGGTCAGATGACATCTGCACGCTAGACATGTACACCTTACAATCATTCCATACAACAAATATAGTAGATCTATTGTGTAAAGTATGATAAAAAGAGACTAAAACACAAAAACTTAACTATAACCACTGAACCATGAAAATAAGGTCAACGTCAGATAACACCTGCCAGTTGGACATGGACACCTTACAGTCCTTCCATACACCGAATATACTTGCCCTATTGCTTATAGTATAGTATCTGGGATATGGACTTGACCATCAAAACTTAACCTTGTTCACTGATCCATGAAATGAGGTCGAGGTTAAGTGAAAACTGTCTGACGGGCATGAGGACCTTACAAGGTACGCACATACCAAATATAATTATCTCGTAACTTCGTAACATGAGGCATCCATATACAAAGTATGAAGCCTCCAGTTCTTCCCCCTTCTAAAATATAATTTTTTTAAAAAGTTAGCTAAACCGCCGCCGCCGCTGCCGGATCACTATCCCTATGTCGAGCTTTCTGCAACAAAAGTTGCAGGCTCGACATAAATCGACGATGATTTAAATTAAATACGCTAGAGTACCAAAATTAAGAGATAACTGTATTGTATTTGAAGCTTTGCGGACGTCCATCGGTAGTTTTACTGTCGCAAATTTAGTTTACCTGGCGACGCGGAGCGGAGACAGGTAAACGGGTATTTGCGACAGTAAAACTACCGATGGACGTCCGCAAAGCTTCAAATACAATACAGTTATCTCTATTCTAATGCAAAACAAGTTCATAATTAAATTTCAATCATTATTTCAGTATAAAATCTTCATTAAAGAAAATTCCGCGAAAAGATGTTATCTTCTTTGGTCCCTACACTAGGTGACGTCATAGGTATGCTTCCGGCGTCAAACATAAACACCGGGCGTTTTCTGGCTTCTGTGCCGCTTCAGAATGTAATAAAATTTCATAAAAAGAAGATTTTTAGGCGCAACAAGTGAGTTTTTTGTTTATTATTGTAGAAATAACATGTCAATACATTCCGAAATTCAAAATGTCGGCTTCCTTAGTTACAGACAAGGAGATAGAGAATTTTACGCTTGCTGTAATCTTATCAAAACAATTGTTACAAAATAATTGGATCTCGATTGGATGCCTTAAGCCTCGGTCACACCTTAACGGATAGCTCGAACGGATGCCTTAATCCTCGATCACACCTTAACGGATAGCTCGATTGGATGCCTTAAGCCTCGGTCACACCTTACCGGATAGCTCGAACGGACGTCTAAAGGATAACTTTGTTTCAATCCGTTCATGTCCGTTAGATGTCCGTTTTTATCCGTTAGATGTCCGTCTATATCCGTTGCATGTGCGTTACGCGTACGTTTTATCCGTCGACGTCTGTTCTGTCAGGTGGAACATTTTGAGCATGTTCAAAGCTTTGAACGGACGTCCAACGGATAAAATGTCCGTTGAACGTCCGTTAGGCGTCCGTTTTGTACGGTACTCGTCCGTTTTGTTTCCGTTTTGTATATCTACGTGTCCGTTATACATCCGTTGGAGGTCTGAACGATCAATTCACCAACGGGTTCTACCGGACGTTTAACGGATAAAACGGATGCTGAACGAATGAGAAACGGACTTCTACCGGACGTATAACGAATAAAACGGATGATGAACGGATCTGAAACGGATAAATGCCAATTTAAAATATGGCGTCAAAATGCCAATTATTGGTATGGCAAATTTCTTAAGGTTCATGATTTTTTTTTATTCATAATCGATCTCAGAATAAAGGCACGTCTTCACAATCAAGCAGCTCTTATTCAGGCCAGACACTGCCCTTTGGCGGCATTTTGAAGAACAAACCAAAACCAGTTACACAGAATTATTTTGAATATTTATGCGATTTACATGTATTATTATTGTCGCCTTAATTCCGCATATCTTGTTCATCCGTTTTATCCGGTACGCTTCCGTTAGGTGTCCGTTTTATGCGATACTCGTCCGTTGGATGTACATTCGACATCCATTCTGTGCGGTTCGTTTCCGTTTCTCGGACGTTGCATATCCGGTGTGTGTCCGTTATGCATTCGTTACACATCCGTTTTATTCGGTCAATACATCAACGGACTCCCAACGGATAACAATTTTGTCAACGGACAACTTTCATTTTCATCCGTTTGGTATCCGTTCGTGATATCCGGTGAGATGTGACCGAGACTTAACGGATAACTTTTTTTCAATCCGATCATGTTAGACGTTCGTTCATATCCGTTAGACGTCCGTCCATATCCGTTGCATGTCCGTTTAGCCTACGTTTTATCCGTCGACGTCCGTTTGGTCCGGTGGAAATTTTTGAGCATGATCAAAACTTTGAACGGACGTCCAACGGATGAAATGTCCGTTGAACGTCCGGTAGGCGTCCGTTTTGTACGGGACTCATCCGTTTTGTTACCGTTTTGTATCCATTTCGTGTCCGTTATACATCCGTTGGAGGTCTGGAAGATAAATTCACCAACGGGTTCTACCGGACGTTTAACGGATAAAACGGATGTTGAACGAATGAGAAACGGACTTCAACCGGACGTATAACGGATAAAACGGATGATAATCGGATCTGAAACGGATAAATGCCAACTGAAAATTTCGCGTCAGAAATGCCAAATATTGGTATGTCAGATATATTAAGGTTCATGAATTCTTATTCTTATTATTCATAATCGATCTTAGAGTAAGGGCACGTCTTCACAATCGAGCAGCTCTTATTCAGGCCAGACACTGCCCAGTGGTGGCATTTTGAAGAACAAACTAAAACCTATTACACAGAAACATTTTGAATATTTATGCAATTTACATGTATTATCATTGTCGCCTTTAATTTTTCCGTATATCTTGTTCATCCGTTTTATCCGGCACGCTTCTGTTAGGTGTCCGTTTTCTGCGGTACTCGTCCGTTGGATTAACGTTCGACATCCGTTTTGTCCGGTACGTTTCCGTTTCTCGTATGTTGCATATCCGGTGTGTATCCGTTATGCATTCGTTACACATCCGTTTTATTCGGTAAGTATATCAACGAACTCCCAACGGATAACAATTTTGTCAACGGACAACTTTTATGTTCATCCGTTAAGCATCCGTTCGTGCTATCCGGTAAGGTGTGACCGGGGCTTAAATTAGGTTTATAGTCATATCTTAGCCTATGTGTTGTCCCTTATTTATAGACCTATGAGATACTTATACTAAAATTAGTAAATTGGTACAGCATAGTATAGTAAAGAACGTTACGTTAAAGAATATCATATAATGTTTATATATCTTTTTCATTATTAAAAAGATAACTCATAACGAAAACTAAATTATATATTAGCCATTTTATTATGGTTTTTGTAATCAGGTCAATTACTTACTCATTGGTACCTTATCTATGAATTTGGGCCTAATCAATTATAACTTTGTGACCAATGTTTCTATTTTAACAAGATAAACAAGTTTATTAAGGTCTTTCCTTTGATTATAAGGAAAGACCTTACTATATTTCTTCTGATAATTATTATTATTCTTTCCGCCAAACTTAAACAAAGTTTCCCAAAAAAAAAGTATGCGACATGTTGAAATGATATTAGGTATCTAGTATCGGTTGACCAAAAGCTATCTTGTAGTGAGGGCACGACCCCGTAATATTTGCTTTAACGCGGTTATCTCCCCTAACACCGAAAACCTTGTTATCATTCTAACTCCATAACCATAATAGGTAGAAACAAGAATGTGTCCATAGTACACGGATGCCCCACTCGCACTATCATTTTCTATGTTCAGTGGACCGTGAAATTGGGGTCAAACTTATAATTTGGAATTAAAATTAGAAAGATCATATCATGGGGAACATGTGTACTAAGTTTCAAGTTGATTGGACCTCAACTTCTTCAAAAACTATCTTGACCAAAAACTTTAACCTGAAGCGAACGGACGCACAGACGAACGAACGGTACAACAGACGAACGGACGAACAGACGGACGAACGGACAGACGAACGGACGTACAGACCAGAAAACATAATACCCCTCTACTATCGTAGGTGGGGCATAAAAATACATAGCCGGCAATCCAAAACCAAAAGAAGAACTGATAAAATAATGTCAACAAGAAAGGCAATGAAAAGTCAAACATAAAACATATCAAACATCCCCTAATACATTTTCATTTATCAACTTACTTCTTTGCTAGAGGTTCAATTTCATATTATTCTATATAATTGTTTCCAGTATTTCCATATTAACTGTAGTCATTAATACTGTACTACAGACTATTGACTATTAAAAGAAAAACTGCAGACGAAAAAGAAGTAAAGAATAAAGATTCCAGGTTAAAACTATCATGTGACGTTATTTAATGAATCAATTTAAAATTTCGTTATTTCATCTTACTACAGGTATATTGCAGTCATTCTAATATTAAGAAAACGTCAAATACAATTGTGAGTTTTATGTTAAAATTATCATTCTCACTAATACAGTTGGTAATCCACACGAAGTATTTATGGGTTATAAAATAACGTTTTCATTTGTAAATAAATGCTTATGGAAAGCAACAAATGCTCATGCTGGCTATGTCTGTATAAAAGAGGGACGAAAGATACCAAAGGGACAGTCAAACTCATAAATCCAAAACAAACTGACAACGCCATGGCTAAAAATGAAAAAGACAAACAGAAAAACTATAGTACACACGACACAACATAGAAAACTAAAGAATAAACAACACGAACCCCACCAAAAACAGGAGACGCTCTGAGCGTCATCACTCATTTATGTTCCCTCAGTTTTTCTCTTGGTTTGTAAACTCAAAATAGATGAACGAGTTTTTAAACTACTGTTGTCCTGTACTCAACAGTGTTTGTATTAGTGAAACATAAAACAAAACAGATTTACAGATCTTACAACTTCGACCATACATATATCTTTCTTTATTAATCTTCGATACATTTAAAAGCTTGAAGACACATTGAGGTATCAAGAAGTTGTAAGCACGTTCTAGCAAATAGTATCCACCATTACATTCACAGGGGATTTTGATTGTTCAAACTATAGTCGAACAGAAGGATAATACCTGAAGGATCTGAAATTTGCTTACACGCACCATATTGACTTCATAAAGTCCCAGATAACTATCGCATCCTATCTGAACTCATTGAAAAAAAATCCATGGTTAGTAGGTAACATCAAAATTCAAATTGTCGCCAACAGAGAGTGACTACCCAACCGACATAAAAATCGCATTATTAGGTTCCAGCTCAAATATAAAATCATTCCTTAATGCAGAAGCAAAATAAAACAAACCGAAATATTGGACGGAATAAAAGATAAAACACGAACGGATGGGCAAACAGGGTGGTTGCAGTATACCACTTACTACGTTAGTGTCTTATAATAGACCCATCAAATACTTTCCATTTAGCTACAATCATGAAAATACCTAAAGATAAGGTAGTGGAAAATTTTTACTAATGATTCAATGAACAATTTCAATTTCGGGGAAATTTAATAGCTTTGTTTTTTCAACATGAATTGTGTCTACTTAAAACAAAATCTTACCAACAACAGCATAGCCATCTTTTATAGAAGCTGGAAAAGGTGGTAATGGATCTTTAGCTGTGACATCTTCTGCTAGGTAACGACCGAGACTTTCTGGGAAAAGATGAAAAAATATGATTAAAGGATAATAAGATCATATTTTCAACCATGTTCGAAAATGACAGTTAATCTTAAGTTTAAGGCAAAATCATTAGGCAGCAACCTTGGATTCCATTCGATGATACGAGAAAGGATCAGTATATACTAAGAAGATAAAGTCTTATTACAGAATGATCCTGGTATAATAACTCGAGCCTTTTGTGTGGTTTCCAGGTAGCTATTGCTCAGATGTATTTCCTATAAATATGTAATAGTGAACATTTGTTTCGTAGTAACCAGGCCTTCTTGTATATCAAATGGCATAAGTTATGTGAATTTTGAAGATGTTATCAAGAATCACAAAATTGAAAATAACAACCATTTGTCTTATATTATGATCCCTGAATAAATCCAACTATGATTTTACATCGACACGGAAACTTTCAGAGATCCGCCTAGATCTGCATCGCTTTTATCCATTTCGGAAATGATGTTGACAATAACATTTTGAAAGGCACGACAAACGCAAATTGATGAGAATAATTCATCAACCAAAAAAAAACAACACCTAAAAAATCCAATGCCATCAGCAATTGTGTCTGTAACCTTAACTTGATTTAAATAAAATAATTCATCAAATAAAAAGCTCTTTTTTTCAAAAAAAAAATCTCAATGTACAGGTAGTGGACAAATATGTTTAAATGAAAATTGGGTGAACCTACAACATTTTTGGCTACTGTATCATCCATACAATAACTCTCCAGAAGTTTTCGTCAGTTTTGAACTTACTTTTATAGAATACTTCCTCTGTTCCTAGAACATGTGTATGTTTTATCACCGTGCTGACAGCTTCCTCCACTGTTATGATAGGATATGGAGATTCTCTAGGTCTGTGTGCGACTCTGGTTGCATCTACTTCACCTGCATCAAGAAATTTTATGTAATTCATACACACGTTTTTAACTTTTATCCTTTTTTTTTAAATTCATTTTTACATGATAATGTAACTTTGATCTGGAGGTTTTTTAATCTAGATCATTCACCTGGCAAACAATACCCTTCAGGTTTATTTCTACCTCAAACGTACCCAAACATTTTTGTTTTGATAATTTTTCCAAACATGCAGCTTTAATAAAAGTATAATCAAGTGAAATGCACAATAAATTGAAGCAATTCGTTTTAAAAATAAATCAAGTCGCAATCCGTAATCACATTCCCAAATGAAATGACCCTCTATTACGCAGTCACTACAATTCCAATAACACTACAATAACTAAGCTTACCAATTGTAAATTTTTCCATTTCCAGCTCTGTTCCATCGTATGGGGTTTACATATCTTAAACGTTATGCTCATGTTTGTTCGCATTATATAAGACTTCAATAACATAACTGATACCATAACGCCCATTGTGGATTTGTATGGTGAGTGTTGCACGCATAGCAGAACCAATTACTAAAAAGTACCTGTCGTCGCCTCCTGTCTTTCTACTATTGTAGATCATGCCATACCTTCAGTTTGTATTTGTTTTATATGTAGTCTAAATAGATCCATGAGATTTGAACATCGGTAAATTACCATTACCTCTAGTTAAAGTAATAATTGCATTTTAAAATCCTGCATCGCTGATACTTTTACTTGTTATTGTGTATACTGTAAACCAACTTATTTTCGCGATCGATTTATTTTCGCGACTTTCGCCAGTATAAAAATTTAAAAAAATATATAAATCGTCGCCAAAATGTTAAACGTGGATCATTCCTTATTAAAGAACAAGAAGAAAATCGAAAATCGCGAAATTCAATAGCCGCGAAGTGAACTTAAAAGGGTAAAACGCGAAATAAAGATTCCGCGAAAATAAGTTGGTTTACAGTTTATAACAATTATTGTTTTCAAGAAGAAAGAAAATTACATCGAAATTCGTAGTATGTTGTGTGTAAAGTCACACAGAGCCAATTGATAGTTTCAGACATCCTTTCTATGTGTTTGACTAAATGTATATGTAATCATTTTTGATGCACACAGATTTAGTCTATCTTATATATTTTTCTATATACTATGAAAAATAACGACAACAGTAATAATCCGCTGTTCAGTAGTCAACTTTCAATTAAACAAAAACAAATTCTGGTAACAAGTAAACACCGAAACAACTTATCAACTATAACAGGAAAACAAAGGAACAACAGAAACACTGAACTACAATAAAAGCAAACGCCAATATACATATAGATAACTATCGTCATATTCCTGAAATGTAACAGGACATTTAAAAATAAATATGGTGGGTTGTCAAACCTTCCGCTTATACGACAATATTGAAAAAAACTGTTATCACAGAGATATGTCGGGCCTTTTTGTAATTGTAATTTTGATTTTGCAAATGTTGACATTAAAATAGCAATAATCAACATGTTAAATAAGTTAGGCAAATATTCAAAGTCAATGAACCATGACTGAGATACTTGGCTGAGCAATCTACATGTAAATGAGATGTGCTATTGCTAATACAACTGCATACCAAATATCATTGACTTATTATAAGCCGTTCCCTTTAAACCAACATAAACACAAGCATTAACTTGTAAACACAATGTAAGAGTTTCAAAGTCAGTAAACCATGAAGAGGGGGCAGGGCCAAATAATCATCATGGCAATGAGATGTGCCAATGTTAATACAACAGTAAATACTGTATACCAAATAAGATTGATCTTCCTATTATGGTTCACCATAAACTAGACCTTATCACAAACTAATACATTGTTGACGCCGCCGCCGACGCAACAAATAGCATACCTGTGTCTCGCTTTTTGACTCCGTCAAGCGAGACAAAAACTGCTAAAATGACAACAACACTCAATTGCAAAAAAAAAATCATTTACGGGCTAACGTAGTTATGGAGCCATTTGATGTTTTTTTTATCATTAGGGATTTTGTGGATTTTGTATTCCTGATTATTAATCTATTTAAAGTTTCTGTTTGTTTATTTATATTCTTCTTCCAGAATTGAGAATAGTAAATCACTGACATTTCAGTGAATAGCTCATCTACCTACTTTATGATTCATATTAATGGAACGTTCTTGATTACAAAACTTTGAATTTTACGAAAAACTAACGATTTTATCATCCCAGGCATAAATTATTTTAGCCGTATTTGGCACAACATTTTGGAATTTTGGGTCCTCATTGCTCTTTAAACTTTGTACTTGTTTGGCTTTATAACTAGTTTGATCTGAGCGTCACTGGTGAGTCTATGTAGACGAAACGCGCGTCTTGCGTATTTAATTACAACCTTGGTACCTTTGATAACTATTTGACGCTTTTGGTTTGTCTTTCTTTTTTTACAGTTTTCAGTTTCAGTTTATCTGTTTAGTTCTTTGAGAACAGGCAATATCTTATTATACTTAAGCCAGAAGTTGTTATTTGAGGGAGATATTTTTTATATATTGATCTAGTGGTTTCCGATCATATTTTTTATATTTTTTGACAGGACAGGACAGATACCAAATGATGACAAGAACTCGGAATGTCAATTTGGCAAAGAGAGCATACTATGTGATCTATATTTTGAGCTACCGCCACTTACAAGGTCAAAATCACAGAAGAATATTCTTTTGTCAATAAGCACACATTTTTTCCTGAACTATAACTAAAGTAAAGGTGTTACTTTCAAAAATCAAAATACAGAAAACATGGACATTGTGAATTCTTGTCATCAGTTGGTTTATTTATTTGGCTTCTTTCTGAAAAATATGCAGCACTGTAGCTTTTTAGTTGGACACAATGCTGTTGTTTGTAGTAAGAGATGTTAAAACAAACTATTAGATATAGGCTCCTTATTTGGGACAGCCACATACATATATAATGTGGCAAGGTTAAACATGTTAGCGGGATCCCAACCCTCCCTTAATTTGGGACAGTGGTGTAAAAGTATAACATAAAAACGGTACGATTGTATGCTTCGTTCGTTAATCATTTTTCAATGTGTTTGAGCAATTTACATTATGCTGTCTATTATCTACGGAATACTCGTTATGGTATCATTCATATAAGATGTGTTTGATTTGCTTAGGGAAATACTACATGTAAAGAGCATTTTCTAAACATTTTCAAATTTTAAAATCAAAACCCACTAACTACAAATTTTCGTAGCTTTTGTATGATTTATTCAAAGCAATATTATAGATCAAACATATCAAAACCTATCAAGAGATTAATCTTTACATAATCTAATTATAGCATTTATTAATATTAGAGTGGATTAATTGATTAACAAATATTCAGCTTTCGCTGAATAGGAAATCCTTGTTATTCATGTATCATTTTTTAAACGTATTATACGGTGTAAACATATAGTTTTACTTCTTCTAAGTATATTATTCTCGGGTATCTATTAGTTAAATTAAATGAATTCCGTTCTACTTGCTATTTATGCAACTAGAAAAGGCTTATTTCTCCTACGCTGTCGTACAAATTTGAGTACTGTCTGATATATCTGTTAATCTGTTTGTTTGTATATTTGTATACTATAATAGTTAAATCATCTTAATTTCAATGACGCGACCTTATTTTTATAGAACAATATCGTGATATGTCAAGAATGAAATCGAAACAATACTGATTTATCTATATCAACCACACTTTTGAAGGTGTTTTGGACTGACTTTCCTCTATCTAAACAACTTATGGCAATTTGAAATGTATTGTATTTGTCTCAACTCAATCAGTAAAACTTCGAAGAATATTCTTAAACTACTTTTATTTGTCCTTTAGATTTAACATCGACTACAAAAAATGGAAAACAAAGTCTAACACATCGACTTTTCTATGACGAAAGAGGTAAAAAAAATCTGAAAACTTAAAAAGCTAAAATGATGTTGGGAAAAAGGCAAAACGTGTTTGAAGCCGGTCAAATTACATAAATTTATTATTTGGCACTATTAAAAGAATACTAAGCTTTATTCGAATATTTATAGAACAAAAACAAGAACATAAGGTTTGCAGCATGTATTTTTGTGGGAGATTTACTACATAACATTGATCTATAATCCTTTTATACATTGTTGGGCAAGAAGTCAGAAACATCTTCATTCAAAAAGTAAAACATAAGACATATGGCTTGTTTGCATTGGCTTGGAACAAAAAATTTGCTTTCATAACAAACATGTCTTAGAATAAAATTACTTATGGCTAGTAATTAAAATATTCAGTTCATCGTTATCCCATTTATACAGGGTTCACAGCATAGTTAATTAGCCTAACTTTACTTTTTTCTCCGTTGAATGGAATTAATGTGATGATCAAACAATGTAGCACCTTTGATCTGGTTTATCTCAGAACTTTAACAGCTGAAACATTAATACGTCCTTGGATAATCTTTTTTAAACTCTATATTCTAAGGAACAGTTGTTTAGACAGACAACTTGTTTATTGCACTATATTCCCCTAAAACATGAATAACAAAGTCAAAATCCAAAAAACAAAAACAAAGACATCACTACCCATTACATTATATGTACCAATAATGGTTCCGTCAATATAGACATTTTACCCATGTTTCACCTTGAAAATTTATTTTTGTGTTGTATGGTTGTGTCTCATTGTCGTATAACATAAAGTTATACCACTATTTAATATTACAAATATTTGTTAAGAATCGTTACTGTATCTTTCTGATTAATAACGAAAACTGAAAGAAATTATGTGAAATTTTAACCATGGAGAAGTGTAAATTCTTTACGGACCGAGCTAAGTAGTACTCACTTTGTTGATGATGCAATCCATGTTGATGGTGATGATGTTCGTGGTGATCGTGGTGATCGTGGTGACCGTGATGACCTTGCTGATTATCTCCATGGTGATGATGGTTTTCTCCGTGATAGCGATGTTCGTTTTTGTGGTGACCAGACTGTTAAAATAAAAATTATCATATTTCATGACTGAATATCAAAATGTTGCAAAGGAGATATATTGAAAATTGCAGAAAATTGCACACTACTTGAACTTGGGAGGGTCAAACGATATTGAGTACTTCCATTAAGTTGTGTCTGGAAGACAAATATGCGTTCAAACTAGCAACCGGGAAACTTTTTTTTAAACAAAATTTGCAAATAGGACAGATACTTAAATCATTTAATCATTTAAAAAATGCAATTAAAGTGCTTTTCTTGAACTATTTTTACTTGTATAGTTTTTGTTTGACTACGTTAAAATAATTTGTCGATATCGACTCGATGTCGTAAATATCGTTGAAAGAGACAAACAATTGAAGACAGTTTTTAAAGACTTGTATGAATTACATATCCTTATTAACATGGCTAAATTTCACAATTTAATTAGGGGCATAGAACTAGATAAAATAAATAGAGAAACAAATCATGAAGAACAAGGTTTTTTTAAATTAAGATATTGAATCGATCTCGTCGATATTAACAGCTTATTACCAATATACTTCCATGATCAGATAAACATTTGTAACATAAATTTTCGATATAAAACATATATCGACAACTTCAGTGCATGGGTAAAGTGTAAACTGATGAATAAAATCAAATCTGAGGTAACTCTTAACATCTTAACAACGTGTTTTATAGTTCTTTCATTTGTCTTTGTTCTATTATTAATATTACTTTTACTGTTCAATGGTTTTATGTGATATTCGTTTGACGTGGCTCGGTACTTATACATCTCGTCAATGTGTTTGTATTTGCTTTCATTTTTTGGTGGTTTGTTTTGTATATGCGACTTTTTGTATTTCTTTTGTTCTTATAACGTGACTCTGTACTTTAAAAGATCCCGTCAGTATGATATTGTTCTATTATATGTCATTATGATATATTTCTATTATGAATTACTATATACGTTGAACCACAAACGTCAAAATCATTCAATCGCGTAGTGGAATTAACTATTTGTGGATTCTTATAAATTCTATATATAACTTTTGGACTAGTTTAAATTTCGGTCTATTTCTGAAATTTATTCTTACATACTTTTGATTTTTTAACCCTGTATGCTAACATTGCCTATTTAAAATTTTAAAATCGTTTGTATGCACATTGAACGACAAATTTATGTGACGTATAAAATTTTCTGACGTCAGACACTCAAATCAATGAATGTGTTCGTAGATAGTAGATGTTTTTGGTGTTCTGTTAAATTGTTCCTTTTAAAATTGTTATACGATGATGACTGATGTACCCATATTTTGACTATTTTATTTATTGTGTCTGTTCATTTAACGCATCAATGTAAATATAACGGAATTTGATGAGACTGTCATTAAAGTGAGAGGGTTAGCGCTATAGAACCAGGTTTAATCCACCATTTTCTACATTTGAAAATGCCTGTACCAAGTCAGGAATATGACAGTTCTTGTCCGCTCGTTTTTGGATACGTTTTGTTTTTTGATTTTGCCATGTGATTATGGACTTTCCGAATTGATTTTCCTCTAAGTTCAGTATTTTTGTGATTTTACTTTCTACTATATAACAGATCAAAAATAGATGGCAAAGCAATTTAGTTATGTATATATAAAAAAGAAGATGTGGTATGATTGCCAATCAGACAACTATCCACAAAAGACCAAAATGACACAGGCATTAACCACTATAGGTCACCGTACGGCCTCCAACAATGAGCAAAGCCCATACCGCATAGGCAGCTATAAAAGGCCCCGATAAGACAATGTAAAACAATTCAAACGAGAAAACTAACGGCCTTATTTATGTAAAAAAAAATGAACGAAAAACAAATATTTAACACATAAACAAACGACAACCACTGAATATACAGTATGCTGGTCTTTAGAGGAAAATAATATCGGTCAAAAGAAAGTCTGCACGATTTTTTCATTGATTCATGAAGTAAACGTGTATAATATGCAAGCTTGGGGATATTTGAGACATTTATACGATTTTTTTCTCGTGATCTTTTTACAAAGCCTTACCGTCTCCTAAAATACAGTTTCTAGTTTACAACATAAAATATACAAGATTTATCATAGTTATAAATTTTATTTTGAAGGAACTTATTAATGTTTTAATTCAGTCAGTCGACAAATTCACAAAACGAATAAAGCCCGAAGAACTTAAGATTAAGTTTTGTTTTGTTTTCGTAGAAAGTCATACATTCAGTAAATTATGTTTCGAATATTTACGCTCTAACAGATTTTTTTACATCAAAATAAATTCAAATTTACACAACTATTTTGTCTGCATAAAACTTTAACATCACGAAATAATATTATTTTGTAGGTTCAGGTGTTTTCATCATGTTCATGACATTGACCAGT